>NC_087210.1:12753633-12779626 GCF_015104395.2 Macrobrachium nipponense | reverse complement strand
CCGGGTCATTACAAAGGCCTATGAAATCACCCCGGAGAGGTGGAGGCAGCGTTTCAGAGGTCAGGCAAAGGAAGTTGGTTGGGCCTGGGGAGATTACTCCTACCACAAAATCCAAGCCGGAAAGCGCTGGCTCGAGGCCATGTTGTGCACCGAATCCAGTACTGTTTAACAGGATCATGCTGGAAGACCTCTACCAGTGTGTACCTGGGCCACTCGCAGTGCACCTTAACGACAAGCAACCCAAGACTCTTGTGGAAAGCTTGTCGCCTGGCTGACAACTGGGAGACCCTTCAACCCTCTCACAGCACCGCCCACCGACGCATAGTGCCACCCGGTCATCTCTCTGGATCCACTCGGCCAAAGGACGCCCACCAAGGAACACCCACGGACTTGTAACGTTTGCAAGAAAGTGGGTCACCTCGCAGCAGAGTGCCGCCTCAAGAGCGCCGAGAGCCACAAACCTCCTCAGAACCCTCCTAGGCCACCGAATGGTGCCTCAGCCTCCTCTCAAGACCAATCAGATGCCTTACGGAGACCAACCCAGCAGAGGGGCTCCTGCAGAGCCTGTGGGCTACAGGGCACTTACTCCCCCGGATATCCCGGGTGCCCCAAGCACGTGCCTTCGACCCGGCACGTCCACCTGATCAGTGCCACAACACCCTCGGCCGTTATGCCCTCGAGTCCAGGTCTCTCACCCTGAGCGGGCGTGGACCTCTTCAGTCACAGTGGCACCCTGGATGGCTCTACCCTACCTGTGACTCTGCTCAGTTACGTAGATACCGGCTCCGATCTGTGTCTTATAGACCGGGACCAAGTGCCAGCCAGTGCCACAGTTGACGAGCACATCAGGTGGGCCATGACTTGGGTCGAAGGGCAGTCCAAGACCGTTCCCACAGTCGTCCTGCAGGTCACCACTCCTTGGTGCACCAAACCTCACCGCCTAGGTGTAGTGCGTACGATTCGGCACGTAGTAGGTTTCCTATTGGGACGGGACCTCCTCTCCTCTGGGGATGTCCCTCCCCACCCCCACACCACTCCAGGGCCAAGCTACCTCACCACATCAAATCACGGCCAGAGAGGACTCTTCACCTGTGCCAGAGCACACTGCCCAGCCTTGGTGACTCCACAGATTCGCAACCTGTGGGGCCATCTCGGCCTTACCGTCCAATGCCACAGAAGAAGTTCTCGAACCAGTTCTGCCGAGACTGTGGCCGCAAGAGTCACATGTCTGCCAACTACATAGGGGTGCGCAAATTACAATATTCCTGCCATCGCCATGGCAGTTACCAAGCCTTCGTTACTAGGACCCCCAGCTCAGGGCCCTATAACCGTCGCACCCATCCAAGGTCATTATCCACCAAGCCATGTCAGAGCCTTTGATGACTCCGGCGCTCAAATCTCCCTGATACGGGAAGATCAAATCCCCCAGAGGGGCTACCATTGATAGACGGCAACTGATCACGATTGAAGGCATCAATCATAGTAAGATGATCCTTCCCACCGTCCAATTGAGAGTCGTACGACCTCACCTTGCCAAGGATGTACACTTGCAGTTGCAAGCTACCTTCCAGGAGGTTACGACCTCATCCTAGGGCATGACCTGAGGTCTCCCATTTCCAACGGGCGCTGTGAGGTATTGCACCTCCAGTACCCGCCACAGGTCCAGTCGACCTCAACTCTCTGCCAGTGCCACTTGGCAGCACTGAGCAGTGCCAAGCTCCGTCCAGCCCTGGACGTAGAGCCACCACCGAACTTTGACCTCTGCGCCTGGCCCTGAGCTAGCGCCGGCGCCTAACCTAACCAAGGATCCTCCTACAGGAGATCCTCCAACAGGCATGGAGCTTACCACAGCCCATGGCCAACCCAAAGTCCATGAGTCTTCTTCGCCCTCACACTGTCGCCCGAGGATGAACCTCCGGCAGACCTAACCTTCATACCTCCTCTGGAAAACCAGGAACTCGCCCGACCAGGAGTCAGCCTGGAGTTTTCCCCTTACGACGGCTGTCGCAGCAGCCGGAGTGAGGGCCTCCCCTGCAGTAGGTTCCACCTCTACGATGGTTGCTGCAGATACCGAAGTAGGGTGTTCTCCTGCAATCCCTCAGGCTACCACTGACTCTGCTCCTGCCGGCGTTTCTGGCCTTTCCCCAGAGTCGGTGCCTCCGTCTACTCCTAGGACTGGTATAGCCAGGTCCTGGAGGAATAAGAAGAAGAAGAAGAAGGGACGTAGCAAATCATTATACTACTAACAAAAGAGCCACATGCTCTCCTTGACACCTGTGTCCGAGGTACAGTGTCACATTCAATTGCAGAGTGATCCTGGCACCTACCCAGAGAAGGTAGCCAGCCTGATCTCTGCCAGTAGCACTAACCCTCTAACCCCTAGCCATTGTATTACTAACCCTCACTTAAATATAAATACCTCATTGCATTCCCTCCTGGTCAACTAACCACTCATCATCCCCACGCATCATTACCTCTCATTATGTATTTTAACAATTCCGTCGCTGAACTACTGCTGTGCGTACCACACTCTGGAATGATTGGCGTCTTCATTTAACTGTATTGAGTAGGTTAGGCTAATGATTTAGTACCATGGCATTAGGTTAGTAGCAAGTAGAATTTTCAAGTAACCTTATCTAGGGGTAGAGTAGACTGTCGTCACAGACAACCCGTAGTTATTACTTAGGCTAGATTACATCACTACATGAAGTTAGTACACTTAGCATCTTTGCCTATAAGTTAGGTAGGCCATTGTAGTCAGCCGTATCACTGCTCAAAAAACTTCAAGTTTAGAGTAGGAGAACTGGGTAGTCGAGACGATCAATTTATTTAAGCCAAGACCTTGCACGCCCGAAAGGGAGTGAACTGCCTTCTTAACAGGGGGAGCTGTGACGTTTATAGATCGTTCGTCTACCCAAATATCAATTAAATAATTTGATTTGGAAAACGGCCAGCCATTTCTTTAGAATATCAGCTGATTTTAGTAAACGCGGGAAACCCAAAAACCCGCCCCCAGCTAGAGATAGGGAGTTCCCCAGTTGGGGGAAAAGAGTCTTTTGTCAGCTTTAGGGACGTATCTCAAAAGGGAAGGATGTAGGCAGATTGGTACTTCCTAGACCTATATCTTAAGCCCTCTTTCCTGTGACCCCTCTGCTGGCTGTATGCTTGTTTTCCAGGATTTGCCTTGATCGTGGGGGGTTAAGCTGACTTCCAACCCCCAAGCAACCCACCTGAATTCTGTCTCAGTCGGCTGCAAGACGTGATCTTGGACGGATGTCCCACTACTTGCCTTCCTGTTAGGCCTATCCAGGGTGTGAGTGGCGCGCCGATGACCCAGGCCTCAGACAAAGGGGGGGCCCCCTGCTTTTCTACAAAGAGCCACATTTTCTACAAAGGTCCATACTGAACACGACTCCAGATTCCATGAGTCACGTGCCGTCTCTCTGCCCACAAGTGTGCAATATCCAAGTGTATGAAAACCAGCTATAACTAGTCCAGTGGAGCCATCATTTTACCTTTTCTCCAGGCCAGCACGGGCCTTTTTGTAAATAAATAGCTGTAAAGTAACGAGCTGAGTTTTCTGGCGACCTTCCCTCTAAAGAAATTAATAACAACTGTCAGTTTATGGTAAGTTAAAGCAATTCCCTCTTGAAATCCCTCAATTACTTCGTTTACGTATCTAGCCTCTCTCAAGGCCAGCTAAATACGTAAATATATATATATATATATATATATATATATATATATATATATATATATATATATATATATATATATATATATATATATATATATATATATATATATATATGACAGGTAAAAATGTTCTGTAACAACAGAATTCCATCTAATAAAAGGAGCCCATAAAAACACCAAAATGTAGAGAGAAAAGTACTATATTTCAGAGCTGCTGTCTCTCTCTTCAGGTATATGAATGAGAAAAGTTTACAGAAAAGGTGGTATATATACCAGAGATCCGTCCCACAAAGTAAGCCAATTTAGGTCACCCCGCCCCAATGGGAAATGATCTGAATAGGGGGATAATTTTTCCCTTAAAAACTGAAGTTATCCCCCTATTCCAGATCATTTCCCATTGGCGCTTGACAAAATAATAAAGTTAGTTGAATTATTTGCATCTAATAACGTATTTTCATTCGGGGAATCATTCTACAAGCAAAAATTCCGGTGTAGTATGGGTAGTCCTTTAAGCCCTGTTTTAGCCAATCTGTACATGGAATACTTTGAAACTACAGTAATAAATGCAATAAAACCCAAAACATGCTGTGGATGAGATACGTGGATGATATCCTAACATTTTGGGATAATAGGTGGGGTAATTTTAATGAATTCCTCCCAAAATTAAATGCATTAGTGCCCAGCATCAAATTTAAAGTTGTAATGGGAAACAGACAACAAATTCCTTTTCCTTTTCTTGATGTTTTAATAATCAGAGACACGACAGAATACAAATTTACCATATACAGAAAACCAACGTTCTCACTTTCATATATTCACTACTTTAAGCTATCACGACATTACTATCAAGATAGGTGTAGCTAGCAAACCTATTCTTAAGAGCCTTACGAATTTGTTCCCCAGATTTGCTGGAAAAAGAATTTGAACTAATTCGCAAGCAACTTTTGTCTTTAAAAGTATGCCTGACCATATAATTGAGAAAGCAATTCAAAAAGCAAACGTAATTTTCTACCGACCCCCTCTAAAGACAAGACCAGAGACACACCCAACAATAAAATAAAATTCCTCACCTGGAGACGATTAAGGGAGTAACCCACACCCTTGGGAAATCCAACCCTTTTGCATTTACCTACCCAAACACTTTAGCCAAATCCCTGATTAACGTCCAACAAAGACATCTCCCAAGGACTCTGGGGTCTATGAGATCCCATGCCAGGACTGTGACCAATCTTACATCGGATTTACAGGTAAATCACTTCGCCAGAGATTAATACAACACAAACGGTCAATTAGGTATGGACAACAGAACTCGGCTATTTTCAACCATATAAATGAACATAACCATAGAAAAAACTGGTAATTTGTCCACGTGTAATTTATAGCAGCAACTGCCGTACAAGAGTCAAATGATGGAATCGGCCTTTAATAAAAGAAAGGCAGGTAATGAACATCTCAAAAGGCGCGTGGATTTCAGATGTCGTCGACGAAGTTTTCATTCAACCAACGCTTAAGAAGATTAAAGGAAGATTATCAGCGGGGTGACCTAAATTGGCTTACTTGTGGACGGATCTCTTGGTATAAATACCACCTTTTCTGTAAACTTTTCTCATTCATATACCTGAAGAGAGAGACAGCAGTCTCTGAAATATAGTACTTTTTCTCTCTACATTTTGGTGTTTTTATGGGCTTGCTTTTATTAGATATATATATATATATATATATATATATATTATCTATATATATATATATATATATATTATATATATATATAATCACTAGAGATTTTAATAGTAGGAGGTCGTCGGCAGTGTGAGTTAATAAAGATTAAAAATGAGTTAATTAGGACAAAAATATCTTCTTCCTGTTCTTTTCATCCACTGTCTCGAAATCTTGCCTTAGATAACATTTGACATATTTCTCCTAAAAATAAACGACTTTGGTTGTGTTAAACTGTTAAAAGGAATTGTCCTCTTGGATTCATTTAATACATAGATGAAAGCAGTAAATTTCTTTATTTATTTTAGGGCGTAATCTCACGGAAGCAGCTTATAAAAAAAAAAAAGTAAATCTCTTCAATCCGTAAACTCATAAAGAACTTTGCAGTTGAGGCTCAGCGCTTATATTGGAACTGCGGAGATGTTGTCAGGACCGATAGGAAACTTTGCTCGTTCAAGAAGTCTTTCATAAAACAAGCGATGCCTTCGTCGCCAGACTTTGGTAAAAGTTGACGTTGTCCTATTAGTGAGAGTTATAAAGTTTATTAAAAGCGTCCCCCCAATCATCAGTATCATGATCATTACAGCCTATACCGGCTTAAGGCTCAGTTACAACCAGTTTCAGTTGACGATTTTTACAGATATTAAGATTGCTATGAGGAGAAAATAGCTCAGTTTTACTTTACATAAACAAATGAAATTTTTCAATAGTTTAGGGTTACTGGGAGAAGCAGAGTGCAGCTACAATCTTCTATTCAGAATATCAACATGATGAAGAATTCGATCGGGCTGTTTCTAAATAAATGATAATGATGATAAGGAAATCATAGATATCATTGATTGGGAATTATCAGTGCTAATTAAAATTTACGATTGTTGATTAATAAAAATTGTAGATAACTAATAATTACGAATAAAAGATTGATGTGACCTGAATCGTCCCAGCACACCCAAAACATTAGGTTTTATCGTTTAACAAAATACCCTGCTCTTTCGTCCATTGTGATTTGACTATGTCATCGTTAAGAGACCACAGCATTTGTTCATTTTAGATACTTTTCCCTTAGGTTTTAAGTAATTTCTAAACAAAATGTCGCCTCCATTTTCGTGTCCTTGTTGTGTGCGTCAGACATCACAGACTCGCAAAGTTTGAGGCTGACATAAACTCGGAAGTTAACCTTTAGATCAGTCATTTTAGCATTCACATCTAGAATGCGGAAATTCCTGCCGTCTCCAGCATTTCCAGAATCATTGGACATCCTCTTCTCAGTAACCAGATCTGTCCTTACCTGAGGAATGACGTCCTTTCCTCCAGGACATGTCTTGTCTTGAGCAGACTTCTCTCTTTCAATTTCTAAGTCATAAAAATGTGTCGCATATTTCATGGAATTTTTCATACTTTGTGTAACAGAAATACTTCCGTGTTCTTGAACCGTTCAAAATGTATTAACCGATTTCCTTTGTATATGTTTATGAAAATGTCCAATACTTCGATGAGAGACAAAACCGAGAATACTGATATTCACGAAATGAATGCACATCCTGGTTGGTAAATGAAAGCTTCTGGGTTTTCCCCGCCGTATACAAATCTTCTACTGGAGAGAGAGTTCCAGACCAGTAAGCCTTTAGAAGTAATTTGTTATTTACAGGCAGTCCGTTTAGCGACAATTATATATATATATATATATATATATATATATATATATATATATATATATATATGTATGTATATATATATATATATATATATATATATATATATATATATATATATATATATATATATATATATATTAACAACAGGAGCGTCACCCCCGCTATTTTCATATATGGTATGCGTTTAGCCAGAGCGGAGAGCGAACTGGTAACACTTTGTCCCTCTCTCTCTCTCTCTCTTTCGCTCTCTCTCTCTCTCTCTCTCTCTCTCTCCTCTCTCAACCTCTTTCTCTCCATTCCATCAGGCAATCAAATCAAAGTCGGAGCTACAAAAATATACGTTTATTCAAAGCAAAGTATTAATTGAATGATTCAGGTTCTTACAGGATAATTAACGGAATGGTAACTCACAGATCAATTAACTCAGATAACCCCCCGGTATTTATATAGTCTTAATCAGGACACTTAGTCCCCTCTACTAGATCCGCCTGTTTAAAAGACAGGAGAACACACTACTGAGAACACACAATTGTAAAGACAAAGTCAAAAGATTAAATGAAATAGAACATCTTTACAAAATGTCAAAGAGACAAGCCATAACTTTGGCTAAATCACAATAAATCACCCATTGCAGCTTGGAATGTCAACACTGAAACAAATATAACTTTCGCAGAGCTATCACGGCATCTTGCCTTTTCTCCCGTAGCTGTCTCCATCGTTCCTGGCTAAACCATGCTATTAAGAACGGACATAGTTCGTACACGTACACATGAATTCACACTCTTCAGTAACTGGTCGCAGCCAGTTTTCAAAGGCACCTTGAACAAGCCCTCATGGCACTCATATACTTAGGTAAGGAACTTTAACATCATACCACCCAAAAAAGAGTTATCAGCATTCTTAGGTGGTCGCCCGGACTCTCTGTCTCCAGGGAAGTTAAAAATGATAAGTCTGCACATTCCTCCTTTCAACAGATAAGCTCGGCTACCCTCCTGGCTAGCCCCTGCCTAGCCACAGGACACATAAAACAGCTCATATATATAAAAAAACACATCAGCCGGCTCAAAACACAAAATATAGTAATAACTGCACGTCTCTGGCAGCACAAAGTAATGTCTATCCCGCTTCATCTCCAAAAACAATTGGGCGTATAAACTTTTTTCTGCATCTTGGATTCTTGGATATCCCTCTTTGTCTGCAACTGCCTGCACAGACGTAGCATGCTGTAGGAAGGCGAAACGTCTCCCAGCAGAAGACATGTAACGGCTTCTGTAGACCCAAAAGCGCTGTAGATCTCTGTAGATTCGTAGAAACTCTCTAAAGTCCCCTATGCAAACGACAGCAACATCTCTGCAACAGCTGGTGGTTGTCTTGCTAGCGTCGGGGAACGACGATTATGGTGTGTTTAAATATGTCAGTCAAGTCATCGGTCAATCAAAAAAGAAAATTAACCCCAGACATACTACTTCTATCAAATAATGACCACAAAAATTCAGAAATACTAACTGAACGTGATATTATGAAGGATAGAATAGACAATTGATCAGCCTGATGACAGTCGAGATATATGAAAGAGAAAAAAACAGATGGATTAGAGGACAAAAGGCCAGTGCATAAACTGTTGCGGTTTTAAGTTCTCGGTAAAAGAAAATCTTGAGATGGTTATTTGTCTGTTCGTCCGCACTGTTTCTGTCCGCCCTCAGATCTTAAAAACAAATGAGGCTAGAGGGCTGCAAATTGGAATGCTGATCATCTACCCTTGAATTATCAAACATGTCAAATTGAAGCCCTCTAGCCTTAGTACTTTTGATTTTATTTAAGGTTAAAGTTAGCCTGGCTTGTGCGCCTAGCACCCTTATGGGTGCAACAACTTGGGTCACCACCGGGCCGTGGCTGAAAGTTTCGTCGACCGCAGCTGAGAGTTCCATGGGGCGTGGCTGAAAGTTTGATACATCACTACACGCTGTACAAAAAAACTCGATTGCGCCAAAGAAACTTAGGAGCATTTTTTGCTTGTCATTTAAAAGCTATCCTGAAAACTGTGGTCACCGTCAGAGTCCGTTGCTAAATTGGTGATCCCACTAAACGGCTTCTGCTTTTGTTTTACATCCCTCCGAAGTTTTTTTTAGTTTGTATGATCATTCACAGAATAATTCAAGCTAAAAATTAAAAGCCGCTATACATTCATTACTGAAGCTCTGCGTAGTCCATATTTTATTTCTGTTATACTTGTTAACAGTGAAAAATAACTCAGATACGTCAGAAATTGGGGCAGTAAACGTCCATATCAAAGTTACGCATGTAATGTAACCTTTTTCCGTCACCTCATATTTTAATTTCATACTGATCTTGTGTACTTGTTTTTGGAATACAGGCAATCTATCGAGCTCTTTTACAGAAAACTTATAACCGAGCCTTTTTAAAGGTACAATCTTTCATGAAATAAAGACGCCAAACCGATAAGGAAATAAATATTTCATCGCTAAACGAGTTTCATCTTCAAAATCTATTAGAAAAAAATTCTCTCTCTCTCTCTCTCTCTCTCTCTCTCTCTCTCTCTCTCTCTCTCTCTCATTGGTGTGTAACATAAAAAAGCTTTATTTTCTGTCATTCATTTGGAAATGTAACTTTCCATCATCTTTATTCCCTATTTCAGAGCGGAAATTACTCTTAAACTGATCATCTTTCTTGTATTTCCTTATATAACGAAAACTTATACTAACCCACCATCACATGCTGTCATCTGAAACGCGGGAAAAAAAGTTATTTTAGGTTAAGATGGAAGCTGAACATCGTAGTAAAATAAAAGAAAAAAAAGTAAAAAAAAATAAAAAATAAAACATCCAAACAGACAGGGATACGTATTATCCTGCTCTCGGTTTTCTCATTGCTTAATCAATTAAAAAAATTTCCATTCATTTTCCTATGGAAATATTTTCAGCAATATCGCATTTCCTTTGATCTCCGCGCACGATGTATAAAATAAATTTTTAAAAAATTGTTTGATGGCGCACGATAAAATAACCATATCGATACGCCGACAGATTTAAAAGAGAAACGCCGATATGTATAAACAATTTCTCGTATGTATAAATGAAAAAGTAGGATAACCAATGAAATAAAGCAACAGAGACATAGCTATATAACTCAGACAAAAGTGCTTTGACATATTATATGCACTGGGAATTGAAAGTAGACATGGACAGATTTTTTGCATATAGTACTAACCTGTAAATTTTATGTTATTATTATTATTATTATTATTATTATTTTACTTATTATTATTATTATTATTATTATTTATTATTATATTATTATTATAATATATATATATATATAATATATATATATATATCTTATATATATATATATATATATATATATATATATATGTGGTAATGTACGTATGGTATGCATTTGTACATATTATATATGAATACAAACAAACATACATATATATTATTATAAATATAATCTTCATACCACGAAGTTGAGATATGTCAATATAGTCTACAGGAGAAAAGAGAATAAAAGACCCTAGTAGCTCGATAATTTCGCCTTCCACCAAGCCTCTTCAAGAGCTTCTTTACAATTAAGCAGAATAAGTATATAAATAATAATCACAACCATTTTTCTCACTGGAAAAATTAACTTAAGAGAACACTTGTCAAAATAAAAATTAGGTTGTCTAGATCATATGATCTAAACAACCTAATTTTTACTTTGATAAGTGTCATCTTCATAGTATTTTTCCAGTGAGAAGAATGGTTATTATTTTTATGTATATACTCATTCTGCTTAGTTAAAATCAAGCTCTTGAAGAGGCCTGTTTGGTGGAAGGAGGAAGCATCGAGCTACTATTGTGTTTTATTCTCTTTTCTCCTGTGGACTATATTGACATATCTCATCTTCGTGTTATGAAGATTATATTTATATATGTATGTGTATGTGAGTATATATCTATATATACAAATACATGCATATGTCCTTTAACATCCAATTCGCTCTACCTCGGAATTAATTTTTTTTTCATATACGTTTAACCGAAGGGGAGTTTTTTTAGTTAATAATAATTTCGTCTTTTGTGATTCGAACCAGCTCCCAGCAGACTGAGGAGAAATCAGGACTCCAGTTACATTATCGACTCTGCCACGAGAGGACGAAATTTTAATCTCAAACTAAAAAATTAAAAATTTCCCCTTCGGTTAACACAATGTAAAAATTGTTAATTCCGAGGTGGAGCGAATTGGATATTAAAGGACATTTGTAGCTCGATGTATGTATATGAATTACGTGATGTATATATATATATAATATATATATATATATATATATATATATATATATATATATGATATATATATTATATATATATAAACACAAAAATAGAAATGGAAAACAGAATCTGGAAGAAAGTTAATGAGAATAAGAAACCAAAAACCAGCAGTGAAAACGCTAATTAGAATAAGGTTAAACATTAAATGATATAAAGATAAAAATAAAGTGCAACTGAGCACCGCTTTAACGCTTCAATATGATATAAACTTTGACTGCAACGAAATTCTGCACTTATTCTGGGATCAGGAAAAACAAAAGTGCATTCTCTCCCATAAAAAAAGAAAAGAAAAGAAAAAAAAATTCTCTTTCCACTGGAGGAGGTGCTTTATGATTGTACACATCAACTTTAAACTCCAAACGAATCCCTGTAAGCAACTCACACAGACTTGAATCCTAAGGGAGATGGTGAGAATTATTCCTGGCCTGATGTGGCCCCGAAGGAAAAGGAAATAAACGCACAAAAAGCATTTAATCCCAGAAAGAAATAATAATTTCAAGACTACAAATCTTTCGAGATTTCACATGCAGTTTTCATTGTGGCGTTATTGTAGTTCATTTCCACTAAATGGAAACAATAAACCGAATCTTTTGTTGCTCAAACTCTATAATTGAAAACTATTTTTTTCTGATATTAGTATTTCAAGTGTACTTATTATTATAAGATGGTAAGTATATAAACACGGTTTATATACTTCATCGCATCAGTTAAAATAATGAAGTAACCAGACAGGGTTATCAACACACTGTTGTCAGATTTGCCTTATGGCAGATTTGCACAGTTAACATTAGACAGTAAGAGACATTAGATTAGCAAAGCTGCGAACAAAATAGGAAACACGAATTGGAAAGAGGAACATTTGGAGAATAAAACCAAAGAACACATACTAATGAAGACAGACGAATATTGCAAGAAACGTAACGATGAAAGAATTCCGAAGTCTCTAAACAATATGAGTTAATGACAGAATTTCCGTCTCAACCAGCTAGATTCCCAAAGAGGAAAAATGAGTCAATGATATATCAGAAATTTCTGATATAGCGCTGACTAATTTTTCCTTTATGGGAACCTCGCGGGTAATTGCTGAAAAAGAAAGTGTTATTGGTTGAATCTTCCCAAAGAGCGATCGTATTAATTGAAGTCTCTCAGGCTATCCGAAGAGGAAAGTGGGCTCGTTAGACCTTATTGTTTCTGAAGCAGATGGCCCATTAGTAAATCCTTTGGAGTCAATTACAGGATTAAATGAAGGCCGAAGGACCTGTTGCAGTTGTTGATTCATATCCGTATATAAATGAAAAGCAATGACTTGGAATATTGTCTACTGATTTAATATTAAAAGGTAGTTATGCTGACAATTGAAGGCACAAGACAATGGCGACAAAGTAATTGTAAGTTCATCAGCATTCTGGCAAAATACGATATTTAATTTTATACACACACACATGCATATATATATATATATATATATATATATATATATATATATATATATATATATATATATATATATATATATAGATATATATATATATATATATATATATATATAGATATTATATATATATATATATATATATATATATATATATATATATAGATATATATATATATATATATATATATATATGGGTGTGTGTGTGTGTGTGAGATATGCAATTTTATGTAATTATCATAAAAAAAGATTTATCCGCATATTATCCTATTATCTTACTAATGATATATTCTTAGTCTGCATACACTCTATCAAATTACAATCACGGTACCAGTGATGAACAGAATAAAAATTTTCCGGAAAGTTACAAAAAATCATATATCAGAAAAACAAATATGAAAATTTAAAGTTAATGATTTCTAACTCAATTTACTTTAATTTTGAACTTATCAGAAGGAGGAGGTGTTAAACAACAAAAATAAGTCATGTTTTCAAATATTGTACTTCCTTGAATCAACATAAAACACCCAAATTCATTCAACATTAATTAATCGAGGACACCTGCATTGATTGAGTAAACTTGTAAGTTTTCAGTCAGTAAGAACTATCAGCTAATTAGAACATTTCAAGTTCAATAAGATTAAAGCAAATATCAAATTTGAGTCTACCTCTGGCTTCACCTTCACTTTCGTGGTATTTGCATTAAATCTTAAAACAATAATCTAGAGTCCCTGCAGATCATCATTAAGTTTACCAGTGCCCCAGCACAATACTGGAATTGGCAACAGCCCTTCTCTAAAAGGTCACAAATAAATGTACACTTAACAATTTCTATCAACAAATCCCCCTGTTCGTTACAAAGAAAGCTTCTCAAAGCTGCATCTCAAACAATTGCTCCTTTTCCGATAGCTCTCTATCAAAGGTAAAGATTACCGTTTCCTAACATGTTTTCGAGACGACAGAATTATATCCCATCTTTTTCAGGAAGCGAACGGCCCTTTGTACTAAATTAGAAATATTTTACCTTTGCTACGTGCAATCTTCATACAACTCATGATAAATCACCCCAAAACGTTTCCTGTCGATATTTTCCGACGTAATTCAATTTGCAACCCCAACTATGAGTTTATACACATATTGACCCTAATAATTAAGAACTTGAAATTTGCAATTCTATTGTCTAGCTATTCATTGACACACTAAATGTTAGTTGTGCTGGCATCAGCCTATTTATACGAGAAAATTTTATTTCCTTTTTAAAATGAAGAAAACAATAAAGGAATAACTCCAGCAATGTTGTTCATCGGGAGATTTCAGTACTTCCTGTCCGTCTCTCGATTTGCCTTTCAGTATTTCTCTTAGCTAATTTTTCCTCTCGTCGAATTCTGATGGAAACTGAGCTTACAAAATAAATACGTTTTCCTTCATTTTCAACCTCACACTTGGATTAAATTGTGAAATATAACAGGAAAAAGTCTGAATAAAAATCACGATTTATTTTAATCACCTTCCAAATGTCTCATGTCATCATTGTAATTTTCGCTCTGCATGTGTTATTTCAATTTCATTTTTCTTTCTCTCTTTGAACAGATATACTATCAACATTTATTTAAATGGACGCATGCATACTCCTGGTTATATATTATATACATATATTGGATGAAAAAGATTAAAAACGAACTATTTTTACCTCGAAATATTCCAGATTTAAGTCCTTTTCATATATCTAAGTTATAAATCTGTCAGTTCACTCACACAGGTCATAAAAGGAGTCTGAACCAGGTTATACTTCCAGGACGTGTCTTCCTTAAATCTTTGCTATCAGTATTTTAGAAGGTCATCGCTTTACGGAAATAAACAAGACACAGGGAAACAATAAAAATAAACTTCAGATGGATTCTTACTTTGAATAAAAGATAGTTAAACTATCATGTGAAAGCTCAACAAGATATACATTATTAGCACGTTATTTTAGCATAAACATGTATAAACTGTCATATTGTATATCTAAAAAATAAGAAAATCTTATTATGAAGACATACATAGGCATTAGAGTATTTATCTTAACTGAAAGTACATATTTTGCAAAAGACCTTTACCACCAACAGAGTTATCGTAAAGAGGAGATAACGAACAAAAAAGTCTGTTATGGGAATGACTAGAAATGCAACTGAGTACAGCAACCGTGGGAAGAGGACAACAAAATTAAGGATAGACAATTGGAGGGGGGGTGAGGGTGTTCGAGGCACATTTGGAGGGAGGGGTAAAAGAAGTGTGAAAATACTAGGGAATAAAGGGGAAGGAGTAGAGAGGGGCGGGAAAAGAGAAATAAAAACATGTGGTAGTGTCAAAAAGATAAAGAAGACGAAGGGTGATACATCAGCAATGATAAAAGAAAGGAGGACTGAGATGCATCCGGAAGGAATTAAAGAGAAAGGGAAAAAAAATGGAGGAAGTGCAGGATTCAGGTTAATAGGACTGCCTGGACAGAGGCTAAAGCGGATCTCTCCTTGATAGTGACTCCCAAGGGTATCAGGGGTCGTTGACTGGGTTTGTACTCAACACGCCGCAAAGGTTGATACATACATACCAGGTTAAAACCCTTGGGGGTCACTTCCTAGAAAGAAGTCCCCTGAGTAGTGAATAAAAACGCCAGATTTTTTCATCTCATCGTACTATAGTAGATTCACATCAATCGTGCATTTGATGTCTAGGCCAGTCCCTTACGACGCTCCTGATTGGCTGTTGATAAGCCAATCACAGGGCTGGAAACTCTCAGTCTCTCTCGAGAGTTCACATAGGCAGGATGTATGTTCTATTTCTCCTGAGGGATACGTCTTTCAGGAGAGGTGGAACATTCATCCTGCCTATGTGAACTCTCAAATCTCGAGAGACCGAGTTTCCAGCCCTGTGATTGGCTTATCAACAGCCAATCAGGAGCGTCGTAAGGGACTGGTCTAGGCGTCAAAACCATACATGTAAGGTAGGGAGGCGCATTGCGGTGTAAACTGTTTAATTAAATGGTCCAAGCCCTTCAAAATGGATTTAATTTGTTTTTATTAAAAATGGGAGTTAACTGTCTGTGTATGGGTCAGACCTCAGTTTCGTATAAGTATCAGAGTCATTTAGCAATGTCATTATTTCACTTATATAGTCACTTTTATTCATTATTACCACTGCATTAGATTTATCTGCTTTTGTCACCTTCACTGTTTCGTCTTCTTTAATTTTCTTAAAAGCCTGGAGAAATCTCACGGGTACATTAGGGGGAGAAGGTTTACTCATAGCACCATACACAATACCTTTACAAATATTGATATCATCAGGGCATAGGTTTTGATTAAATTTTTCTAAATAACAAAAGATTTTGAGATGTCGACACAGTCCAGGTTACCATTAATACACCAAACCAAAAAAAGCTTAACTCATATCCCAAAGCCGCTGTCGTAGCACTATCCACTGGTTTGTCAGATAAATTAATCATGTGAAGGTGACAAAAGCTGATAAATCTAATGCAGTGGTAATAATGAATAAAAGTGACTATATAAGTAAAATAATGACATTGCTAAATGACACTGATACTTATACGAAACTGAGGTCTGACCCTACACAGACAGTTAACTCCCATTTTAATAACAAATTTTAAATCCATTTTGAAGGGCTTGGACCATTTAATTAAACAGTTTACACCGCAATGCGCCTCCCTACCTTACATGTATGGTTTAGTCAAGACACATAAAATCAATAACCCTATCAGACCAATCATTAGTTCAGTGGGCTCAGTTACGTATAATTTATCTAAATGGCTTGTAAAAATTCTTACTCCTTTGGTAGGAAATATTTCTAACACGAATGTTAAAAACAATGTTGATTTTATAAACAAATTGAATAGTTTAAATTTGAATTATGATTTTAATATGGTTAGTTTTGATGTTGTCTCTTTATTTACAAAAGTGCCTGTAGATGACTTACTTGAATATTTGGAAGAGGAATTAGAGCGTCATGACATTCCCTTAAGTGTAAGCAAATCTCATTAGTCTCATAAGGTTATGTATCAAAGATAGTAAATTTTGTTTCAATGGGGAATTTTTTGTACAAAAGTTTGGCATGGCTATGGGTAATCCCTTATCTCCTGTCCTTAGCAATATTTACATGGAATTTTTTTGAGACAAAAACAAACTCTTACCCAACAAGAATTTTGCCCCAAAAAGTTTTTCTTTGGTTTAGGTACGTGGATGATATCTTCTGTATTGGCCAGTTCACAAAAACCTCCAGGAATTCCTTAAGAATCTCAATAATTTTAGTCCCTTCTATAAAATTTAGTGTAGAGGAAGAAAGAAATGTAATTGTTGAATTTTCTTGATGTAACTGTCCATAGAAATGATAGAAATTTCACCTTTTCAGTCTTTCGAAAATCAACTAATATTGCCTCTTTTGTTCATTACCACTCCAATCACATCAAAATGTTAAATTCTCTGTTTTTCTGGGATGTTCCTAAGGGCTTTACGTGTCTGTAGCCCGCAGTTTATTGACGCTGAAATTAAAACTGTTAATGATATTGCATTGAAACTTAAACACCCAAGGACTTTTGTAGATGTGGCATGGAAAAGAGCTAGAAAAACATTTTATTCAACTAATGACAAACTTGAATTTAGTAAGCATAACATTCTAAAATTACCTTATGATGAAAGGTTTTTAGATATTCCTAGAATTTTAAAGCTTTTTAACATAAATGTTGTTTTCAGTAATATTAATGTCAAGAGTTTAGTAATCAAAAATTCTCCAAAAGATCTTCCAGGCTGCATATATGAAATTCCTTGCAAAAAGTGTGATAAAGTCTATTACGGACAGACCGGCAAATCTCTTTCACAGCGTCTCAAGCAACATCAATATTCTGTGAGAACTGGGCAAATATCGAATGCATTATTTGTACATATGAGAGATTTAGACCATCCTATTAACTGGAGTCAAGCAAGAGCCTTAGTCCCATGTAATGACACAGTTAAAAGGAATATCATTGAATCTTGTTTTATCAAATCAAATAATAGAAATGTTCTAAATTTAAGTCTTGGTTTATTTAAACTTGATGCTTTCATAATGAAAAAAGTTGTAGATAAATATAAGCAACAAAATTAATATATTCAGTTTTTACATGTTTTGGACTGTAAAGATACTTTGTAATTTCGGTTAGGGTCAGAATCTGTTTAAGTTTGTGACCGTGTGATATCCGATAATCCTGGATTATCCCTTTAATTTTTACCCTTTTGATAATTAACCATCTGGTATTCCTGATCTTGTTTGTACCTGAGGCCTTCCTCTCCAATTGTACTTTAGTAGCTCCTTGACGATGTCTGAATAAAGACGAAAGCGCTTGGATGTCTGACTATCATTTTCCCGTGGTATTCGCTTATTTATGAAGTCACGTGCATCTACTGTGATTTTTAAGCTTATTATATATATATGTATATATATAATATATAATATATATATATATATATTATATATTATACTATATATATATATATATATATATAATATATATATATATACTATATATATATATATATATATATATATATACAGCCCGATCTGTGTTTTTGTGGGGGCTCTATACGCAGGTGGCTTACGCCTTATTCCACTACATCAGTTTATTCAGCTTAATTGCAAGGTAAATCAAGATATAAGTACTTTCGAGCATATATAATATCACTTAAATTTACTTTGTTTTTAAATCATCCTCATGAGTATCAACTTTCAGACAGGTCATTCTGACAAGGTTAACTCGAGATTCAAAAACTGATCAACTCTCCTCCCAAGATAACGACCCCTTCCATCAGAGCGGGATATCGCATTGTATCATACGGTTGAAATGAAGCTGATAAAAGACGAAAAGGGAAAAAATTTGTATGAAAGTTAAAAAGTCTTTTCGAGAAAAATAACTTACGACCTCATAGCAGAAAGCAAGAAGAGGCTGCAGGGTAATCTCATTTCAAAAAGAACTCTCGCTCGGCATCAACCGTGTACCTGCTTCTCGTATTGACGAATTTTGCTCTGAGAAAAGTCTCATATACTACTGAACTCATTTGACTTCAAGTCCTGTCTGGATCTATAAATACAGGAAGAATGTGAAGGAAAATTAGGGTCATCAAAGGGAAAGAGGGACAGTAGGATGATGAGTGCTGAAGTGAATCAAATTGCCGGGGATGCGTCAAGTCAGAAAAGGGTAGTGCCGTCAGTGTACCTCACGTGGTACACTGTAAGCATTACATAAGGTTCTTTGCTACGTCCCTTCGACCCCTGCTGTCTACCTCTTTCATTCCTCCTACTGCATCCTTTCAATTATCTTTCTTCCATCTGACTTTCCTACCTCTTTAACAATTGTTTCACAATACAACTGAAAGGTTTTCATAAAGTTGCACCCTTCAGACCCTCTTACTGTGAATTTCCGTTTCAGCGGTGAATGACCTCATAGGCCCCATTGCTTTGCCTTTGGCATAAATTCTATATTCCAGTCGACAAATCAGAGGATGAAACTTATGCTTGTCAAAAGCGCTTCATCATCAATAGAGAGAGAGAGAGAGAGAGAGAGAGAGAGAGAGAGAGAGAGAGAGAGAGAGTTACAGTTACAAGGGTTAGGATGTCTCAAAGACTTGTTAGTCCATCCGAGGAGACATCGTGTGCTCACTTATCTGTAGAAGTAGGTTTTACTGTTCATTCACAGTGTCCTAATGATTTTGTCTAGCTTTCTTTTAAACTCTTCCACACTGTTGCTGTTTACAACTTCTGGTGGCAGTTTATTCTATTCCATGTGTCACATATCTTGTATGTAAATAAGTTCCCAAAGTGGGATGTGTTGTATCTCTTCAGTTTTAGTTTCCATCCATTAGACTGGTTTTCGTTTAACGTAAATAGGTTACTGTCTACTTTGTTATGCCTTTCAGTATTTTGAATATTTCTATTAGTTGTCCTGGCAATCGTCGTGTTTCCTCTAACCTATATAGAGAGAGAGAGAGAGAGAGAGAGAGATAGAGAGATGGGAGCGTATTGGTATTTATCTATAGAAATTTGATCTATGGAAAAAACATTAAAAATCCTGTGGGAAATGAAAGAAGACGTATATTACAAAAGGTAAAATATACTCCTGGGGAAATTTGTTACTTTTTGTTTTCTTATTCGTTAAGCCTTCTGGTTTAGATGGCAACGTAAGAATTGTTGGGCGCAAACTGATGTAGTACTCATTTTCATGGCCCCTCTCTCTCTCTCTCTCTCTCTCTCTCTCTCTCTCTCCTCTCTCTCTCTCTCTGTCAGCTGCATCCAATACTGTCGTCTTACCATCAATCACAGAGTTTGATGATGAGAACGTGAGCAGAGATCAAGCCCTGATCCTCTCTCTCGTAAGATTAATGTGTCCATGTGTACATGACTGGAGAAAGAGAGAGAGAGAGAGAGAGAGAGAGAGAGAGAGAGAGAGAGAGAGAGAAAGGGGGGCGGTTTTCCTAAGGCGAGGGATAAAAATATGAGATATGCTAGAATCCTTGATAACAACGAATTTCTCGTACTAGGAAGTTTATGAATGGGAAATGACGTACAATACTAAAGCTTTAAAGCAGTTTTGTGGTTGGAACTGAAGGAGAACGGAGAACGGAATGTGGGTAATTAAAGTAGGTAAGTAGACATTTTGCAATCGATTTAATTTTTTGCATTTTTTTTATGAGTGGACGGAGCTCTGATTGTCCATCTTAAACCTGACTACACTTCTAATTTGTTTATTAAAAGGTCCGTTGCACACCTAAAGATCTCGAGAGAGTACTGTGAATGTACTGCAACTTCTTCAAATTGTAAATTATAGGTATATCATAGGGAAAACAATCATTTACTAATTATGATTAAATTAATGCCGAAGTAAATTTTCCACATATTATGCACCGTAATAGCAGGCTATAACTCTGAACACTTAATTTCACAGAGACAACCAACAAGCTTAAATGAAAGCATAGAAGTGTCTTTTATGAGTTCTGATTTTATAGTCATGGCTAAATCAACTGCAAGTCGTAATCAAAAAGACAACATTCCTAATTACCAAGATTGCAGTCCCCTGGTTGATAGAAAAATGGGCTAAGTAGTTTACTTGTTGTGAAACAAATCATGGCAGTTTATCTAACTAAGGCGCACGCGCTCGTGAGAGAGAGAGAGAGAGAGAGAGAGAGAGAGAGAGAGAGAGAGAGAGAGAGAGAGAGAGAGAGATTAGAGTAGAGTCAGGGAAATTCTGGCATCCTACTTTTAGTGCAAGCCACTTTTACATTTCAATACAAATGAATTCGGCTGTGCTCTCGCACTATATTTTGTCATCTGTATTCATCTTGAAGTTGGAAGAATCTATGGTTCTTCGCAGCAGCAGGAAGGCGAAATCAGTAAAAACTAACTTCGGAATTTTCCCTCTGGATAAAAAACTCATATTGCTGCTATTGGCTACATTATGTTCTGCCGGGGATATTTTGGCTTGTATGTTGCGTTTGCATATTCATTTCGTAAGGAATGTACTACCTGGCCAATTTTTAAGTCTTATTTTTGGACCTTGCAATCAATCTCTCTCTCTCTCTCTCTCTCTCTCTCTCTCTCTCTTCTCTCTCTGGAAAATTTCGGGAGTTAACGGGAAGTAAAAAAGAAGAGCTTTGTCTCATTAGTGCCAGTTCATGTGTCACATGGGAAGTTCGCTTTAGGCTGACTAACTTTGAATAGCAAAAGTAAAATGAAAGTCATTAACCTGATGAAATCCAACGGTTCAAATCACAAAAACCCAGCGTTATGTGTCTGTAGGTATAAACTTGTATGAAAAAATAGGAAAATAAACATTCCTTTATAATTAGAGTTACGTTACCAAGCTGCCAAGCTTCAGTAATCTCACACTTTCAAATATATATATATATATATATATATATATATATATATATGAATATATATATATATATATATATATATATATATATATATATATTATATATATATACATATTACAATGATCAAATGGGTTGTAGTCCTAACGACGATCACAAACTGGTGGTAATGACGTATGACCCTCTCTTGAATATTTCAGAGTTCTGGGGCAAGAAATCTCAAGCTTGCAGAAAGTAAAAAACATACAGTTATATGTATATACTTCAAATAGAGAGAGAGAGAGAGAGAGAGAGAGAGAGAGAGAGAGAGAGAGAGAGAGAGAGAGAGATTCCTCAGAAAATGAGACTCCAGGTATATTCATTTTATGGGAGATTACACTGATAAAACATCAAAAACCGCAAACCTTCCATTTCAGATGCAAGCACAAAAATAAGGGAGAATCGCCAAGCGCAAAATGGATTTTCTCTCTCGGAAATATCTTAGATTCAGGATGACGATATCAAATTCTCGTTCCTTCCTTCCTTCGGAATGTCATATCATCCCAATGCTCATTTCGATTCAAAAGTTACGAGCGTGAATACCAGTCTTGCTGACGCTGCAAGTAGTGGTAACCCCAAAAGTTTAAACGTTGTAGTTCTTTGCATTATTACGAGTAGTGATACGCAATTTTAGGAGACTAATCATGCATTTTGAAATTCGCAGTGGCAAAGGCAGCAATCCTCCGAGCATTTTTATCAGCGGCAAAGGCAGGAAATATCCGGGCATATTTAGTGCATAAGCTAAGAGACCAGGCAACCAGATTATTCATTCCTCTCAGGGTTGATAAAAAAAATCGAAAGATAAATGAGTAAAGTATCACCGAAATTAGGTTTGGATTTGGCTATTTATGGATACAAAAATATAGAGATAAGTCAAAATCGATGCTGATGTCGATGGAGCAATAATGTGGAAAGTGGCGGCCTGGCGACTTTGTAGCTGAATTGAGCGCCCTTAGCTAAAAACGAATCTATGAATGACATTAACGAGGAACCATCGCAGTCATCATGAAAGAGAATTGCTTTTGGTAAAGCAGATAGAATCGCGGGGCGTTTCCTTGTTTATCTTTTTAAGCTCTCAACTCACGTATGATGAACGTGGAAGATGAAGGAATGGGGGAAGCAGCAACAACTTTCCTCTTGCTTTTTTGTAGACAACACCATTTCATTTTAGAAGTACACTAAATATTATTAAATGAAGTAGATAAAATTGTACATAGCAGAGGAATGAAATAATAGCAATTAACACACAGAGTCAATGATTAGAATAACAGTTCATTTCTTCTAAAGGTAAAAGTGAATATTCGCTGCCTCTCCCTAGTCAAATTAAGAAGGAAACATTAGATATTTTGTTAGGTTTGGCTAACGAAAACCTTTTGGTAGGAAAGCTAAATACAGAACTTAAATTGACACTATTTAACTGCCCTTGATATGTAACCGTGAAAGACAGCATTTGCTACTCAGTGATATTCAAATATGTTTTTAGGATTTCAAATCCTATTAAGGGAGCGAAATGAGCACCAAGGGTTACAATACAAACTCAACACACCCACATACATATACATATTGTACAATTGTGAGTGTGAATAAACTCGATAAGTACCATGTTTTAGGAAACACTATATTTAATGCATTTCATAGAGAATAGTATTATAGGAATTGTTTCCAGAGGGGCGTTGTAAGGGTAACCTATCACTAAAACTGACATACGCCTAGCGACGGCTGGCGAGCCAGCTAGCCAATCACTGTCACTCCTCGGCTCGTCCTCGTATTCAGTAGTCGTGTGATCTCGTCTGTAAATAGACAACTTATCCCAATTGTCATCAGTATTATTAATCTCCAAGTGATAATATTATCACTATAATGAGCTTAGGTGTCGACGATTGTATGGAAGTGTTCAGTGTGACCTAGCTGTTCCGGATAAAGTGAAAAAAAAAACAAAAAAAAGGTAAAAAGTGAGGGTGCTCCGGGGTTGGTTGGTGGCAAAAAGGTGGTGGTGTTAACGGTAAATCTATTTTGAATGATGTTTTGTGTTCAGATGGCGTTGATAGTGACGATTATTAACCCTTTTTCGGTAGTGGATCTTGGTGATATTTTTGTTATTGAGCAAGGCTGTGACTTAATAGGTGAGGTTAAAGATAAAAGCAATTGTATTAATGAGAAGGACGAGGGAAAAGATAGAGGAGAATATCCAGTAGTAAGAAAGAGAACAAGATCCATAGTCATTGTACTTAAAGTGACAGTGACATTTCAGATGACGATGATAGTAACAGTGATATTTCAGATGACGATTGGGTACATCTCATTTACAGTGATAGGCCTAATGACGAAGGATTGTGATGATCCATCGCCTTCGCCACTAGCCGCCCCATATTTGTATACAACTATTGAATCCAATGACAGTGCCAAAACCAGCGTGGTCCCTAACCTGTGGAATATTCTGTTAATGAGGCTGATCCCCAGCAAACAGGTAACTGGAAGAAACATGGTTCATAGACCAGGAACAGTCTGCTCATGTAGATGAATGACAAAAGACCCTTGGCCTTTCTTACCAAAACTTTGTTAAAAACAGCGATACCAAGAAAACTGCTTCATCCAAGAAGGTAGGTCTCCCTTGCAACTCTGCAAGAACGACTGTTTTTCCAAAGGGTAGGTTAAGGTGATTAGTGTGATCTTTAGTGAGTACTGGCCAAAGGGGTACTGAAACTTGCAGAGCTCATACTTCAAAGATTGAAAGAAGTATGCAAAGGAAACTATCTTGAGGAAGCAAACCAAGGCCGAAGACAGCAAGAAGTGACCTTCAATGGCACTGAAACAACACACTACAAGGCTGCCTTCCTCTTTAGTCTTGCAGTAATGGTTATCAGTACCAAAGTTATTGCTGAAAAGCTGTTTGGAGGATGAACAACAATAACAACATTAGGGACACGAACCCCAATAACAGAATATAATTGGTCATGCATGAACGCCTACAACTAAAAACGCTTTGCTCAAGGCACCATCTCCAGGCACTGTAGGAAAAATGTTTTGTTTGGGTGGATGTCAGTTGGCCCGTTGTTGCCTTGGTGAAGTTAAAATATCACAAGTTTTTCATTCATCAGTATCATGCCGGGTTTCGTCTCGTGAAGAAGGATGCCTGCATCACCTGTGAACGGCTCACGAAAGACATTGTTTATAGGAAATGACTGCAACAGATATTTCTCATCTTGAACAAGAACAAAAAGCACAGAATGAAAAAATGAATGTAGTAGGGCTTCCAATACCATGAAAACTGATAAACTCAGTGACTACGAATGGGTCTGGGTCGCCGTGGGTTTACAGCCATAACATGACATAACCTCTGCTTACTGTCATGTCAACGTAATACAAGAGCAAATTGAGGCATTAGTTTTCCATCATTTTTGACATCCAACCATTCCTTGTTGATACCCTACTTATGAAACAATTAACGCAACTGACTACAAGATATTAAACAAGACAAGAACTCAAAATTTTGGTGAGTACAACTATTTTTTTCCATTCCCCATCACATTCATGCCTTTTCAACGTAAGGATTATCTTGTATGCCTTAATCATCATTATTTTTATTGCTGATCATTATTCACAAGTCGGAGAGGATTATTACCAACGTACCTCATGGTGTTTTTATGTTTATTAACTAGAATCCCTAAATGTTTAATGTTTCTGGTATTTTTTTTTTATTTTTCACATCTCATGAGCATCATTTTCACACGTTTGTTAAGATTTTTATTAACATATACCCATTATTAAATTACTGTTTATGCAATGTGTGGTAATTAAATTGATGTTTGTGGGAAATATTTGCCGCATGAATCACCATTCCCTTCATTTATTAGTTGGTTTTTTTTTTTTTTTTTTTTTCACATTTTAAGTTTAGCTTATGGTTTTAACATGCTTTTTGACATGTTTATTAAATTTTATTGTTTTTTGTTAACACTGTGACAATATTTCTGTGAATGTATGGAAATTATTTTCAAAAAAGGAAAAAAAATATATGGAAGGTTTAGAGCGATCTTTTTTATTTGCTATAGTAAAGCAATATAAGGTAACAATACAAACCATATCCTAGGGATTTGATGACATGGGATGAGGTTACTCAGTCACTGATGAGGTGTATATAGATGCAGAGTAAATATTTCAAGAATAGAGAATAGGTCCGTGCTCCGGTCAATATTGTCTGTCTGAATCAAGAGTATATGTTCACGTT
>NC_087210.1:12747037-12753133 GCF_015104395.2 Macrobrachium nipponense | reverse complement strand
TTTCTTCGAAACTCTGAACGAAAAACTTAACCTCACAAAAACTAGAAGGCCCGTTTGTCAGACGTCTAAGACGTTTAAATCCCTCGTGTCTCTTATGGCTTGTAGGAGAGATTTCGCGAACGCATATCATTCTCTGATATACTGAGATAAAGGAAAAAGAAATTATAAGATGAAGTTAACCTTTACGAAAAACATCTAGTCAAGATTTAATATAAAAAAAAAAACACCAACAAAAGTCATGGGGTGTGAAGAAGCTTTAGGTATTTCCCATATTAACAAACCATACGATTCTAGTTAACTAGAAAGCCTTGAGTTATGGAGGTCATTAGTAACCTCCCTTCTTCTCGTGCAGAAAAAGAATGGTTTCGATAAGCTTTATGAACAATGACATTGTAAGTATGATCCCTCCAGAATGGTGAAGCATCAATCGATGATGCGTGAAGTAATTGTTGCACGTTTATTAACATTGATTTATTATTTCAGTAGATGAAACCTGTTCACATTGAACAAGCACACAGGTGCCATTGACTTGAAATTCAAGCTTCAAAAGAATGTTGGTTTCAACCTCACAACGCAGACCACAAACTGCAGCAGTAACTGATCATGATACAGAGCCAGCGATTTTTCATCGGCCTGGGGGAGGGGGTGAACCAGCGACATCTGAGCGGCATGTCACGGCGCTGGCCACCATAACAGAGGACCAGTAAAGAGGCTGAATAAAAGTTACCCCTTTTAATTCCATTCGTACAAGGTCTTAAAAAAAAAATAAAAAAGTGTGGGGGGTTGGGGGGCGCGGATACCGCTGTCTCGAAATGACGTACCATTGTTGGTATTCTACATTGTTCAAAAGTATTCCCAGATGGGTCGTCGTCCTTTCCATACTGGGGTTAATAATGCTATCTAACATTACCACAAATAGTTCGTATTTGCGTTATGACGATTCTGAAATTTCCACAGAACACCGCATTTGGTTTATTGCTGTACACATAGTTAAAAATAATTTGTTTTTAAGATTATGTGCTATTTCACGAAGTAAACGAGAGCAAACTTATTGTGGACACTCTTCCTATTGCTGTAGACTGCCGACATAACTGCGATGTGTTGGACTATGAAAAAGATATGCACAGCTCTTTTACGACAGTGTAGCCAAACGCCCCGATTTATGGGTGTGCCTTTTATTTGCCAAAAACTCTGCTCTCGCAAGATATAGGACCCTGGTCAACGTGTGAAGCACAGCACCGATAGCAACTTGACCCTAAATCAAACACTTTATTGACCTAACTTTCGTCCGTTTCCACAAGGTTACAGTCGCTTAGAAAATTTACTTGACAAACCTTGATAGTCCCCGCAAGATTAGGTCATGCCATAATTACTTCGTGGGGGTAAAGATTAAAAACCTTCTCTTCTATTTTCTATAAACCTAAATGTCTAATATGAGAGAGAGAGAGAGAGAGAGAGAGAGAGAGAGAGAGAGAGAGAGAGAGAGAGAGAGAGAGATTTTTTGTAACTAAGCGTAAAATGACGAAATTATTTTGCACATAGGAAAAAAATGCTCTTTACAAAAGAAGGAAACTTGCAAACACCTGCTACCCTTTGATGTTTATCTGGACATAAATGAAAATAAAATAAAGATGCAGAAAGATATTTTGTAAGCTTTTTCAACTTGAAACCCTTGTCCAAAATTATGACGACAGCCCAACAGATAAACAAAAATATTCAGGCACACATGAGCCTATCATTACGCTTCTAAAGAAATTCCTATCTAATTTTCCCTTCAACTAAACATCAACCTTCCTTACTTCACCAGGCTTAAGAATACTGTGACTATCGTTCTGGACGACTGTAAGGAAGATGCGGAAGAGAAGAGTTGAAGGAAACCTCCTCGAAGAAAAATCCATTTTGTCGGGACAATTTCAAACAAAATGAGAGGATGATGGTCCTTAGATCATTCGCTTCGCCGAATCGTAAACAGCTTATTTTGTCCGTGCTGGGAGTCTCTCTCTCTCTCTCTTACACACACACACACACACACACACACACACACACACACACATATATATATATATATATATATATATATATATATATATATAATATTATATATATATTATATATACATATACGTATATATATATATATAGATATATATATATATATATATATATATATATATATATATATATATTATATATCTATATATATATATATGCTTTATATGAGCAGTAAATTGATGTGCTTTTCCCACGTGTCTGTTTTTGTTTATTAGGTGATATACTCAGATTTATTTGCCAATATTGTCCATTTTTAAGTGAATGGAATAATAAGGCTAAAATCGACGATGCTGTCAGAAGTTCCACATGTAAAAGTTAACTGGCTTATAGGAACTATACATCAGAGCAGGAAAAAAACTGAAGTGTCGGACTTACATTCTTCCGTGCATATGTTACAGTAATACTGTGAAACCGGGGATTTCACGAAATTGAAATTTTCAGGGAATTCGTGTAACCAATTCACTAAGGGACACTTGATCTCTAAGGGGCTAGTACTTAACACGGCGAAACAGTGTGGATGAACAACTGTTTCGCCGTGTTTAGTACTAAACCCTCGGGGATCAAATGTTCCTAAGTGAATTGGTGATTTCACGAAATTCCTTGAAAACTTCAGGGATTTTGTGATATCTTTGGTTTCACAATCTTACTGTAACACAAATACTGGATAGCTTTCGTAAGAAAATGGAGAAGAAACTGTATGACTAACCCATTGCAAATATGAGCGTTGCCAGACACCTACCCAGCCTGCACTGAAACGTTCGCAGTAAACAGGGTAAACAGAAAAATGTACTCCTAATGACTAAGGTTCGGATAAACAAGAGAAGTGTCAGAGGGATATGCTGACCACATGTGGACGAACACTAATAATGTGGTGCGAAATAGATGTCCGTGGAGTGGTTTGTACTACTTGACAACCTGTTGTTAATTAGATTGAGCTGTAATGAAAAATTACTTCAGAAGGCCCTCTTGCAAGCAAACTTGCACCTAATTAAGGAAAATTTGTAAAACGAAGGTCTTCTTTGCAAGCAAACTTGCACCGAATTAAGGAAAATGTGTAAAAAAAAAACTTTATATAGGTTTCCATAAATAGCTGATTCTGTACAATTATGATTTAGGAAATGTTATATATACATCAACTTTGATCCATTTTAACATGATGCTTTCTCAGTTAAGGTATCACTTAGTTTTTATCATAGAAACGTTGGCTTAGACTGTGAAATCACCTTTTCAAATTGCTTAATTTCCTCTAATATTCCCTTGATTATCACTTCCGTGTATTTTGATCCGATTTAAAGGATTTTTTCATATATAAATCATCTTTTTTTTCTTAATAAGACCATTTACGTAATTATTAAAGGTGGGTTGAAAATAAACAATAAACACGAATAAAAACAAAAACACACATGCAACTCTGATCCGTCGACTAGCTTCGGAAATATGGTAAAACATAAAGGCATAATTTAAAGAAAAAAAAGTTGCCAGGCATCTTGAAAAGGGGCATACCTCTATGGCTTTGACGTAGCTCTATTTGGCTTTCCCAGTCTTCATCTTCCAACGTGAATAAAGATGAATGAATGGACTGCAAGGACGCCAGATAAGCACTGAAACTAAGCAAGACTTCCGTTTCACAGCTACCACCATTACCATTACGCCTGATGTTGTTAATGAAGGTATATTTTAGCTACAATTTGTTTTTTCTATTTGTAGTTATTCATCATTGCCAGTTCTTCGTCACAGCCCTTTCCTTCCCTTGGAAATTGGCTACAATTTATTCCGTACAGGAATAAATTTCCATCCGTCCACAATACGAGGGAAGCATTCAGGCAAGCACAAAGAAACGCTTGCACAGTACTTAGGCTCGCGCCCCGATCTCGCTCTGCTCTCGGTACTTATAAGTCTTTCTAGCTAACTATTCATAAGCATAAGAGGATTTTCCATTTGATCACTGGCGTTTCGAGCCAGACAGGAAATTGAACTTCGGTTTTGTTTCTCTTGCAACCCTAAAACAAAACCATTTTGCAATTTTGGCTCCAGTTCCCAACACCCATCTTTACGACTCTCCACAACTTGCTCTTATTAACTTCGGATATGATCCCTTGCTCTCGTTGTCCTAATGCTACAAGTTTCCTGCTGTAGTGGATGGTATCTGGATGCAGATCTGGGGATCCTGATATCATAGCTTAGCAAGGTTTAGGAAGGAGAATAAGTCTGTCAAAAACTTCGCCAAAGTAAAATACCATTTACATTTTCTCCCTTATAGCTAGTTATCTTTGATTTGTGTACAAAGATGATATATGAATATGTAACACACGGTTATATATATGTATGTATGTAGTAGTATGTATGTATGTATGTATATGCAACTAGTCAGGCTATTTTTTTAAATGCCCTTAAAGCCAATTAATAGAAATAAGAGATGATTATGAAGGTACTAGTTTAAAAAGCATAAGGATAAAGATACTTGGCAAAAACAAAACAAAGGAAAATAAAAAACGCAAGAGAAGCATGAATATCAAATACCCTAAAATAGGACAGCTGTTTCCACCTTTCCCTTTGGCAAGAGATCCCAGTTTTGCAGCACAGGGCACAGATAACCAATTCTAAGATGAATGGACTTTTGAATGCCGTTTCATGTGTATTAGTGCTTTCGCACGGATCTCTACATTTATTTGTAAAGTAATCATTCCGTGTAATGTTATCATATCTTGTATAGACACAAATTCTAAATGAAAAACTCATAAGTGATAAACCAATTTTCCTGACCTGGAAAGCAAGAAAACACTGAGTGAGTCTTATCACTTTATGGTACAAGTGGCCAGTGCTATAAAACTAAGTAGCTGGACTAGACCTTTGTAACAGTAAACCATTCTGCTTTGGCCTTAGCATTTAGTATTCTGAAGTTAGTGAAAAACGAAAATTAATGAAAGATTATTAATCATAATGAGTTTTTACGGGGTTTAATTTTTTTTTTTTTATGTGTACAATTCGGAATAATTCCAGTCTTGCCACCGTTCATGTAAAGCCTTAAAATTCCTGGAACTATTACGCTTTTAACATCACGACGTGAATAAAATAAATCTCTAATATAGAAGATCAAGCATTTCCCTAATCTGCTCCAATATAAAAGTTCGTGTTTTTTATTCTTGACTTCATTAGCGTCGTTGTATTTTTGTGCAATCGCTCGAATTATGTGTAATATACTTTAGTAGAACAAGTGATCGCTATTAAAAGGAACTAATGAATTTCGTTTCCAACCTTTTCCTCTGAATATTTACTTTCATTATTTGTTCCCTCTTCTCTCGATTAAAATTCTCTCTCTCTCTCTCTCTCTCTCTCTCTCTCTCTCTCTCTCTCTCTCTCTCTCTCTCTCTCTCTCTCTCAACTGATCAGACAGTTTTTACAGCTGGTGACTTGGTAATATGAGTCCTTATCGATCAAGAAAATATTGTTTTGAAAATGACAGTATGTATCATTTAGTCTTAGTACTTTACTTTTGCCCAGAACAAATACGCATTTTAGAAGCATTTTATATATAATTTTTTTTGGCAACATTACACATGCAAGGGCACATGATTTATGCAGACAAAATGAAAAAAACTAATAACTATTTCCTACCTTCATGGCGCCTAAAAATTAATTTAGCTGATGATGGAAAACGTTTTAATCCTATTAGGAAGAATCCAAAATTGGTGAGATACATTTATTATATGTTAAATTGTGCAAATACGAAATTTGGAAAAACTGTTGAATGCAAATAAAAATCCCGCAATGTATTAATGTTCGTCCAATTATTTTTCTTTCATTGCAATGGAATTCTTTCCTTTTACCAAAATATCTTACGCGTCTTCTCCCAAAACTTTCATGCACGTTGGAGGTGATACCAGCAGCAATATAAGAATATGATGATTCCAAGTCCGGAACCAACGTCAAAAATTACAGCAATCAATATAGGACTAATACTAAAGGACGTTATAATATAATATATAATATATATATATATATATATATATATAAATATATTATATACATATATATATATATAATG
>NC_087210.1:12737037-12742037 GCF_015104395.2 Macrobrachium nipponense | reverse complement strand
CTATCTCACAGTTTCATTTGGACTAAGCCTTTGTATCTCACAGTTCCATTTGTACTAAACCTTTCTATCGCATAGTTCCATTTGTACTAAACCTTTCTATCTCACAGTTCCATTTGTACTAAACCTTTCTATCGCACAGTTCCATTCATGTGTCCCGATGTCTATTCACCAACACAAATCTCATAATGATAATTTTGGTTATCTACAGATCTCTCAAATTTGGATTTATTTAATGTTTATTTTTTCATGTTACCATGACAGTCATTTTTTTTTTGGGGGGGGGGCGGAGGGGGACGGTGGGATTTGAATATAATTATATGTCATTTCCTTTAATGCTTAGTTTATTCATCTCTTGTGGTAATACTATCTGAATTGAATACACTATTTAGGCCAAAGACCAAGCGCTGGGACCCATGGGGTCTTTCAGCGCTGAAACGGGAATTGAAAGTAAAGGTTTAACAGGAAGAAAACCTCAAAGCAGTTGCACTTTGAATCAATTGTTAAGAGAGGGTAGAAAGTGAGATGGAAGAAAGAGAATGTAGAAGGAAGTACAGTAAAAGGAACGAAAAAGGGGTTGCAGCGAGGAGCCGATGGCACGCTGCAAAGAACGTTAAGTAATACCTACAGTGCACCGCATGAGGTGTACTGACGGCACTACCCCTCCTCCTGGGGTAATGCTATCTGGGGCAATTATAGTTTCATGGGATCTGTTCCTTCCAAGTTGCAGTTCTCTGCGCATCTCCAGGTGCAGTCACGTTTCCCCTTTGCTTTTTTTAGTTTAACAGACCAACAGATATGGCCGTTTAAGCTTTTCAGAGCAACACAAATATCTGCAGACCCTTTTATAGAGATACTCTTCTCCCTGCTCGTATAGTTTCCTCTTTTATGGATAAATCAATCAATCGATGCGCGTCAAATCTCTTTGCTTTCATATCTGTCTTCATTTTTTAACTTTCATCTCCATTCAACTGGTATATATATCCTGATCCTAGTTAGCCCATTTTGTTCTTACTATATTTTCGCTCTGTAGATTCCAGTTATTTCTGTTTTATTTATGTCTAGATTTTCCAAAACTTGGCTGGATACGTGATGAGCCTGAAAGACTTGAGATTCACGTGCTATTACATTCAATCATTTGATTTGACTACGTTTCTATGTATGGATACATCTATTATGTCAACTTTTTCATAATCATATATATATATATATATATATATATATATATATATATATATATATAATATATACATATATATATATATATAAAGTACAAATGTCTATTTATTTGCTTGTTTATTTGTATGAACGCTATACAAATTGAAATTTCTTGCCCAATTTTGATGGAATTTTAAATATAAGTCGAAATCAAACCGGGAAAGGTCATGGTGAAAACAGAATTAGAATCGGCTGAGTAAAGAAGGCGGGTGTGGGAAGGGGGTGAAGTGTAAAAATGACTGAAAACTACAGATAGTAGTGTCTAATCCATAGGTTTTGAGGTCACTGAAATGAATAGTGACACTCACGATGCCCTTTTAGTCCCAGTTCAACCCTATTGCGATGGCTATTTGTCTATCTATCTGCACTTTTTCTGACCACCCTCAGATTTTAAAAACTACTGTTGCTAGAGGGTTGCACATTTATATGTTGATCCTTCACCCGCCAATCATGAAAAATACCAAATCGCAGCCTTCTAGCCTCAGTAAGCCTTATTCTATTAAGGTTAAATTTAGCCATGATCGTGCATCTGGCACTGCTATAAGTGCCAAAATGCAGGCCATTACCGGGCCGTGGCTGAAAGTTTCATGGGCCGTGACTGAGTCTCATACAGCATTAAACGATGTACAGAAAACTCTCCTGCGCCCAAAAACCTTCGTCACATTTTTTTCTTGTTTATTCTTCATAGCAACCCTCCCGTCTACAGTTAAGGCAACTCTCGAGCTACTTCAAAGGTCTCTGGTTGACAGAATCACCAGTTTCGTAGGGAGTGACACTGAATTTGGTTTCATATTTAGAGTTTGGTTTTAAAATTTGTTTAGCTTTCAATTTTGAGTTTGGTTTTAAATTCTTAGTTCAGTTTTAAATTTTGAGTTTGGCTTTAAGTTTTGTGATTTCCAGGAGAGTCATTTGAGTCCCAAGGATATTTCCACTCGTCCTATGTTCTTCTTAGGCACAGCATTTCCCTTGCTATATCTTTTTGTATTCATTGCTTATTACCGTCATCATTATGTTTATAATTTTTCATCATAAAATAGAACTGAAGGACAACAGGAGAATACAAAAAGGAGTTAATTATATATAACTTTTATGGTTAAAACTCAAGGAAAGGTAATTTCATCCTTCAAATCTTTTAAGCTGAACCAAGTATATATTAAGCAATATACTATATGCCTTATATATATATATATATATATATATATATATATATATATATATATATATATATGTGTGTGTGTGTGTGTGTGTGTGTCTGTGTGTGTGTGTGTGTGTGTCTGCGTGCTGCAAAGGTTTTCATACTGACAGAAAATAGCCATATGTAGTGACATATCTCCACTATAATATTCTGAAAATCCGATTATATGACGGGAGTTTGATTGACTTGATCCAACCAGGTAAAATTCCCAATGAAACCAAAAATCATGGCGTGCTATGGAATTCAACTTTGTCCATATTAAAAGCTTCCCAACAAAAATATTCAAAATAACCATGAAATAATTCTGCGGAATATTCTGCAAGCCGCACGCAATAATTATTGTCTTTTTTTTTAAACAACCGAAAGAGATAATATAAGGGAAAGGAATAATAAAACAAGGGGAATGCTAAGCCTAGTCTATTAAATGCCTGGCATTACGCTAGGCATTACGCTCAGTGAATATTCAGGTACCCTACGGTGTTCGATTCATAGTATCTAAGTCAAACTAAAATTCAGCAGTCATATAAGGCAGCAATAATCGCGTAACTAAACGTGGTCTCAACAGAGAAGGAAATTTCATAAACTCATGAAGGCAAAGGGAACAACAGTTACCGTTTCGGAAAAATATTTTGGTATGACTGTGAAATTAAAAGTAACCTACTGATAATTACAAAATTAAGCGAATATTACTCGGCTTATACACACACACACACACACACACAACACACACACACACAACACACACACACACACACACACACACACACACATATATATATATATATATATATATATATATATATATATGTGTGTGTGTGTGTGTGTGTGTGTAAAATGTGAGTGTGTTTCTATATATTTATATGTATATAAATGCATAGAGCACACATGAGCTTCTTGCTGCCGATCAAAAGCCCCTGGTGGCCTTATAAAATCTGCCTTAACAGTCATTGGTCGCGACAAAAAGTCCTCTTATCTATTTCTCTTTATAAAAGAAAACAGTACAATTTTGAGTGCTTGATGACTGGATGGTGGATGATCACCATATACCTATTTGCAGCCCCCTAGTCTCAGTAGTTTATAAGTTCTGAGGGCTGACAGGAAAAAGTCCGGACGGACAAAACCGGCACAATAATTTTCTTTTCAGAAAACTAAAACTAATCAGTGTTTTATTTTCTTTTTCTTTTAACAGAACACTTCATCAATATGCTAGATGCGTACCAAATATTTTGAGAGTACGGCAATGTTGAGAACAATAGAGGTTACTTCAATTATTATCATTTCCATACATGTCTAGTGAAGATATTCGTGTTTAAAGTTAGGGTTTAGGCTGGAAAGGAAATCTGATAATTGAAAAGAAAACCTGCGTCAGTTTTGTTTCCTTTACCGCTGTAAAATTGGAGAAACAAGGAATAATTATTGTTTCCTTTGCCTGACTTGTCAAAATAACTAACACAGTGCCAGCTAATCTTGATCTGACGAGCACTGGATTCCTTCATGTCGAATTTTTCTTTCATGAAGTGGATTATAAGATGTTTATGTCTTCAGTTGTATTGTCATATTCTGTCTTTGTGGTACCATGGTAATTGATTTCCACTATTTTCAGTTGGAATTAATCTTTTAGCAATTAACTTTTACCGTTCATAACTGCCTGAAGGGTAACGCAAACCCCTTTAGTTTTCGTTCTTAAATATTATACACTTTTTTTTGCTGTTTGTCACTGTGAATAATACTCATTTTATTATTCAAAAAGGATCCTCCCCTTACCTATTATTCCAGATTGCCACGCACTTTCTACAAAGTCTTGGTAAATATACTTTCACTCTCCTATTCCCTTTTTCCTAACATCCCTTATAACACCATTCTCGAAAAATAATGACATTTCTCCTTTTTGAAAGCACCATATAGCGGCTTCTTACATCTTAGACCACAACCCACGTCTATCACTGTGAAAAATATTATGTAGTATAAACACTTATTGAGTGCAATGTGTTCTGAGTTTATCAAGAAACGCGTTTTGGCAAAATGCGAAGTGAAAGGAGTTCCACCAGAGGCTCAGAGGGAACGACAGAAGACAAACAAAGGAATTCTTCGTAGTCTCCACTAAAGGGCATCTGAAAGAGCAGCTGTGAAAATATAACTATGCTGCATCTACTTTCCGGAGTTTGTAACGCCTGAGAGAGAGAGAGAGAGAGAGAGAGAGAGAGAGAGAGATATTTAAACAGTACCAGAAATTGGTATTTCATTCATTTTCCCTTAAATTATCCCTGTTTAATGGGCTTGTATATACGAAAAAGAAAAAAATGCAAGGAATGAGATATATGATATAAAAAATAACAAAAATAAGAAAGGATCAAAAGAAACAAAAAGGAATGCAAGAGCGGAGCATATGTGATAAAAAACTCAAATAACCGAGTCTTGCATAAAGGATACAAAGGTGAAATGGAACCGAAGTAATGGAGTAGCCACACACACACACACACACACAAAAACTCGAGAAGAAACTAAAAAGCTGAAAATCAGACGAAAAATTCTTGATGTGGAACAACGTGTATTTGAGGATGCATAAATCACGCCGACTGAAAGACTGGAA
>NC_087210.1:12712037-12732037 GCF_015104395.2 Macrobrachium nipponense | reverse complement strand
ATAATAATAATAATAAATAATATAATGGATAGACTATAAGAAAGCCTTCGACATGATACCACACACATGGCTAATAGAATGCCTGAAAATATATGGGGCAGAGGAAAATACCATCAGCTTCCTCAAAAGTACAATGCGCAACTGGAATACAATACTTACAAGCTCTGGAATAAGACTAGCAGAGGTTAATATCAGGAGAGGGATCTTCCAGGGTGACTCACTGTCCCCACTATCTTCGTAGTAGCCATGATTCCCATGACAAAAGTACTACAGAAGATGGATGCCGGGTACCAACTCAAGAAAAGAGGCAACAAAATCAACCATCTTGATGTTCATGGACGACATCAAGCTGTATGGTAAGAGCATCAAGGAAATAGATACCCTAATCCAGACTGTAAGGATTGTATCTGGGGACATCAGGATGGAGTTTGGAATAGAAAAATGCGCCTTAGTCAACATACAAAAAGGCAAAGTAACGAGAACTGAAGGGATAAAGCTACCAGATGGGAGCAACATCAAACACATAGATGAGACAGGATACAAATACCTGGGAATAATGGAAGGAGGAGATATAAAACACCAAGAGATGAAGGACACCGAATCAGGGGAAAAGAATATATGCAGCGACTCAAGGCGATACTCAAGTCAAAACTCAACGCCGGAAATATGATAAAAGCCATAAACACATGGGCAGTGCCAGTAATCAGATACAGCGCAGGAATAGTGGAATGGACGAAGGCAGAACTCCGCAGCATTGATCAGAAAACCAGGAAACAAATGACAATACACAAAGCACTACACCCAAGAGCAAATACGGACAGACTATACATAACACGAAAGGAAGGAGGGAGAGGACTACTAAGTATAGAGGACTGCGTCAACATCGAAAACAGAGCACTGGGGCAATATCTGAAAACCAGTGAAGACGAGTGGCTAAAGAGTGCATGGGAAGAAGGACTAATAAAAGTAGACGAAGACCCAGAAATATACAGAGACAGGAGAAAGACAGAAAGAACAGAGGACTGGGGCACAACAAACCAATGCACGGACAATACATGAGACAGACTAAAGAACTAGCCAGCGATGACAATTGGCAATGGCTACAGAGGGGAGAGCTCAGAAGGAAACTGAAGGAATGATAACAGCGGCACAAGATCAGGCCCTAAGAACCAGATATGTTCAAAGTACGATAGACGGAAATAACATCTCTCCCATATGTAGGAAGTGCAATACGAAAAATGAAACCATAAACCACATAGCAAGTGAATGCCCGGCACTTGCACAGAACCAGTACAAAAAGAGGCATGATTCAGTGGCAAAAGCCCTCCACTGGAGCCTGTGCAAGAAACATCAGCTACCTTGCAGTAATAAGTGGTACGAGCACCAACCTGAGGGAGTGATAGAAAACGATCAGGCAAAGATCCTCTGGGACTATGGTATCAGAACGGATAGGGTGATACGTGCAAACAGACCAGACGTGACGTTGATTGACAAAGTCAAGAAGAAAGTATCACTCATTGATGTCGCAATACCATGGGACACCAGAGTTGAAGAGAAAGAGAGGGAAAAAATGGATAAGTATCAAGATCTGAAAATAGAAATAAGAAGGATATGGGATATGGCAGTGGAAATCGTACCCATAATCATAGGAGCACTAGGCACGATCCCAAGATCCCTGAAAAGGAATCTAGAAAAACTAGAGGCTGAAGTAGCTCCAGGACTCATGCAGAAGATGTGATCCTAGAAACGGCACACATAGTAAGAAAAGTGATTGACTCCTAAGGAGGCAGGATGCAACCCGGAACCCCAAACTATAAATACCACCCCAGTCGAATTGGAGGACTGTGATAGAGCAAAAAAAAAAAAAAAAATAATAATAATAAGAAGCAAGAAGAAGAAAGAAGAAGAAGACGACAAGAGGAAGATGAGATAAGAAGAAGAAGAAGAAAGAAGAAGAAGAAGAAGAAGAAGAAGAAGAAGAAGAAGAATATATCAGGTCAAACTAAGGGTACTGGACGGTGCATGTAGGTGTGAGTGTAATGGAAGAAATGATTCAAAATGGAAGAGGTAAGTATTGGATCTCACCATGATAAAAATATAAACAGTGTTTTAATTTGGATAATATTGTTCTAATCATAACTAATCACCATCAGCTTTAACTAATATAAAGTTATGGTTAACTCAATCAATAAAAATTAACATTGTAACATTCTACCCCAATTCTCTCTCTCTCTCTCTCTCTCTCTCTCTCTCTCTCTCTCTCTCTCTCTCTCTCACACACACACACACACTAGTTTAAAAGCGTGTCTGAAATATTTCCTGTCTCTGTCATTTTCATCAACGGAGTTCAATCTTGCCGGAAGTTATGCAAATTTCTTAACAGACGCAAAGCTTCACAAAGAGGATTTTCGTCATTCCAAAATTTAAAATGCAATTCCATATCGTATTCCCAGTGTGTTGCTTACGAGGCTAAAAAATGCGTTTCACATTTTACAAATGCATCTTTCTCTCTTTCGATCTTGAAATCTTCATCTGAAAACCTGACGCAAAAGAAAATTTGGCAACACGGCTCAAGTTAGGAGAGGTATACGATAGAGTAAATGTAACAATTGTTACACGTTAAATATTTAGTAAGTGAAATCAAATCATATGTTACAGAATATGAAAAAATGTGATGCAAGAAAGACTAATTGGATATAAAAATGAAAAAGGTAGAAAATAACATACGATTTCATGCAAGTAATAAAACAAAATCTCTATCCGTACGAAAACCTTGCATAATACACAGTAAGAAAATATAAGTTTTTTTTTTTTTTTTAATAAACACGAAGAACTGCTTCTGTGAGGAATGCCAACTGCACGGTCGACTTGAGTTGCGAATTAAACCCATGAATATAAGTATTATTGCATCTGATTGATATATTAATATTTTTGTAAAGCTTCAGTTAAGATATTCGCAAGTGTAAGACAAAAAAGAAATCAGTCTCTAGACACCTATCTTTACTCCTAGTTCTGTCAAACAGAAGTACTAAAATCAGTAAAATGTCATAGAAGTAACGAGAGTCCGATTTATATTATTTCCTGTCGAATTTAAATTTTGTTTCAATATATGCCGCCATCGCTAAACCTAACCACTTATGACTAAGACGTTTTGCAGATTTACTCCTCTGAAAACGGAATATGAAGAATACAACCAAAAAGCTGCATTTTTTTATATTTCAGTTATATATGGCCACAGCAAAACTTGAGTGTCTTTTCAACAGATTCAACAAAGGATGTTTTTATAACGCAACTGTCTCTCGCTGACAAATCCTCACTATACAATAAGACTTTCTGAGGACAAATATGTGTTACAATGAAATTCCGAGAATTTGCATATCTTCGACAATTCCTGTTATTCCAATATTGGATTCCGGAACAAGAAGTATACCCTCGTTACGATGGCATTTACATTATTGGAAGAATCCCGAACATTGTATATTACTTGGACGAGCACAGATAGTTCTCGGACGAGTTGACGGCGCGAGACTCCTACGAAGTGGAAGATGAATCATCGCCTCAGATATTGTACGTTGTCTCTCAATGATATAATGAATATTTTAAGAGAAATACACTTTTTTAAATAATTACAGCGGGAATTAGAAATTCTTTTAACTGAAATAAAAATTAATGAAACTTGAAAACTGATGTCATATACACACACACACACACACACACACACACACACACACACACACATATATATATATATATATATATATATATATATATATATATATATATATATATATATGCGTGTGTCTTTCAGTGCAACTGAAGAGAGAAGGTATTTGCTCATGAATAAAATTACTGACAGATAAAAACGAATGATTTTAAAAGTTGATACATTTCCACTTTCGTACTGGAAAGTCAGCCAAAAAAAAAAAATTAATAATACATAAATAAAGAAATAAATAAATAAATAAAAAAAAATATGTTGAAATATTCAGCACCTCTGATACGGTCCAGAGTATAGCAAGTAACAAAAACTTAACAGAAAACATGACTTTTACAGCTAAGAAAGTTGGAAATCGTTATAAGATATCCATGAAAAGGTCTCTTTGTAGATTTATAGATAAATGGGTTCATAAAAGGTATGAAGCAAAGTGACGCTCTCTAGGAGAATCTACTGCGCAGGGAGCAGAGGTTTTTTTTTAGCAGAAAGGAATACCATTCCAACAGATGTCTGCACGCTGTAATATCGTTCTTGACATACTGACGGATCCACATATGCGTCAGAACGAGTAGGCGGTGATGCTCTTAAGGGAAAATGCCATCTTGATGGCCGATGCTTTCCAGGATAAAATAATCACAATGGAACAGAAATGGAGCACCTAAATTGACAAAGATACTACCTTGGCAAGGGTACTAAATATAACGTTGAATGTGCGGCATACTGTAATCGACTGGTTCTTTCATACATAGCTGTCAAGTATTATAACTTCACCTGTCTTATAAGAACAAATCCCAAAGGGACCGAGGCCAGTTTGGATTCATTCATTGCAACGAGACTCAGTTGTCTCCTTTCGCGATTGTATACAATTGCCCGTCAAAGAAACACAGAGACTGATAGATTGACTGGGCTATTTACGTAACCTATAGTAATAACTTCGATTAGAAATAGGTGTTTCCTAAAGGAGATGAAGAAACAGTCACTCACCCAGTGAGCTAATATATCCAACAAAGAGGATGGGAATTAAAAAGTTATATCAATGACTGCTGTGAGACGAACTGCAAAAAAATTGTCTGAGATTGAAACTCGTTTGACTACAAGTATCTTCATCTCTACAAAAAAAAAAAAAAAAAAAAAAAAAAAAAACTTTTTCTGGAACCTCATATCGCTCTTCTCTACTGTCCTTACCTAAGTTTTGTCGCATTTCAACTAGGGCAGTATTTATTTATTCATTTACTTTTGATAGTCAGAATGAAAAAGTGAAAAGACCTACCATAGAAGTCTTGGGTCAGTAATGTTGAAGAAAACTCAATAGTATAGTTCAGCCTTGCTGAAAAATGATTTGTCAACAAATTTTATTGCAATTCTGATTGGTGAAAAAACAAATTTGGAGAACGATATATAATAAAAAAAAACTAAATTCAGCCAATCTAATTTCCAGCTGCTTTTCTTGACTATATATTTGCTTTGAAGACACTGGTTCGATCTAAATCTTGCTCAAAATCTAAAAAGAAGTAGTAGTATGCTCGATCTAAATCCTGTTCAAAATCTAAAAAGAAATATTTACTTTGAAGACACTGGTTAGATTCTAAAATCCTGCCTCAAAAAGTCTTAAACAAAGGAAGTAGTATGTTCGATCTAAATCCTGTTCAGTTTCTAAAAAGAAAAAAGACGAGGTATGAGTAAAATAAGATGACAAAAAGGGAAAATGCTTATTAGTCGTACGAAACGAGGCATATAACAATTGGAATGAATTGCAGGTAGGTTCAAAACAAATGATTCAGTGACCTAATCAGAGCCAGAGAGGAATGAGATATTCAAACCAAAAGTGCAATTAAACAAATGCCGGTGTCTGAATTAAATTAATCTACCCATGTCGATCACACCTGAGTAGCAAATAAGCAATTGCAGGGTAAATTAGCACTCGAAAACGAATCATTATAACTGTGTAAACAACAGAGCTGTTACACTTACCGAGATACTATCTGAGTTAATTACAGCTATTTCATTACGTTTATGACGCACCAAAAGATATAAGGGCATTATTTGCTCTGGTTGGTGTGTATGCGTGTGTGTGTGTATGTATATAATATATATATATCTATATATATATATATATATATATATATGTATGTATGTATGTATGTGTGTCGTGTGAATTTTGGTTACACCCAACTTACATCTCAGCAAAATTGGAACAGATAGGTGTTTCGTCACCAGTGGGATTCGATTCGTCGCCTGGTTTAACAACAACGATGCACGGTAACTTTAACCACTGTGCTGTCAAACGAAGTATAAGTTAACATCGACTCTGCTGTATACTTGTTCCTGTCGAATTCAGGTTTTGTATTTACCCCCAATTTGCAAAATCAACCTACTTCCTGCATGATAGCTGACTGTTAAGTTTGTACTATCACAGGCTGCTCTATAAGCAAAGCAAGAGCCCGTGCTGGCATAAAACATGCTCAATCATAAACAAGTTTGTACATACCACGTGTATAATAATGAAAATTTTTTTCATACCCTGTTATTTTATATATTCAACAAACATTAAGCCCCAAGTATCGTTTGATATGGCATTCACTGTACTTCGTAAGTAACTATCCCAAGATTATTTTTTATTTGTTCAGCAGAGTCGATATCAACGTATACCACTCTTGATAACTCAGTCGTTAAAATTCACTGTTCATCGTTGTTGGTGAAAGAAAAAAGTAGTATATAATCCTATACAAAGTTGAGATGGTAAAAATTGGGGGGGGGGGGGGGGGGTTGGATACCTGGTTAGAGGTTATCATTATTGTATGATGATATATATAATATATAAATATTGAATATTTAAATGTTATCAAGACATACACACACATATATATTCTCTTGCAAAAACATTATTAGTTGTTGATGTATTTCATCTTACTGTCTGAAAATGTGCGTTTATATTTTCGAAACAGCTGTACATCTCTTCTCGAAATGTCCAGGATATTTTATGAGATCGGTGTAATAGTTGGATGGCTTATTTTATAACGTTTTCGCTTGCGTTATGGTCATTTCAGTAACTGTATGAGACTGTCATCTGGCTATTAGCAATAAAGTAAAACTACGATGGTGTTTATTGACATATCTTTCCATTTTTATACTTGGAAGGAAACAAATCACTTAAACCATATGACTGGATACTGTAATAATTGAAATTATTTGAAACAATTTCAAGTAAGAGCTGCTCTACAGGAAACATCTCTGCAAGCGACACATATCGATGTTCTTGAAATGGTAAATCCATATCAATTCATTTTCTTCTGTATTGCGTAAACCGACTACTATGAGATTCAGGGCCTCTGTAACACGGTTTTTTCGCAATAACTTTTTATCTATGCATTTCATAAATATAACGCTAATTCAGAATACACATTATATCTACACATAAATTTTTACTGTATTCTGCATTACGTAGGTTGAATAAATTTGGTACGTACAATGTAAAAGTGACTTTTTTTGAAGACGGGCCAACTTACTCAGAGAAAAGGTTTCGAACGCACTCGTTACGTAACTAATGACAGCATTTCTTCCCTCTTTCTCGATGGATGATTGGCTATACGTAACAAAGGCTATACCTCTGGCAACAATGACAAACAAATTTAAATACAAGCAAAGCAGCACACCTTTGTGAACTCTGAACCTCTCCACTGATAATTGTCATAATGAACAAACCAACAAAATATGTTAATAGATACAAAAACACTTCGATTATTAGTCTAACTCCATAAATAAGTTTCCTAAGAAATTACAGTCTGCTTTATAGGTCACAATCAGATTGACAAGATGTAGGGAATAGATGGTAATTTTCAAAAACATAGTAGACAAGCTTGATTTGATAACTGCTATATCCAATGTCATGCAATTTTTATTTATTGGCTATCTACCAATAATTATCGTCAGAATGATAACTTCATGAGGCTCCACCCACTTTGGCCTCGTTATAATTCAGGATAACACTGAAGGCTATCATGGGCATTGTTGGATTAGAAAATTTAACTTCTGGCTATAAAAACTCATTTCTCGAGTAGTTGTAAGAAGTGCTAAATGATCCTCAAGGATCCCAGCAGTTGGCCTAAACATTTAATTCATGTATATTATTGCTATACTGTTGCGGCACTACTGCTACAGTAGTATATTACTACGCTAGCACAGATACCCCACCCACATCTATGTATCGTTCCGCCATTCATAAAGCCTTTGGGTTTCAGAGCCGATGGAACAAAGTGAATGGGTTTCTGTCTAGTGGATGGGCGGCGCAACATTTCGTCAAAAGGTGTTTACTTTGCTTATGTAATGAATGTTTTTCGACTCTTGGGCTCATAATCATTGGCCATGGTGTCGGCTAGATGATTTTTACTCTATAAAAATTAAAACTATCGGGTCTACGTTATTGATAATGCCGAGAAAATTTGTGTGTGGTTGTAAAATATACATATGTCAACTTTCAGCTACGTTCGATGCTTTGACAAGGAGCAAAGTCCAAAAAACCGTGTTACAGAGGCCCTGAATCTCATAGTAGTCATGCATTGTACCAACAGAACTAACAATGTTCTCGCTGTCTCTGTCTGTCAGTCTGTCGACTTGTCTCTTCCCCCATCAGCCACTGTGCAGGTGAACGCTTGGGCGTCAATGTGCATCTAGGATTGTATGTGAAATCATATATCGGCAGCTTAACTTTCTTCTTTGCGTTCTAACCAACATTGTTTTACAGCCTTGAGCGACAAAAATGAAGAATCTCTGTAGGTTTAGTTGAGGAACTAATCTCCCGTTGACCCTCTCACTTTCTTCTCTCTTGATCTGAACACGGGAAAGCAACCAATCCGCGATACATATTAGTTGGAATAGTTTGAATGAGTGCCGCTGGATCTGTGAGGGGACGCTGTTTCTGCTCTCTGTTGCCTCTTGCGAGATATGCGATTGGCAGAAGCGGCAGAACATTTCCCGATCGACGTGTGCTTCACTCATACACTGAATATGACCTGAGAGAGAGAGAGAGAGAGAGAGAGAGAGAGAGAGAGAGAGAGAATATGCAACCGCAAGGGACGGCCATTGTCTTCTCTTTTCGAAGCATTCAAGATTTATTGCTCAATTTCTAGGGGAATGGATTGCTCTCCAATTTGAGAGAATTTACTTCATTTGTTTCGAAATGCTTCGCTGTTTTCAGACACTGCGCACCAAGACAGAATATGGGATATTTTCTTGACGTATGACTTCGTTCCATCATTCACGTCCGATTCATGCGAATTTCATATTTCATTCTTTAATTTCTACATAACTACTGCCTTGGAAAACGTCTTTTAATGACAGGTCAGTGACACACAAGGGAAATAATATTGAGATGCTGTAATCTAACGGAAATTCCGATATTTGTTTGTTTATAAAGCTATTTAGAACTTTTAAAGAGTTCCCATTTAAAAGGATTAGCTACACCTTTTACTTTATTCGCCTTAAGATTTAAACACTCATGTCAGAGTACTCAGGAATGAAAATTCATTAAAACAGTGCAGTGGAAGATACAGTAATTGAAAGACTGTTGCAATAAATGAGAGAGAGAGAGAGAGAAAGAGAGAGAGAGAGAGATTCTAGTCTCGGAATTGTAATCAAATACTTTGTCAAACCATAAACGGAATAAAACTAACAACTGTGAACAAGATCATCAGACCCCACGATTGTCACTTTTGCTTTTCTTCGTCTGCTTGGAAAAATTTTTATGTTCCTAACAGCTGTAAAATAACGTTGGTCTTTGGACGAACTTTTTTTCCTTCAAGTTTTTACTCAATAAATTATTTGTAAAGGATTAAAAAAATTTAAAGCTACCTACATTTTCATCTAGAATACATTGCTATCATTGTTAAAAAAATTCATTGTGAAATGCCTTGACAGTTTGTCTTTCAAAATGGCTGGTACACTAGTAATGAATTCTAAATATCTAATCTTTTTAAAACATTCTCTGGGAAACTGACAATGATGAACCGACACACGAAATAGATCAGAAAACTTTCTTGCTGGGATATTGAAGTATTAGGTAGGTGGTTAAACATATTACCTAAGTGGAGATTTTGGGATGTAATTAGAATAACCTTTCTTTTCACTAGACCATGTTCAAACGCCAGAGTTGAGATTTACCTTTCATACTGATCTCTTTTGAATGTAGTATTTGGCAACATCATAATACGTAGTTCAAAAGACAGCATCCCTGGAAACTTCTTTCACTACAATTTATCAAGTATGGCGTTAATTTATAATAATGAAGATTTTCCCATTTGAATGCAAAGTTATCAGAATTACACCTGAAATATTTCATACTTTGATCACTAAGACATCAAGAAATCAGAGTCAAGAGCCCTGGACCACTAACGCCCATTAACATTCCTACATGAGAATCAGTGAAGGTAAGTCTCAGTAATCAGGCAATCAAAAGGCCTTTATGCTTACATGTCATTAAAGGGCCTATTGGCCTCTCGTTTAAAGGTGATTCAAAGACACCGGTGGCTCAATCCACCGGAGAGAATCTACTAAGAGAGTAAAGAAACGGCTTCTGGAGAGGCAAGAGACGGGGAAATAGAAGAGATGAGGTCAATGATGATCAATTATGACGAAATACAAAATAGGTGTATGAATAATACATACTGCGTGTGGAATTATAAGAAATAAATTCTTCGTCACCAGTGGAATTCGAACAGCTACATGGTTTAGAATTAAGCCCATATATAACAACTGTCAGGGGTGTGACAAAAAATAATAGTTAGACACGTGTAACAAACTTACCAATCAACTATCATGGTGGAGATGGGTTCATTTCGATTCAGTAGAAAACAAGTGCCAACAACCCGTAGTAACGCCTACAGATGCACGCGAGGTGCACTGACGGCACTACTCCTTTACATTGTTCCTATCAAACTGCTCATTTGTTTCAGTCACAACAACTTTCATAACTTTCTGGTATTTCTGGAAATCGAAAATTTTGGAAACACCAAGGATAAAAGGCTGTAAAAATTCATGATAGTTTGAGTAGTATATTGTTAATCATCTAATAACTTAGCTAGCATCTGATACATACACACATACACGTATATATATATATATATATTATATATATATATATATATATATATATATATATATATATATATATACTAGTGTTCCTGGCATGTAGCTATTCATTTATAACAAGAGTCTTAATGTCATGCAAATAGAAGCATTGTTTTTCCCCCTTCGCAAGACGAACAGTGGAGACGTTCCTTCTCATTTCCCTCTTGAATTCCAGTAAAGCAACGTTTATGCTGCATTACTTTATGGTTTCTTACAGTTTTCATTGTTGTCATTTGGTTGTGACTTCGCGGATTTGGGGTTATTGTATTCTTAGTATGAATTGGGGAAAGGGAGAATGCAGCTAATAATGATAGATTTAATAATATGTATTAACCCTATCATCACATCATGACGATAAATTGATAGCTATTATGCTATGCATCATGATTTGGGTGCAATTATTTTTTTTAAGTTATCAATTCAGTAGTCGTTTTTGGTCCTTATTTCTCTCTCTCTCTCTCTCTCTCTCTCTCTCTCTGCCTTCTGATCTGCACATCTCTTACATAATGCTATGGCATATTAGTTGTAGTAGTTCTTACTTTTTCGAAAAAATTACTTACTAGTCAATAACTATTCAGGAGAGAGAGATAGAGAGAGAGAGAGAGAGAGAGAGCGAAGAGCGAGAGAGAGAGAGAGATAGACGCTTTCTAACTGCAAGAAATATTATAAACTTAGGCAACTCGGAAATGTTGGGTCCATCTGATGAAACATTTTTTGCTCGTAGCTATATAGATATATATATACTATATGGGAGAAAAATGGTAGGACGCTAAGCAGGGCACGAGGTATGAGGCCTTTCTTGCAAGTCGGGTTGTTTTTTGTTGATGGTGTTTTTAAATAGAGGTTGAGCTTTCTCGAATCCTATCTGTTTTTTTGTGTCTTAGGCTAAATTCCCATTTCGATCGAAATCCTGTTGCAATTTCTAAGAAGAAGAAGGAGAATAAGTTGTGTTTTCTTCCAGGAAGGCGACAAGCACGTCCCCTCTTTTCACAAAGATCCTCTCCTCGTGAGCTATCAATGGGATGGCTCGCTATTTATCGATTTAATATTTTGTTACTGTTAAAAAAATTGTTCTTTTACGAAATTTTCCACGCATATATACACTCGTACGTATGTATGTGTATATAAAACAAACAATCACAAACACACAAACACACGCACACGCGTGCGCACACACACACACACACACACATATATATATATATATTATATATATATATATATATATATATATATATATATATATATATATATATATATATATTATATATATCTAAGTCCCTTCGCTTTGCGAAAGACTTTTTTTTGTTCTCCTTACGACTGTCATTCGTAAGTATTTCGGGTTCCTCCCATCTCCTTGTGATATTTTAGTAGAGTGGTTCTTCTTAACTAAAGGAGAGGATTCAAACAGATAAGTTGAACAGATATAACAACTTTATTCTGTAACTCCATACTAGGAGATGCAGCTCGGTCGGGAGACCGATATGTTTGAAGGTTGGCACGGAACTGCCATTCTAAAGCATCACGTCGATAGCGGAACATTAGCTATCTCAGCGATTCATATAAAAACATACGTAGTCCGCCGGCTCGGAAGTTACAAGTTTCCGGCGTAGGTTAACAGGTCAACCGCTTCCCATGGAAGTTGTTGGGCAAAGTTATCATTAATATAAAATGCTGATAATGTACAGAGCTAAATCAGGCTACTGCAGACAGCGCATAGCGTAATCTAGATCTGCTTTGTCACGTAGGACCCTCCTAATGCCATGACCTCAGGTCATGGGTTTTTTATTTACAGATACTGTAATCTGAAATAATGTATATATTACATTAGGCTCGGACTGCTACCTATTCAAGCCTTGAATAACAAAAGTTACTTTAAACATTGTTTCTTAGGAGCGTGCTCGTAACATATGTCTAGGTATAAACATAATAAGTGATTAAATGCATAAAAAGGTTCTGTTACATACCCTTTTTGACATATTCATAAACAAAGATAAATGCATGGAAAAATCTAGATCCATGTTTGGTAATAATAATGATTAGGTACCCAAAAATAATAAAAAGGTAAAAATCAAAAGATTAACATGTATACATGATTAATATGATAATAGGTAACCTGATTAAGAATAATGGTTACTACAGATTATAGCATGATCATGGATAATTGTTAAAGAGTACTTGTCACTCTTTGTAATAGATAAATATAATTGTACAATGGTATAATAGTATAACTGTGTAATTGTGCACAAATGCAATATATAGGGCTGATATATTTTATTAGGTGCCCGAAAAATACCTTTAGGGAGTATATTAATGTATAATATTGGGCTATAATATTTTATTAGGTGCCCGGGAGATACTTTAACTGTTCAAATGCAAAGGTGTGAGTCTTTCTTGTCCTACATTTTTGCCAGCATACGGACCGCTTTTCACACACAACACAATTCCAGACAATTCCCTAGGCACAACTCGTGGCCAGTTTCAGGCGGCTAAACTCAAACGACTTGAGTTTAACGGGTACGTCATCTAGACGGGCCAATACGTTTCCTTGGAGATCCTTCTGTTTACGCCTCAGCCTACGCCAAGCAAAGATGTGACGGCGATAACCAATATGGCCGTCACGCTGAACACGGCCAGCAGAATGTAGTAGCGAAGATTTTCTCCACCTGCATAAGTCGGTGACGCGTGGTTCATCTCAGCCAGTTGCGTCAAACGATGAGCCACCCGCGCGTTGTATGGGAGAGGTAGTGATGGGATGATTGTAGATGCCCAAGTGTAGTTCGCAAAATACGCCTTCTCACGTATTATCGTGTTGACCCCTCTGACGGTGTAGTTTGTAGATGTCCCCGTACAACCATCAGCTGCTACAAAGATAGGGGCATGGGCGGTGGTCCCATCCGGACATACTACGTTGAATCCGGCTTTATCGTAACGGATCCAGGAACCATTATTCATCCTGTAATTGAATTTATTACCGTAAAAGGGATAAAGTTTCCCCAGACAACCTTCGCTTGTATGAGAGAGAGAGCCGTTTAGCACTAGGCCTAACTCACATGAATCCGTTGATATAGGATAGAATTCAAAAGAGTCAGCTGTACAAATTTATTATTCATGGCTTCTGAACAGTGAGTGAGTTTATCTAAGTCTTTAATGACTGTAAATGATTTCCTATCAGAAGAAATCAGTACATGCCCCGTCAAATTGGATATTACTGGACTTGAGTTATTCGTCATGAAAGTAGGAAACGGTGCTATTTTGTATGATTGCCAAGCATCGGAAGAATCAAAAGGTATTGTGATCATAATTCTATAATTTTTCAACGCTGACTGATATTAGGCTATAATAGAACTCTACTTTATGGGCGTCTAATAAAGGAATATAACCTTAGTTTTCCCCGTCCGTTTTCCAAAGTTAATGTCAGATCGTTAATAGGCATGAGGTGAGGAGATAACACACCCTTTGTTGCTAACGTAATCGCTTCTACGTAATCTTTTGACTTCTCAATAAAAATGTGATATTTTCAGACGGATATGATCTATTTTCGAACTATAGTAAGCTAATGTAGCCAGCAAATGTTGAACTTCCATGACCTGATCGATATTATTTGAATGTTCATTTACGATACTCATTATTTGATTGATTGAAGATTAACTGGCTGCGAAGTTCGGACAAAGCCAATTCGGTTTGGTGTTGCAAAAAACTCAATTCTTTTATTTTGATTATTTATCTTAAGGCGATTTGAAATTCCTAAGCCTAGATTCGCAACAGATCCTAAGATGTTTAGTCCAGCCAGAATAAGCGGTTGCGGCGTTCGAGAGTATTGTGCCGCACAGACCACATCAGCAGGTCACGAGCAAGTTCCTCTGCCTCGGCGGTTTTATTTTGTATGTCATAAGACAACATTTCCGCGACGCTTAGTGTTTGAGCTAGCGAAATCTCTGAGTTAGCATGAAAATTACGTTCGTGCATTTCCTTAAGCGAAATAGCAAACCTCATCAGGTCATTCTTTAAGTTAAGGACGTCATCTTCAGGCAAAAATATTGCGTGCATACCTACTTCAATGACAATATTACTTGACACGATGAATACATCATCTATTCTCTCGATAATCGAGCCATGATTAAATTCTATTTCTTTCGTCCTAGCGCTCTTACCATACAACAAAGATGTCTGAATACACAATATCACTCCTAACAATAACAGATTCATTTTTGAAACCTGCAATGAGTAAAACATATGTAATAACTCGCGTAAAAGAATAGGTTTACATACAAATATGATTAATAGATATATATATATAAATTATTATACAAGTTTCATAAATACAACCATTTTTTTCCCTCACTCCATCTATCTTTCTTTAGATTCTGATATGTACCAATGGAACTATTGTCTCACATCAGTGGGTTTGGATACATTTTGAACCCTAAATCTATTGGCCGTTAAATTTTCTAAAATGTTAAACGGGCCTTTCAAACTTAGGTGTCAGTTTATAATTTAAACCTTTACGTACGTATACTTGTATGTATACCTGATCGCCCACGGCATATGTTCTAGTTGGCTTAGCTATTTTATCATGATTTTTTTTCATTATTATTTGTGCTTCTTCTAGATTCTTACGAAGTATTATATATCGACTTATGCTTGCATCCATAACATCCTTTAGAGGATTTGATAAATTAGTTGTAGGCGTTAGGATGTGGAAAGGCGTTCTAGCCGGGACACCGTACAGTGCCTCGTGCGGTGTCATTTTAATAGACACATGATACGAGTGATTAAGTGTGCTTAGTACCGCAGGTATGGCAATGTCCCAGTTGGGGTCTGCCCCCCCTAAGGTGACCCTTAAAATGTTTAAAACCTTACGATTTGCCCTTTCCACTAGCCCATTAGACTCTGGGTGATAGATCATGGTATTGATTTTCTTTATACAAAGGAATTCGCACAAGGAGTTAAGGAAATGATTATTGAACTCCCCGCCCGAGTCTGATATAATGATGTGTGGAATTCCATGTTTACAAATGTAGCACTCGTAAAACTTCCTAGCGCACTCGACCGCGGTTTTTGTTTTAAGCGCTATAAGTTCTGTATATCGAGTCAAAGCATCTATAATTACTAGGAGGTGCTTATTTCCTTCTGTCTGACTTCGTTAAAATCCTGTTTAATAAATCTAAATTGTACTCTTTCAAAGGGTTGATTTGGCACGGGTAAGCCCCCTAGGCTGACAGGTGTCTTCGTGTGCCCTTTTGTATTCTTGACAAGTGCAACAATTTGCTATGTGCTTTTTTTATATCTGTAAGCATCGTATGCCAATAAAATAAGGATTTGGCTTTCTGTGACATTAAGGAATAAACCCGGGCGGTGTCCATGCAGTGGATTTTCATGCAACCATTTTAAGACAGTGGGTTATGAGTGAGATAGGTACCACCACCTGGTTGTTATTCAACTGCGGTGTGTTGCGGGTTTCCTCGTCACGGATCTACACAGGATATTATCCTTTATGATATAATTCTGCTGCTTATACTTTATGTATTCCTTTACCTTCGGATTTCCGTTTTAACGCAATGATGATTTTTTCTATTTGCGGATCTTTTCTTTGTTCTGTCTGTAATAGTTCAGCACTCCAGCCCAGATCTTCCTGTTCAGATATAGTTTTAACAATGGGCGTGGAGGTTGAGATATCTATTAATTCAGCTAATGGCTCGGTACAAGATGAAGAGGGGGGTTGCGTGATAATGCGTCAGCAATGATATATTTGCTTTCCCAGGTAAAATACCCGATCCTCGCGCCAAAGTCCTGGATGATCATGTGCCACCGAGTTCGCTTAGGGCTGTGACTAAAGCCTTTAAAGAAGTCGGTTAGGGGCTTATGATCAGTGAGAACCTTCACGGGATAACCGTATATTATGAATTTAAAATGCACGAGTGAATTAACAATAGCGAGCCCTTCCTTGTCTATTACTGCATATTTACTTTCGGAAGGTCTCAGTTTACGTGAATAAAAAGCTATAGGGAAAAACTGTTTATCATATTGTTGAAGCAATACCCCACCTACTCCTAGGTCTGAGGCGTCTGTTGCTATGAAAAATTCCTTACCGAAGTCAGGAAATTTCAAGATAGGAGAACTACACAGTTCATCTTTCAATTTATCGAACGCCTGTTGATGAATTTCAGACCATATGAAATCTACGCCTTTTTATAAGATCGGTTAGGGGAGCGGTTATGATTGAGTAGTTGCGTATAAAGCGGCGATAATAGCCACTACAGCCTAAAAATTGCTGTATTCCCTTGACGTTAGTAGGTATCGGAAAGTTACGGATAGCCGACACCTTATCATGGACGACTTTAAGACCTTCACTAGAAACCGTGAAACCTAAATAGACTAGTTCTGTTTTAAAAAATTCACACTTACTTTATCTTTACCCTTAAATTATGCTGCCTTAGTCTTTGTAGCACTAACTCTAATTTACGTAAATGTTCTTCTAATGTGTTGGAAAAGATTACTAGGTCGTCCATGTAGGCATGTAGGATATCTCCTAACAAGTCTCCAAACACAATGTTTATCATACGAGTAAAAGTTATGGGAGCACAACGTAAACCAAAAGGCATACGCAAAAATTCATAATGTCCCCTGGCTGTGCTGAAGGCAGTGTATGGAATACTCTCTTGTTCCAACGGAATCTGATGAAATCCCTTTAGTAGGTCTAAGCTGGTGAAATATTTGTTCTGACCTAGTAGAGATAGGATATCATCGGTACATGGTACTGGAATCTGTCAGGGATTGTTTCTTCATTTAAACGACGAAAATCGACGCATATCCGCCAAGTTCGATCTTTTTTCGGTACTACTATTAACGGAAAATTATAAGGGCTGTTTGATTTCCTAATGACTCCTTCTTTTAGCATTTTTACCTACTTCCTCTGTTATCTCATTCTGAAATTTCATAGGAAGTCGGTACGAAGGTACATAGATTACTTTCTGTTTGTCCTTGAGCCTTATTTGATGCTCGATGGACATCCGTTTTTCCTAAGGTTCCATCCGTAGTGGAAAAAAACATCATTGATATTTAGTTAAAAGATTCAAAAATTTCTGCTGAATTTCTTCTTCTTGAATGTCCTTATTGATTTTATTCTTTATAGATTGCAAAAGGGATTCATCCGCAACTGATTGAGCGTGATTTATCTCAGCTACGGTAAGAATGCGATGTTTATAAACTTCTCCATCCAAGATATGTTGATTTTTGTGGATTACTAAAGTGGTATTCAAATGATTACAGACTTCGATGTGACATTGTTGTTGTGAGCCGATTGTATAAAATGGCTTGTGTGACGGATAATCCGTGTGTTTTCAGAGTTTCGGAAAGGATTAACGTTTCAGATCCTGGCAAGGTTCTCTTTACACGCACTAATATGTTCGAAGTTACGTTAGGCTCGAGAGTTTGCGTGCAAGCTGATATTACGGGTGAGCGAGAGTTCTGTTGGGTTGCCTGTATTATTTCTTGGTTCATGAGACAGGTGATTGGTTCTGTAATGTAAGTGACAACTCTGTCTGTCTCTTTATTATCTAAAACTGATTTTAGGGTATTAGAGACTTATAGAATTTCCCTTTGATATACACGCCGTGTTTTTGCAGGTGCTAAGATAATATTTTGAGTGCCCATAGACGGGTATCCGATAATTACTGCGGGATACATATTAATGTTTTGTACAACGATAAAGGTATCAGCAAACGTGCGCTTACCGACCTTGTACTGTACATGAGTTATCCTACAACATTTAATTCATTATTCCCTATGCCTGAGAGCCTTATTCGACTTTCTCTATAGGGAAATTTGAAAAGAGTAAATGATGAGTCCTTAAATCCATGATATTACGTGGACTACCAGAATCAAAGAACAAAGTGAATGACTTATGGTCCAAATTTCAAAGTTACTGCATGTAAGGTTGGTCGCAACTCGTTTTTTGACTAATAATTGCATGAATTTGTTGCAAATCTACGGGAACCTGCACAGATTTTTTGGATTCGGCCGTGTGTTTCATAGGAAAATCAATCGCCTCACAATGATCTGATAAATGATTAAACTGATTATTTGATACAAAAGATGTTGATATTGATGACCCAACATCGCCCTCACCCCCCTTGGAGTGAACTATGTGGTATTTGTTTTGTTTATCACACCTTGAAAATTCGCTTGCCCTTGCAAGTTCTGGCTAGACGGCCCAGGAACAGAGGTACCTGAAGCACGATTTGTTTGTTTCTTGCTGCTTGTGCAGAATTTCCGTTTGGTTGTTTCTTCTTATAGTACTGAGGACCCTTCTTTTTATTTGCACTGGCAACTGGTTGCGTGTTTGTAGCATTCTGCTGTTGATTCCTCGAGTAGCAACGGTTATATGAATGAGTGGAACTATTATGTATTGAACAAAAACGCGTCCGACAGTTCTGAAATCATGTGACCTGGTCGTTTACAGTTATAACAAACCATCCCTGCAACTTGATTATTATTATGTACCACATTTACTTGTTGTGGCTTTTTGTTCTCATTTTTTTGCAAAAACTTGAATGAGCGAAGGATCTAGGTCGGTACATTTTAGACATGTGTTTTTTTTGATTTGTTTATACACATCTAATTCCGTACTGTTGGGCTGCAATTTTTTGTCAAAACACCGCACTAACGCTTCAGGCAACATTGCAGTGATACTCGTAAGGTAGCTCAAACGGATAAAATCTTTAACGTGATTTTGGCACTCGTAACCCACCTGGAGTTACTTAAACTAACTTGATATTCATTTAGCCGGTCGGCAATTAGCGCCGCCCGCTCGACAACATTAAGCTGAGTCATGGAGGCTTGGTTAAGGATATTTCTCAATGCCAATACTACATCTAAAGCCTCTTCACCCCCGTAACATGGCACGTAATCTGATTTTTGAACCTCGTCCCATGTAAGCGCCTCTTGGAAAAGAAACCCCCCTTAGATAAGCACTTGCGTCTCCTTAGCAAAGTCTATGAAGCTTTTGGCCTCCTGTAATTGTACTGCTGGGCCTGTGATGCTTTTTGCATTTAAATGAGTGTCTACAGATGAGATCCATGCCTCAACATTTTGAGGCAGGAACCCATTGACCCGACCTTGAAAAGGGACAATTGCTGACCTCGCGCTCACGAGAGTCACC
>NC_087210.1:12669537-12704537 GCF_015104395.2 Macrobrachium nipponense | reverse complement strand
CCGAAGGGAAAACAGTAACGATATATATCGTTGGGATCTGAGGCTAAAGGAATATATCACAGCACTGAGCCTGGAAATATTACGGGTCAGATGAATTCCTATTTGTTTTAACATTCTTTTCTGCCATAAAAAAATAATGTCTGAATTCTTCATAAGATCAAAATCCACGTTATTCTTCCACTATGGGTAGTGGAAGAAACATATATTAATATATAATAATTGAAAAAAACCGCATTCGTCATAGCCCCGCATGAGATGGTCTGATAAAATAAAAAGGGACATGGCAAAGCTTGGAGTGGATGGTCCAGGGGATTGGTGGGATGTTGCGCAGGACCCTGGTCGTTGGAAGCTTCTTGTAGCGGCGACAAAGAGTCATGGAGGCCCACAGCCAGTGGAGTGAGTATAATATTTTCCAGTGGTATTCGCTTATATATATATATATATATATATATATATATATATATATATATATATATATATATATATATATATATTCATCCGCTCACATACACACACGCGCACACACACACACACACACACACACACACACATATATATATATATATATATATATATATATATATATATATATATATATATATATATATATATATATATATATAGCGAATACCACTGGAAAATAATAGTCAGAAATCCAAGCGCTTTCGTCTTTACTCAGACATCGTCTGAGTAAAGAGTAAATATATATATATATATATATATATATATATATATATATATATATATATATATATATATATATATATATATATTTATATTTACTATACTTAAACTTAATTGTTTTTTCTTCATTGGTGTTGCCTTTGTAATAAGTCACTTTTCACCACCCAAATAGCTGGAATGTTATCCTCTTCACATTTCTATAGCTTCCATCTGCATCTTGCTTATTTTGCTGGTCATTTTATTGTTCGCTGGTTTCCATTTATTTTTTTTTTATATATATAAATGTCTTATCCTCTCCTTTGAGTTTTGTCCACTGTCTTTCCTTACTTGGTTCTTTATTTTCACTCCTGTCATACCTAACCACTGCTGTCGTACACTTTGAGCATAACATCACTGTCCATGGCTTCCACCTCCTCTGCTTCCTATTAAAAATTTCTTAATCATTTCGTTAATCTGTCATTTTCATCCAGCTCTCCTTATCAGAGTAATTACCTCCCTTCCCTCTTCTACGTTGGCATTTCTACATAACCATTCTGTTCTTCCTTCTATCCCCTTATTTTTTTTCTATCTTCAGTGAAGTTCGGAACTAGAAGACTTATTTACCAGAACCAGAAATAGAAAAATGCCGGCGGAAATGCAGGTCAGTTAACACGTGGTTCATAAGATCATTGCGCGCTGCATCGGTTTTATCATCTTTGGGCGTTTTCAACCGGACTTTTGCAACTAATGAAAATTTTGTCTGGTCTTCATTTGATTGTTACTTCATTATGCTTACAACTCTGCCTTATAGCTGCTGGTGATTCAGAAAACGAAGAGAATCCACGGATGCAGCTTTAAAGGCAAACGTTGAGTTTAGTGTGAATGTGTTATACTGTTTCATTTTGTTTGATGGATTTTACTCCCTGAATGGAAGTTCTCCCAACTGTGGCAGTATTTGACGTGGAAAGTTGCTTACGAGGTTGTTTTGGGCACTGGGTATAGTGGATACCTAGAATTTGAGAGTATTTGTCAATTTTCAAAATCTTTCCGGGCAAAAGAGCACTCTATTTGTATCCAGACAACTACTTTAAAATGGAAAGACACATAACACTCCTGAAGACTTATCAACAGAAAATCACGAGGGCACCTCTGAATTAATAGCCATAGTCTGTAACATAAATTTCTGCTCTATGGATATGAAACGCCTTTCTTTGTAACACTTCTCTTTCATATCAAAGTCCTTTCTAACCTCCCCCCTTTTTTTATTACTTTTCATTTGCTATAAGACTTATTCACCTTCTTACCTTTATATAATCCTCTATTTGACCAATCTTCGAGTCACCAATGCTTCATAATTCCTGTTATTGAACCTTTACATTTCTAAATTTGTCAGCCACCCTTACTACTTGCGCCCATTTCGTAACACCGGTGCATGTACCTATAATTATATAATATCATATAACTCACGTCCTCTCTTCTACGCCATCATCCACTGACATATTTCAGTGTACTCACGCGAATTAACAATTCCAGTGACTAACAACCAGCTAATCCTTTGTCATTTGTGGGTTTGGATGCGACGAGGACAGGGGACAATTGGCAGAAGCATAACAAGAAGGAAATAGATCTATAACAGAAGACGGGCATTCTCTAACTTCACACAATATTTTCAAGAGTTATAACCATGAACAATGCACTGAATATGGAAAAGTAGGTTTTTATTTGTTTAATCTAACTATTACAGTAGAGATTTAGGGCATATGAATAATATTGTAGAGAGATATTTTTCAGACTCGAAGCAGGAGATGTGGATAGAATAAAATAGACTTTAGTCTATTTCAGAGTTTTTACCGCTTCAACTAAAGATATTATTTTCCTCTTACTACCACAGCTGCTGCAAACGGAATGCCATTTTAACCGATTTGTAGTATCTACGGAAGCTGTAGGGTATTCAAGGGAATCTAATCTTATCAAATGATTGAGTAAATGATAGCCATGTGCAAAAGTGAATAAGTTATTAATTTCAAAATGACGTGATAGCAACAAATATTACGAAGTGTTATCACCACACACACACACACACACACACACACACACACACACACACACAAAGCAGTTTAAACGAGAATGAGGATAAGAAGCAAACGCAAACAAGAGACAAATAAAAGAGTAAAAAGGAATTTCAAAAGGAACACGAGACAAGAAAAACATATAAAGGTGATGATTCCACTTGTCCACTGTGCCAAATGACATGTCCAGAAGTCCATTTATGGCGAAGGAAAAAGGTCGAGTGTTTCCTTGGGAAGTTCGGGAGGGAAGTTATGGCGAGGCTGAGTCGAGACTCGCCTGACATTCTGGTTAATGTCCCTTTGATGTTTGGATGGTGAGACATTTGTTATCAGGGATTGGATCTGGTCCGAAACACTGAAACAAACAGCGGCTCAAATTGATTCCTACTAATAAATCTGGTCACATATACTTACACCCACATATGTATATATGTGTATATATATATATATTTGGGGGCAAGTATATGTGACTATATTTATATGTAGGAATCTATTTGAACCGTCATTTGTTTCAGTGTTTCGGCCCAGATTCAATCCCTAATAACAATTTGTTCCAGTTTTGGCCTAAGGGACAAAATAAAATGATATAAAATTGACAATATATTGTGAACACATGTAGGTTCAAAATTAATGTTGTAATGGATATCTTTTATCATTTATGTTTCTGGTCCTCTTCAAACTTTTGATTTTTTTTACTCTCTTTCTCTTACACACACGAAAGGACCTCTGAATTCCCTGTGAGAATATAATTTAAACTAATCTAAAAGTAATCCCATCTCTTGGTATGGCTGGTATTGTGCCAAAATCGAGATACCAAACAGTAACACCATTACGGAACAAGAAACCAGTTCAAGAAAGGAAACAAATCCTGATCTGCTGAAGAAATAAAGCCCAGAGGAAGGAATTCCTTTCACCCAGATAGATTGCTCGAGAAACATCAGATCGCCTTTAACGAATTGAAGAGATTTTACAACTTCAGTGGAGCATTCCGAGCTAGGAAAAGTTTCGGAGAGGTTTGCTTGTGTGTGAGCGGGAGAGGAAATGGCCAGCTTCGGCCACTCCATCCTCATCTGATCCTTAGGTCTAAGTCGCTGCTAGTTTCCTTTGTTAATGAGTCCACCAAACATTCCTGATTGGAATGTATTTAAAACCCTTCAAGACTAACGAGAAACTATAAAAACAAAATTTTTTTGTTTTACATTGAAAAGTACTTCCTAAGTAGGCTTACAATCAGTTATTTTCAACAATGTGTATACATGCATATGCAACAGGCTTTCTCAGTTACGCATGTTTTGGGCATTTTAAACACTTCACCAAATGCAAGTGATTTGTAAATAGATGTAATGAGGAAAATGATTCATATAAGCTTCATCAAGTACAGCAAGTAAAAAATGCGCAATCGAGTTTTGCAAGCCAGTTTTTGTGTTCTTTGATAGGTTCAATATTCTTTGCAGTCTAAAGAAATGAATATTCTGTTGGTATCTTCAGCACCAGAATCATACAATAAAAAAGGTTCCCCACTGTGTGTTACACGCAAATGGTCAGGTAATACATTATCACTGACACTATTAGGTGCTGGAATTGGGTCACCATCTCATTTTCTTCGAAGTTGAACACTTCGTTGCAATGAAGTATACTTAGGTAGTAAAACCGTGGCTTCATCTGGCATCTGGCAAAGAAACTTGAGTCTCTTGGATTATTCGTCTTGGAACATCATTAGAAGAACTAACTTGTTCACGAAAATTTGACACCATTTTCTTCATTGCTGATGCTGCTGGCTGCGGCACATGAGTATGCGTTATAAATTATTCCCTTGAACTTCCATTAACATGAATTCGACATCTGCATGTGTCTTGTGTACAACGCCAAGACTCCTTTTCATTACGAAGTTTTCTATCTAAACGGTAGTAAAATCCATTAAATAATTTAGAATGTGGTCACGACCTTTCTCTAATAAAATCCGCTCCATGGGTTTTTTTTGTTTTGTTTTTGTTTTAGCTCAGCGAATATTTGTAAAAAAAAAAAAAAAAAAAAAAACTACGCTCCAGAAAAGGAAATACATCCAGTTCGAGTTTAGAAGAATACCAGTAACTATTATTCGCTTGTTGTTATAGAATAAATAAAAACCGTCAATTGTTCGATGGTTGAAAGTGTAAACAATCATAGATTATTACCAATGTTTTTAAATGCAAGAAGTTAGTTTAGTTTTCTGTCGCCAAATCAGAAATAAACTAGTATAATTTTCATTATCTTATTTCAATAAATATATTTCAGTTTTTGAATTTCAAAACGAATTTACAAATAAAAACTAATTTTATCACTGTTTTCTTAATTTTCCATACTTTAACTTTATTTCGCCAAATTGTCGGTGCTGAATTGTCTTGCACGGAATTGTCGGCCCACGAAAAATATGATACTTTTCGAAGCCTAAGAAAGAAATGAATAGAAACTGACACATTAAAGCAATGAGAAAATTTTGTCGCATCATCCTGGTGGTGAGGAAGAAATAGAATAGAAAACGAAACTGTCTCATGGTGGAATAGCATTAATTAAAGGCTTCATTAAAAGAATGTAAAAGCACAATTGGCACGCCAGGATTTTTCCAATTTACTTTAAAAATCACCCAGTTTTGCAAACAGGTTCTATATGAACGAAAGGAAATGAGAGTCAGCTCGTGTAATTTTTTGACTAACTATTTAGAAATCAAATTTTCTTATTATATTCCAACTTGACCTGGGAATAAACTTAATTAACTATTGACATTGTAGTCGTTAGTATTCTTTAAAGTTGCTAGAAAGTGGATAAATAACAAACCTCTGCATAAATAATTTGGATCACAAATTGGGGCTCGGGTTGGCTTTAACTTCTTAGTTCTAAAGGTTATAAAAAATTCGTCTTCAATATTTTTAATCAACAGTCCTTCCCATTTTCAGGAAAGGCAATGAAGAAATCACCAATAATTAAACTGTAAGTTTCGTGTCAAATGTTACCGTAGTTGCATTAATCCTTTTTCCAACTTAACTGATCAAGATCGAATCCTTTCTCTGATTCGAAATACTTGAGACATATTCATATTTTCTGAAAGAAAACTGCTGTGCCGGCTTTGTCTGTCCGCTCTTAGATCTTAAAAACTACTGAGGCTTGAGGGCTGCAGATAGGTATGTTGATCATCTACCCTTGTGTGTGTGAATGTATGTTATATAATGTGCGAGCCCTTGTCTGAGCACAAATTTGCTATGACATGTAAACGCAACATGCTATCACTTTCAAAGAACACATATACAAAAGTTAATTATGCAAAAACAAAATATAACTGCCTTTATAAGAAGAGATGCACGAAAAGCTATTGTGTGAGAAAAAAGTAAAGAAATAACTTTTAAAAGTTTTTGCAAGATAAGACAATAAATCTGCAGAATTTTTTCCATCGGTGAAATATATAAATCTGCAGAATTTTTCCCCTCGAAGCAAAATGTACATTATATGAGCGAAAAAGCTGCCTGGACTGTGGTGGTGTTAAAACACAATTCAGGCAAGTGGCTAGGTGCAAAATGAAGCTCACGACGTTGAACTTCAATTTTCTTCTCGGGGTTTGATAGGTGAGCGTCAGGTATCAGGTCCACCAGCAGAAGTAAATACCTTGATCGAAAATAACCGTGTTGTCACAAACACGCTGCGCCTGAGTGCCACATCGCTGCCTTACTCAGTGATTAATTTAATTGACTTGATTATAGAATTTAGGCCAACGGCTAAGCACTGGGGCCTATGAGGTCATTCAGGGTAGAAACGGAAACTGACAGTAAAGGGTTTGAGAGGTGTAACAGGAGGAAAACCTCGAAGTTGCACTATGAATCAATTGTTAGGTGAGGGTGGAAAGAAAGATGGAAGAAAGATAATATGAAAGGAGTTACAGTAAAAGGAACAGAAGCGGTTGCAGCTAGGACTCGAAGGCACGCTGCATAGAAGCTTAAGTAATGTCTACAGTGCACCACAAAAGGTGCACTGACGGCACTACCCCCATAAGGGGCTTACAGTTCATTGATGTCAATGTCTTGTTCGTCCACCTGCAGAGAAATCACAGGATGAACTCCTCGGTATCGATACTTCGAAACTGAAGCAGTAATTTATCTTTGTGCTGAAATGCTAATACTAATATATATATATATATATAGATATATATATATATATATATATATATATATATATATATATATATTATATATATATATATATATATATATATATATATATATATATATATATATATATATATAATATATATATAATATATATATATGTGTGTGTGTGTGTGTGTATATATATTAAGAATTCATTGCCATGCTCAAAAACAATACATTTACTCCGAGAAGTTATTCTATTAATGCTTCCTTTGCAAACGTCAAAATGTACTGTACTTAATTTTGATGAGAAGAAAAGATATGAATGAATAGACGTAGTCACCAAATTTAGTCAAGACCAGAAATAAAAGAAGTGAGGGAACTGATAATCACGATTTCTCCTCTCTTCTTTCTTTCTTTCTTTCTTTCTCCAGTGCGGATTTTTCAAAATTCAGTTTGGATATCTGTTGTTATGCAGATTTCCTCTTCCTCGCTTTTGTGAGCTTCCTGAAATATTAATGTTCGCTGCAAACTGGATTTTGGGGCGAGACAAAAGGCTCTTACCTCTTCGTCCTAATTTCATTTATTTTCACTTTTTTTATCTTTGATTTTTATGTTCATCTCTATTGTGACATCTCTGAACGTTTTATGTTCATCTCTATTGTGACATCTCTGAACGATTATACACTTTATGAAAATCATTCAAAGCAAATACAATTTCAAGAGGTTTTTCATTTTTAAATAACATCTTTAATATTTTTGTTAGTGAATTAAGTACTTAGATTACTTACTGGTTGTATTGTATTACAGTGAAATAAAAAAAAGCAGAATTTTTGCAGGTTTTATATAATATCAACAATTAACATCATTAGGTAGCAATGGTTTCATAACTGTCAATGAGGCCAAATTATTCTTTCTTTTGTTTTTGTTTCATTGTGGCTTCAGAGGGTAAACTTATCATTACTTTTAAAATTAAACAGTAAAATGACTATTAACTGCTTTGAAAATGATAAGGGAGATATTATTATAAGAGAGAAATTTCAATGTTCGATTATCATCCTATTTAGTAAATATATGCTTGGTTGTTTGTATCCATGAGAAAACAAGAGAAAGCTACTTCTGTGTGGATACAGGGATACTGCATGATTACCATGCGAAGAAGTCATTGTTTACATTGCTTGTCTTCTACAAGCATATCCTCTTCTGAATTATAGTCATCATTAGCAATCTATCTATCCATTTGTCTATAAAAATAAAAAACCCGAGGTGGATCTTTTCTTGTTTGTCCGCCACTGGTGGGGGAGGGGCACGTAGATCGGTAAGGTAGGGGAGACATTACACTTCCACCCTCCCCCTGCAAACCTGTTTGTCTGCATGGTTGGGGGGTGGGCGGGGTAGGTAGATCGGGAGGGTAGGCGATACATGACGGAAAAGCGCTGGGTTCCAGCATTGCGTAGTGTCCCATCAACCTAGTTTAATATATATATATATATTATATATAAATATATATATATATATATATATATATATATTATATATTAAAGTCTTCCTAGTTTTTTACAGAGTCAATTTGGGTTTTTTAGACGCTATTGATTCTGCAGAATTGGCACCGTCGGAACAGATTTATATGTTTATATACAAAGCGTAAGAGAATGTGCGATGGTATGATAGGAACCCAAAATTGACTCTGTAAAACTAGGAAGAACTTTTAATTAATGGTATCGCTGATATACGTCCTTGTTAACTCTTCGGAAATATCAAATTTTTTCTGTAAACATGTATGTAGCTATTCCTGATATCTGAGATTCTAAGAGTAAATCCTTTGGAATGAGAAATACTGAAGCTTTTTTTAAAATAAAAGTCTTTAGGTATATGAATGCACTAATGGTTTGAACCTGGATCTGTTAAGAGAGTAATGAATTGTTAACTTCCGGGATCTCTCTCCTTTTCCGTATGATAAAATTTTTTTAGAAGTTACTACTGAGATTAGCAAGGATTTCTGTACCTTGCTTTAGAAAAACCGATATGTATCACATCGTTCTTTCTCTTTCTCCTTTGACACACTCATGTGATGCTTTCGAAACATTTACTTGTAGCTTGAAGCTGCCATGTTTAATTACGAAGTTGTTCCACCCGTCATCATTTCAAGGAAAGAAGGGCGCTTCTTGTATTCTTTTTTCTCTCATTGCATCGATGCGCATCGACATTTTTTTTTCATATTTTCCTCACCAAACCGAGTGATTTTTCTGATGCTCAAGATTTTTTCTCTTACCCTTTTCTCCTTTATTTTATGAAACCAGACAAGAATGAGATAACATTACACTTGATTCTCACATTTGGCGCTCCGAAAGATTGTTTTTTCCCAGTTATTCGACGAGAATTATAAATTCTATTTATACTACTGACTAGGCCCTTGTGACATTTGAAATTGTTTGCGAACCGTTTATTTTCTACTTTCTTGAGGTGGTTTCTAAGAGGGTCAGTCAGAAAAAGTTATAATCGCTAATCTTCATGCAATACGGGAGAAATACATGCAAATAGAATACTAACGCATTAAGAGGGGCGCCATAGGTATTTGCATTCAAAGTGGGAGATAGGTGCTTTATACGTATATAACGACTCAAGAGTAGTCAAGTATGTAGTTTGGCCGGTAGTGCCAATAATAGAAAATTGGCTCTTTTCGATGGGAATTTTGCATTTTGATGCGTGTGTTCTGATATTAGAAAATCCAGGGTTCGAAATTCTAGATCCTGCCCTATAGCTTAATCCCAAGTAGCGGACCTGCATTAACCTTCGCGAGGAACCAACCTAACTTTGAAGATATTTCGGGCATTCATATTTGTATATAACGTTAGACTTCATGAAGTCCTGCAGTTTATCCTTAAAATAAAGAAAAGCCACTGATCTTTTTTGGATTCAATAAGATTGAGCTTGAGGAAGCCAAATTCGTTCTCAATAATTTTTACCATCCTTGGTCGTAATCTGTCAGAGTGAAAATTAGGCATCATAGCAAACACGGTAAGTCTGGGAACATTAAAATTGAACACTGGTTCCATCTTTGATTTGGTAAGAAGGTTGTTGACAATTCTGTGTACAAGTCCTTTTGAAAAAAGTTTTTGGAAAAATACTCTACTGAAAACTCTATTTCTTGATGGAAGACAATCCAATCTGATGTCTATTTTAGGGCTCTAAAATCAAGTGTGGTTATTACATTGGTCTTAAATCGAAAGAAACAAGAACTAAAGAAGTTGCTACCTGGTCCTGTGAAAGTACTTTTTCGAAAAACAGTTGATGGTCAATACGAGCGACTTTAACATGCAAAAAACCTAGGGTGTTGTTTTGCTCTTCTTCCAAGGCAAAACGAATATTGGGATGAATATTATTTACATAACCCAAAAACAGTTTACATTGCCATTGGTGTCTGAAAAAGGCAAAAGTGTCATCGACATATCTCTTATAGTAAGTCGGTTGAAAACTGGAAGGTCAATCTTTTAAGAAACGGTTTTCCAGATGTCCCATAAAAATATCTGCAAAAATGGGGCCCAAAGGAGAATCCATGGCTACTCCTTTTCCCTGCAGAAAGAGTCTACTATTAAAAATAAAGGCAGAGTCCGACACTGCAAACTGCAGTAAAGTTTTATAAAGTTTTAAAATTAATCTTACTCAAACTGCAAAAAAATCGTTATCCTGAAAAACCTCATCCAAAATTATATCAATAGTTTCTGACACTGGTACATTTGTAAATAAGGACTCGACATCAAGGCTGCTCATCACCAAATCACCATCCTGTGAAACAATGTTAAGTTGGAATTCGAAACCATTTTTAATAGTATATTGTGAGTTTTAAGATTTTTACCAAAAATTTAGATATATTATATGAAGGGCAGTTGTATGCTGCCATAATTGGTCTCAAAGGGATACCAGTTTTATGTATTTTTGGGAGCCCATAGAGCACTTCAAAAGAGGACCCTGTCACAAATAGGTCACGAAAAGTCTTATCAGAAATAATACCTTCTTGTTTTAGATTCCTCAAGAATCGGTTGATCTTATCTTGCTTTTTATATATGGCCATGAAGTTAGGTTCACCAATTAGTCTAAATTTGGATTCATCTTATAATATAGTATTAATTTTTTTAAAATTTTCAAAAATACATAAAAAAGTGACATCAATTAATAACAAAAATGTAAGAACTGTGTTATGTAGTATTACAATTTCTTTGTATCGGAAATAGTTCTGATAATCAATGAACCTGGAGAGTTTATAGCCACTCACTTGCATAATTCAAAGGAGCTTCAACTAATTGTAAAATCCTTACTAAATATATATTACCAGGTTAGCAATATACAGCAAAACATCTAATGAGAAATATCATTACCTCGAATATCGGATGAAAATGTAAAACTACAAAGCCGGCCTAGTCTATTTTTTTTTTTTTTTTTTTTTTTTTTTTTGAGTGGGGTTGGGACACCGTGTATTCAAGAACCTTAGAAAAATATTCTCACATGAAATGTTTACGCCTAAACTATAAGCATTTATAAGCATTTGACATCCTTATAAATACGGTAGTCTTAGCGTTCAGTCGAAATTTATAGTTGGGGTAAATAACGTCATTTCAGAGCCTAATGAAAATCCCCATCTTGTCTCTTTAATCTCCCTCGTGCTCATAAACAGAATGAATGGGTTGAAGGCAAGTCTTCTGTAGCTAATGATACGAATATTGTCCCTTGCAAGTAGGAATCCAACAACTGGAAAATATTGCATTCGTTGAATGTGTTGCACCAAGGTATGATGATGCAATAAATTCATTCTCGTGTGCATTGGATCTATTGTATCACTCCCGTTGGGATGTCTTTAACAAAAAAGTCAGGTCAGTCGCCAGGATTGGGAAATTTAAGCTGTTGAAGATCCTGTGCTTTTCATAATTTGGGACCCTGAAGATGGAGGCAGACGAGGATTGAAAGTTTGGAATTAATGATTGTCATCTTTTGAACATTCCGTATTATTGGGGAAATTATATATCTATATATATAATATAATATCAAATATATGTATATATATTTATATATATGTATATATGTATGATATATATATATATATATATTATATATATATATATATATATATATATATATATTGTTCAGGATTTTTAAGGCCAGAGCCAGGAAAGTTAAGACCTGTTCATAACATTGGCTGTTCTGAATTTGCCCTCCACCAGGGAACCTCGGATTAGGGTGGAGCCTACCAAGCGAAAATCTCGGGGCCACAGCAGCTCGCTCTTAGAAAAAACATTCAGAAACTCTCAGAAACAATCTCCGGACCACTCAGAAGCAGGACTTCTTCAGACTTCTTCAAGCCCTGCAGACTCCACTTCACCCCTTCCGCTCCCCCTGCCTCCTCTGGGGATCCCAAGTAATTTTATACCTCCATAGTGCACAGAAATATCAGCAGATAAGAAGACTACCAAGCCTAGGATTTCCAGGTACTGTGAGACGTAAATTTCAGTTCAGCCAGGGAATTGTTTTGCCTTTTGACTGTATTTCATTTCCATTCTTCCATGGCGACTTTCCCCCCTTCTTTGTTCACTTTCTCACTTCCCCAATTTTGGTTCAATGCTGTGATAAATTCCTTTGTGATGCTAGTAAACATCCCTAGTTAATTCAAGCAATGTAATAGACCTTTCTGTGTAAACTCCCAGTCATTTCATGCCCCTTGAGTGGTTTGTAAATTTTAGGCTGAGAGAAAGTAGTGTGTAACGTTCCCCACGTATTCCTCACCTTAGTACTGATGCTAGAATGGAATCTCTTTGCTGATTGTGGGAGAAATTGGGAACCCGTTGGAATAAAACTTGCATTAAAATAACCTGTCTTCACAAAATTCTGATCTCCGTGTCTGGCTCATTTCCCAGCCTCGTGTTTCCAGTGGATCGACAATCAACCACCTCATTAGTTCCTGGATCTACATCACTTACTGTAAATATAGTTCATTTAAAACTAAAGTCCAGTGTTTATGTAAATTCCTCCTTTTTTAGTAATATCGGCCTTCTGCCGTAGTTTTTTTGTTGTGATCTCTCGTCCCTCCATTCAAGGCCATTTTTAAGAGTGTTAGAGCACATTTTCCAGGTGGGAACGAGCAGTTCAGAGCAATATGTATATATATATATATATATATATATATATATATATATATATTATATATATTATATAATATATATATATATATTATATATATACAAAGCGAGAGAGAGAGAGAGAGAGAGAGAGAGAGAGAGAGAGAGAGAGATTCTCCTCAACGTTAAATGTTTCGTAATTACTTATTTTATTTATCTCATTCTGATGCTAGCAAAGTAAGTACAGTAATTCAGATTGGATACCTTCCATCACAGATGATTTACTTTGGTACAATTCCTGGCATAGTTATTTCCGTTGGTGGATGAATTGCCAAAGGCAGTAGACAAAATATTCGTTGGAACTGAAAGCTATAAATCATGAATGCTAGAGATTTTAAAACTAACAGATAACTTCGTCAGTTACCCATCATTTTGACTTTTCAGGTGAGTTTACGAAAAGCTACATCAATCTCTAGGGTAAAATTCATTTTGGAAACTCTTCACTCTAAAAAGTCGCAGTGAAAATGAAGTAACAAGGAAAGCGAGACCTTCATAACCACTTCTTATTTTACATCTACGTTGGTGGTTTACAGGGATTAACTCCTCTCTCTCTCTCTCTCTCTCTCTCTCTCTCTCTCTCTCTCTCTCTCTCTCTCTCTCTCTCTCTCTCTCTCTCCATTCACAGAGACAACTGACCACTATAAAAGGTCAGTTAACTCTTATTTTGATTTTCATTCACTCTCTATAACTGATAAAGGTTAACGTTTAAAAACTAAGGCCAATTGATTAATGCTTAAATTTTCCCTTCTAATTTTTCTTGTCTATTAAGGTGATGATATTGTCGCAATATGGACTCATTAGATGTTCTACTTTCGAAGAAAATATTTTACATCTTACCAGAGTTAGAACTCAACCAGAGAAAATGAGCATGATGGCAAGCAAAGAGAAATAAAACCATAAACTGGGAAATGAATTATACTGGCCACGATTCATATCGCATTGCATTAAGATGAACTTCCTTTGTGCTTTAATGTTCTTTCCCTCTTTCCCTGACGTCAGTCGTTCCAGCAATCTGTGTAATAAAAATCCACATTAATATAGTAAACTATATTACTAGGTAAAATATACAAGCTTTTTGATTTTACATAGTAATATAGTTTCCTGTGTAATTGTGGGTTTTTATTACATAATAATCATAATAATAATAATAAATTCTATTTCAGCTCAAGGCCAAATACATCATAGAATATACAAAGTAGAGACAATACACACAATGTTTGTTTGTATGGCGTTTAAACGTTGCATGGAACCAGTGGTTATTCAGCAACGGGACCAACGGCTTTACGTGACTTCCGAACCACGTCGAGAGTGAACTTCTATCACCAGAAATACATATCTCTCACACCTCAGCGGAATGCCCGAGAATCGAACTCGCTACCACCGAGGTGGCAGGCCAAGACCATACCGATTACGCTACTGAGGCGCTATACACACAATATGAATACATGTGGATGGCGAAACCTAACAGAATGCCTCGAAGATTATGTTAACATCGACGTTTCATGAATAAGAGAGGAAAGAAAGCCTCAGCCACTGGTTGACCAGTGAGGCAGAATCGCTGTATAGGGACTAATTATGTAACACATACATGATTAGAATATTTCCTAGATAGTGACCCCAACCCAAGGGTTTTCGGGGGTCGTTATCTCTGACTAATATTTCTTGCAGATCATTACCTTCATGATATTTACAGTTATTTGTTTATGTTTTTACGGCCATCCCCAACGGGCTTGCACTAAACACCCCGCAAAGGTGGATACATATATATACCCGGTTAAAACCCATGGGGTCACTCTCTAGGAAAGATCCAATGGTTATTTTGGAAACTAGTAGGACTATCTGTTTGAGTTCTTGCAAACATACCATGGTCGCAAAATGGGTCTTAAAACTTTTAAAGTACAGAAGTTTTATTTTGGCATGGCCAGAACTGCGGTCACAAAATCAGGGAGCTGGACTTTTATTCTGCACGCCGCATTATTTTTTCTTTTTTTCAGCGAAGGTTGTTTTGTTTGAAGTTATCAAGCAAGCATTTTCCGTCTGCACTGAGACAAAAGCATATGATTTTCTCTATAATTAACATCCTTGTAAAGCATTAATAACACACTACTGACTCTTGTAACAGAAAATGAGAATCTCAATCCAGAAAATATTCGTACATTTTGCTGGTTCTTTCCGTCCATTTAAATCTGACAAATTTAATCTTCAAATATCAATGGGGAAGTTGATATGCTAAATGCAGTTATCTCTCTCTCTCTCTCTCTCTCTCTCTCTCTCTCTCTCTCTCTCATGAATGATGATTGTGATGTTATTCTAGACTTGCCTTACATTTCTTAATCATGCCTTTTAACATGATGTACATGATATATCTTATACAAAACAATTAGTATTGTCAGAAAGCTCCTTATAGATTCACTTCAAATGAAACAACACAAAACATAGGAATTTGCAATGTGTAAAATTTGAAATCGTTCTCCAAACCACTGTAACTATTAGTTGCAACTAATAAACCTTGTAATAACACATTACCTTGGAACCAATTTTCTCTGCTGCAGCTAGCTCCAAAAATTTCACCTTACACGATATTAAAAAAAAAAAAAAAACAGAAAATGCGTCATTACACACAGGTACAATGTTTGTTCAGATTCCACAATAAGCACTAAGGAATACTAAATAATTCTAAGAAATATCAAATCTGAAATTTATACGAGTGACCAATAACTTTGTAGTATAAAATCTTTACGTTAATTGTAAAATCAAATATGGACTGAGAGAGAGAGAGAGAGAGAGAGAGAGAGAGAGAGAGAGAGAGAGATAATCTCTGTACCCCAATCATAAATAACATTCATTATTACGTGATTTAAGACAATAAAATTATTTTTATATGAAATGAATAATTATATATAACGAAAGCAAAACTAAATGACGTCATTTCCCAAAGATGACGTATGGTTAAACAGAAGGTTCTGGAACGGTCTTGCGAAAGATGATGTAATCCTTCCACGTGCCTTCTCGAGAAAGATGCACACGTTTGAAACCAATCCTGTACATTGTATGCTCTACATGTTCAAAACAGAACTCCCTTATCAAAAGTGTTGACAGGATTCCAAAACAAAACGGAGACTTCGAGCTTTCTTTATCTCAAGCGATGACAATCATTTCTCTCTCTCTTTTCATATTCTACGTTATATTCTTACCTTTTAAATTATGTTATGCGAAATCTGAACATACATTTTTAGAACATCCTATAACTCTAAGCTAAATAAGGAATCTGAAAATGTTGCAAACACTTTTCCAACATTTCATACAGTCAAAGAGAGGAAATATGCATTGCGAAAGTAAGAGCATATATTAATAATTTTAGATTTAGATTTATCTTCCGCCACTGGCCAGTGGCATAAGGCTGATATTAATAATACTGTATATATATATATATATATATATATATATATATATATATATATATATACATATAATACTTATGTATGTATGTGTACATATCGACAATATTTAAGTAATTCTTTTACTTTACTTTCTCTTCCTTTCTTAGATAAAAGGTCGGCAGTCTTCACATCATCAAGTGAATTGTATTTTTTGTCTGACAAGGGAATCACGTCTAATCTCATTAACTAGAGCAATTAATCACCGTTGAAGGGTTAGCAATGAATTTCGTCTCAACATTTTCTCTCTCATCTCTAACTATTTTCTTATATCGGTATTCTCCCCTTTGTTCATTTTCTGCTTAGCGAGTCTCTCTCTCTCTCTCTCGCCTCTCTCTCTCTCTCTCTCTCTCTCTCTCTCTCTTAATACAAAATATGTATTCATACTTCAGTTACATCTGATCTTTATCTGTTCTGATCTATATAAATTCTTCACCATGAGCATGTAAAAAAAATCAATCAATCAAATAAAAATAAAAAAGAAATAAAAAATGGCATTCTTGAGCTTGTTTTTGAGTGATGAAGTAAGAGTAGGGAATCTGGAAGAAACTTGTGAATTGTGCACGTATTGAATAGGGCAGTTAGCAAAATGTCAATTATCGGGTGGCAGAATTTGAAAGCTTCTCTTGGAAGACCATCGCAGCCGGATGGTATCGCTGATGTTATCTGCCGTAATACGATCGGAGAAATTAAATTGAATATTATCAGTAAGGATGTTTTCTACATCACTTCGGGAGTCTTGATTGCTTATGCAATTCGGAATAGTGCTGAAGTGATCGCCCCACATTCTTTCGATAGCCTCGTTACTGACGGTTTCTCCTACTCTTTGTGACAGCTTTTTAGCTTTGGGATTTAGGGATTAAATGTTTCTCCAAAGACGAGGATAAACGCCGGAATCAAAATCTAAATCTCTAGACGTTGCATCAACCCTTGTCGGGTTACCATTTCGCCTCCGCCTCCACAGTAAAAGCATTTCACAGATCTTTAACAAAGTCATTAAAGACAGGTCTTTTACGAGAGTTTCCTTGACGAAATCTAAAGGTAGCCCTGCCGGAGGCAAGCATAGCGTTAATTATGTTCGAATACAATTCTCTCAGATCTCTCCTGCGGTGGTTAATTCTAAATTTTGTTTAAGTACAAAGTAAGGCGTCTGCCGGTTGAACTATTGACAGCAACCTGGTTTCCGTGGTCGCCCTAAAGTATTTGGTTTTCTGTTGGTTTTTAAAATCCCTGTTGATAGTTGGTGGGCGATCAGTTACGGGGTTCACGGTAGGGAGGGATGGGTTACTGAATGACACGAATAGAGGGATGCGATCGTAGCCAGTTGCAAGATCGTAGCGAATGTTGTAGGTCACAACAGAATCATGACATTGTGGAGATGTGATGCAATGGTCCAGCCAGGAGGTTGTAATTGTGTCTGCTCTATTTTGTACATACGAATAAGAGTAGGGAGGAACATTACATCGCTAATTTGGAGAGCATGATTTTGACAGAAGCAAGTTCGTTATAAAAATTGTTTAGTGGTATCGAAAGAATTTCTTGTTTTTTTTTTATCAATACAAACGTATTTAATTTATTTAGAAACTTGAGAATGTGCTGATCTAATGGTATGCATTATCTTGCGATATCTGTTATACGAATGAGCTATCATGATATCCCCATTTTGACAGCTCAGTACTCAGTGTGTCTGTGTGTGTGTCCTTCTCCATACGTTGGGGTTTTAGCAGTATTGAAACTGAACATTAACATGGTTATATGAAGGTAACTTCACGCTCAACTCACACTATTAGCAACACCTTTTTAGTTTTTGTTTGTATGGTGTTTTTACGTTGCATGGAACCAGTCGTTATTCAGCAACGGGACCAACGGCTTTACGTGACTTCCGAACCATGTCGAGAGTGAACTTCTATCACCAGAAACACACATCTCTCACACCTCAATGGAATGCCCGAGAATCGAATTCGCCGCCACCGAGGTGGTACGCTAACAACATACCGACCACGCCACTGAGGAGCTGCAAACACTTATTCGGATAAAAGATGTTTCCCTCCCCCTTCTCCTCTTCTTAATGGCCTCCTTTTATTTCTAATAACATTAAGTAAGACGTTGGGGATACGTCTCTCGAGTCTCCTTTTGCTGACGGTGTGTCAGGAATGTGGCTGAGTGTACTATACTCTAGCTACGAAAAGTGAGACTTTCCTACAATTAGCAGCGTTGACACGTCTCCCATATTGCCAAAGGAGGTATTTAATCCTAATCCAAAAAGGTACGTTTTCCAGGATTAACCTCCTTGAGGTTGAGGTTAATCCGGAGAATGGACATATACGAGCGTACTGTCCAGCTATTTGCTTTTATTCACAGTGACTTCGTTTTTAAAGTAATATATGCCATTTGTATGTATGCTTACGTTTAACTTATTTACTTATGACTGGTAAAAATGTTCTGCAACAACAGAATTCCATCTAATAAAAGGAGCCCATAAACACATCAAAATGTAGAGAGAAAAGTACTATATTTCAGAGACTGCTGTCTCTCTCTTCAGGTATATATATATACCTGAAGAGAGAGACAGCAGTCTCTGAAATATAGTACTTTTCTCTCTACATTTTGGTGTTTTTTATGGGCTCCTTTTATTAGAGGGTATTTACTTATATATATATATATATATATATATATATATATTATATATATATATGTAAGGTATATATATGTACACACGCATACACATGCAAAATTCAATTGGGGTTTATATATGTACTTAATATATACATAATGTTTGTGTGTATATATAGCCCTACTTAAATTTTGCATCAAGCAACTCGAAAAATGCATAGGAGGCCCAAGTTGTATGTTTTGATCTCCGAGTTTTGCTTTTGTACCACGAATGGAGGGAGGTGACAGATAATCGAGACAATCCTCTTATTACTGTGACCACGGTGTGACCCTTAGTGGTCACTTCCCTTAATCATCTATACACGAGGAAAATGGCAGGCGCCGCTCAAAATTTTGCCAAATCTACCAAATTGTCACCCTTTTTCCTTAAAAGTTTGAACGAGTTTAAGAAAATATGGCAGCAGTGCTAATCACCCTCGAGTCTCAACCTTTTGTAGCCAGAGTATAGGTTGGTGGTAATGGGAGCTTCGACTGGAAGTCGTTGGAAGGTACTGTCGAGTGTTCCGGTCACTTAGACACCAATCCATTTATCTCTTATTATCCCATTAGGTGATATTTCTGAGGTAGCGCGAACTGGATATTGAACATTGTCGCTTAACATTTGTATATAAACCATAGTGGTGTGATGAAAAATTAATAAAAAGAGCTACGTGTTTCAAACGTGCCAATCGGCTATCATGGTGGGGGTAAGTTGATGCGGACGCTTAGCATAAATCCCTGCACTCGAAGGGGTTAAGTACGCCGGATTCGGCATTAAATTATAACTCTCCTGACTGAACGTCGACTGAGCCTCATTGGTTGGAGGATATTGTCGAGCTTTCAAGTTACTTAAGTAGTAATCCATTCTTCACTTATAATTCCATTTTGGTGATAATATATATATATATATATATATATATATATATATATATATAATATATATATATATATATATATATATATATATATAACGACTCAATATCCTATACCGTTTGAGAATCGGATCGCAGCTTACGTTGGGTGAAAATATTTTTAGCACCGCTTTGAACTTTAAAAAATGTGTCAGAGGAACTCCGGATTTCATTGATCAGAAAATTTTAACACCGTCCTTTTATTCTTCATAAAGCACCGCTGTTGTGGGCATCCTCTGCCGACTTTTCCTGCGTTATCATTATTCTTAAAGACAATAGACGAAGGAAGTTGCGAGATTTTTTTTTTTTTTTTTTTTTTGTAAAGAAAACTATCATGGCGGATTGGTCTGTCCGTCCGACCTCAGATCTTGAAAACTACTGAGGCTAGAGGGCTGCAAATCCATCCGTTGATCATCTGCCCTCCAATCATCAAACATACCTAACCGCAGCCCTATAGGCTCAGTCGTTTTGATTTTATTTAAGGTCAAAGTTATCCATCATCGTGCTTCTAGCAACACTATAGGACAGGCCTCCACCGGGCCGTGGCTAAAAGCTTCATGGGCCACAGCTCATACAGTATTATACACTGAACAGAAAACTCGATTGCGCGGAAGAAATTTTGGTGTATTTTTTACTTGTGTTTTTTAAAATTCCTGTTATGTATGTACAACCACGATTAAATATATTTCTACCATTCAAACGTACAATAGAAAATAACTATTGACCAGTACACGCAGGTTACATTATACTTATTTATAGAGATTTTCTGTTTTCTTTTATTTAATTTCACTCTCATGGAAGCAAAAGGGCAATCTGCTTAATGTGCTCTTTATATCATAAGGGAGAGCCAACATTTTAACACTTCATAATAACATATTAGATTTCATTACTGAGTCCATCCAACATTATATTAAAGGTCATGAGAGGTCTTAATATTGCACAATTCCTAAACATACACGTATACAACTTATTAACAATGTTTGTTTTAAACATAAAGGCTTAGATTATTATCTGTTTTCAATGTTAATTCATTACTTCATTTATCAATTATTGTGAGAGCATTTTCTCTTTAGAAAGAGAGGCGCCAACTCACGATACCTTTCCCACTGGCAAAAAACATCGCGTCCCATGCCCTCATTAACTTTTAATGTATAGACTTATGGCTGCACAACTTATTCAATCAAAGAAGCACACACAACCATACACATATACATAAATAAACACATATATGCATCTATACACACATCCGCACCTCTCGGCAACCTGGATTTTACCCCATCAACAAAACCGTACTTCTCTGATTCTGTTGATAGGAAACAAGAACTTTGTGAAAATCTTTCTTCATTTCTAATAGGCACCCAGGGCTCAATGATCGGTGTTTTCGTCAGGACTAAATGTTTCACTTTCTTGAACCTGAGGACAATTTATATCAGTGTAAAACAGCAGTGGCGGATGATGCGATACTTGGATTTTCGCGAATAAACGCTGCATCAGGGAAACCCCGTGATGGTGACTGTGGTGATACAGCTAGCTCGACAAAGGTTTGTGGATATCGACAGTTAGTATGGAGTTCGGTCAACTAGAAAAATGCTGAACATTTAAAATGTGTCACTTATTGTTAAATCAACAGAGCAATTACTTTAATTATCAAAATAAAGTCGGAATACACAAGAGGTTTGAGCATCCGGCAATCTTATTAATATGTATATATATATATATATAATATATATATATATATATATATATATACATATATATATATATATATACATATATATACTATATATATATATATATATATATATATATAATATATATATAAATATATATATATATTACTTGTATATATATGAAGCTACGGTGCTTCATGTCTAAGAAATTCATTACAGCTACCTTCAAGAAACAAAATGATCACCAGCTGAAGTTGCAGTTTGGTATCCTAACAGGAAAAATAAAAGCATTGAACAGACCAAAGTTTGGAAGCACGCTTTCAAACGCAAAGTAAAGTTATGTCAGAAAATAATTAAGTTGCAGACAAAGACTTCATGAATGTTTAAATAAAAAAAAAAAAAATCCATGTTTTGGATTTGGAGAAGACCTGATTTGTTTATTGATATAAGGTTTGTATCTATATTTTCTGGAAAAAAGTTATGACTATTTTGTTGCTATATTTGCCAAGTTAACTAAAAGTTTAATGTAAAGTTATTCATATTACTGTGTTCAGTTGTAAAGAGTTAGTATCTATCTCTGCATCGGAAAATAAAAAAAAAGAATAAAAAAATGTAAAAAAAGAGATCCAGATGATTACATGGAGAACGGTCTTGATTTAATTAATTTACAAAAAATTCGAAGTTCATTGAACTGACATCGAAATTTACGCGTAGGACTCCACCCTGGATAATAAATTTTCTGGCGGTTGTCTTCTCCTCTATGCGGAATTGAGACGTGCATCGCTAATTCCCATTCAAAATCGGCACTGTATACCGGACTTACAAATATTCCAGATAAAACAACCTCGTTTTAAAGTACCCTCTACTTTTATAAAACAGAAAATTAAAACCTAAATTTATTTCAAATGTAAAAAAAAAATACTTTCAACGATACACTTTCTTACATCTGAATATATAATGTGATCTCCAGTTAAGCTGACTTTTTTTTTCTTGCTAACTGCAATATAAACCTGAAAGTAAATATGATTCTTTTTCTATTCGGAAAGGAAACGTACACAAGAAAAGATATTTTTTCTATCCAAATAAACACACTTCAACGATACACGAGAAGAGCCTTCCTTACTCCTTTACTAGATTAAGCAGAGTTTCCTTGTCACAGCACAAAAACCTTAGGAAAATTAGGAGTCGACTTTCGAGCATCCTTCTTTGGAGGTCCACGCTTGAGGAAAAAGGAAAATATCCCATTATTAAAAAAAAAGATGCAATCATTTATTATTATTATTATTATTATTATTATTATTATTATTATTATTATTATTATTATTATTATTATTCATGGATTTTAACGGGCTTGTTTTAATGCGCTGAATTTGAATGCACTTAGAGTCACTTTCAAGAAGCCGGGAGTGTGCGGGCAAATAAGTCTCTCTTGTGTTGAAAAAAAAAAAAAAGGCAAATTGAATACGATAATATATTATTAGGAAGGAGAGGCTTGCCCCTCTAAATACATTGTTTGTTTGTATGGTATTTTTATGTTGCATGGAACCAGTGGTTATTCAGCAATGGCACCAACCGTTTTACGCGACTTCCGAACCACGTCGAGAGTGAACTTCTATCACCAGAAATACACATTTCTGACCCCTCAATGGAAAGCCGACCATGCCATTGAGGCACTTAATTACGCTGTTGTGACCCCGCTGAAAACAAAAGAAAGGAAGCGGTTCCAGAACCGAGTGCAGGGTAGTGGGGCTTAATGGCCCATAGTATCCATTAGAGAATGGGCAGTAACAAAGAAAGCCAAAGAGGTTTTGTGGAAAAGTCGATTATAAAATATGAATACAAATAGAGAAATGGGATTTCCAACTGGCAACTTAAACTATAATTATGTTAAAGAAATTCTGCTTGAAACCTTAAAATTGTTATTGAGCTAATGAAAATTCTCCATATATATGTGTGTGAATATATACACACATATATATATATATATATATATATATATATATATATATATAAATATATATATATATATATATATATATAATATATATATATATATATATATATATATATATATATATATATATATATATATATATATATATATATATATATATATATAATATATATATCTATAATATATATATATATATATATATATATATATATATATATATATATATATATCATATATATACATATATATATATATATATATATATATATATATATATATATATATATATCTCTCTCAAAATCTCTCTCTCTCTCTCTCTCTCGTCTCTCTCTCTTCTCTCTCTCTCTCTCTCTCTCTCTCATTCCTCTAAAGATAGTTGGACTTGAAGCATCAGGAGTGGCATTATTCATTTCAGCAACCTTGAAAACTATGTAATAGACACTAATATCTGTTTGCTTTCGATATATGTTACCCCCTTCCTTATTGGAGCTGAACTTGGACTTAAAAGGGCATCGGAGCGACAAGATTCTTCTCACCGACCTCGAAAGCTGTGGATATAATACTAATATGAGAAAACCTTTCTGGGGTCAAATGGGGGCTGAGTGCAAAATTTCGTGTCGATCGGTCAAGCGGTTTGGATTTCTATAGAACACAAGTTTACAGAGTTACATTCAGTTTTATCACATAGAATGTGTGTGTGTGTGTGTGTGTGTGTGTGTGTGTGTGTGTGCAAGTATATGTATATATTAGAGATCTGTATACCAAATGAAGGATTTTTAAGTTTATTGATTTTCTTGAAGAAATATGGATACAGCACTAATGGTTTTCTTTACATTACTCTGAAACAATTTGTATTAAGGAACAAACTATGAAAATTATATTAAGGTTACTAAATCTCTTGCACTAGACAATTTTTTCATTAATTCTGCAAGCATTTACTGTTCTGCCTCTGAGACTCTTCTTTCTTAATTAAATGCACATGCAATTAGCTATATTTACTCAACCTCCTCTTGTGTTCGTTTACTCCTGATCTATTAATTGCTTACCCCTGAACTATAAAATTGCTTGATTAATGCTTGCTGGAACGGAGTCGTCTTTTATTTAAGATGCAATCTTTAAATATATAGTTTGATACAGAAATTCTCACTCTCATTTTTTCTCTTACAATAATCATTCCCATTCAAAAATAACAATAATGTTATTATTAACATATGTATTTGTTGTTCTTGTCGCAGACGTAACTCTAATGCAATTGCCATCATCCTACCTCCTTTCACATTGCTTTTTTATTATTCATGTTAGTGAGATAATACTAATATAATATATATGTATATATACATATATTCCATATATATACACACACACAAACACACACACACACACACACGCATATATATATATATATATATATATATATATATATATATATATATATATATATATATATATATATATATATATATATATATATATATATATATATATATATATATATATATAATATATATATATATATATATATATATATATATATATATATATATATATATATATATATATAATATATATATAATATATATATATATATATATATATATATATATTATATATATATATATATATATATATATATTATATATTGACTTAAATGCTACCAAAGAAAATTTATTACGGAATATTACATCTCACCACCATATATTTATTTGCAGAGCATGCTCATATGAGACCATTTTATTAGTGCAGTTGGTCCACTGAAATGCTGATATATAACAAGAGAAATCAAAATCAATATCAACTCATTCAAGAATATATTTGAAAACGTATCAGAAAACACTTTAGAAAATATATTTCGAAAATTTGTTAAAATATATTCTAGACTAGAATAATTTATAATTTGGCGACCTTTAATGATAACTTGTTCATATGAATGGCGAAAACTTTTCGACTTGCTAATTATTCAAATTAACGATATGTTCTTGGGGGTCATCCTAATGGAAAAAAAATCTGCAGTATTTGCTGCAGTTTTCGTTTAGAAATAAATATTTAAATAAATATTTTGGGAAACCGTAAGAGACAGACACAAAAACTAAATTGATCTCTGATGTGTTTTTAGGCGCTGGGGTCACGTATGTATGCTTATTTCTATGCAAATTCATGCATTCTAATTACTGCCAAACTTCTCCATAACTCAGATTCACTGATTAAGTTCTGAGTCGGAAAATTATTATAATGAAATTTTGGCCTACATTGCGACAACCAAAATCCTCTATCCGTACTAAAGTAAAGAGATTATTGGGTTGTTCTAAGGGGACAATCGGTATCCTTTTAGATATCTGGCAGTCACCAGTCCCATTGTCACAACATTTTAATAACTAAATCCCATCCCAAGGACGTGGGTCTAAGCTTTCTATAACATCGTGGAATTTGGTAGCATAATCACTTCAGGGTTAAATGAACAAAAACAGTCACCTCTTTTTACCACAGGGATAAAAATGAATAATGAAATAAACATTAGAATTAACCAGTTCTGCTCATATGACTATAAAAGATATTCCAATTCAAACTCTGATGAACTGCACACTTATAATAGAATTACGAGGCAATTCAAATCCTGCTCATCGGGGTGATTAGTTAATTCAAAGAACTTATTTTCTCTTGGATTGGATGCTAAAATAAACACCTTATACCCAATCATTCGTGGTATCTAAAAATTCATATCTTGATATACTTAAAGCTCTGAAATATATTGCTAAATATCATACAGACACTGTTATGTAGCTAAACATACTAAAACACTTCAAGATTTTGAAGAAAAAGCAGAATGTTCTAAAATCCCCCCCCCCCCCCCCCTCTTTCTTCTCTCTCTCTCTCTCTCTCGTCTCTCTCTCTCTCTGCCATATGCCAGATCATATCGAAAGGGGAATTTGTATATCGATCACATCGTGAGATATGTTAAAATTACCATCAAACAGATGGCAGACCATACACGTCTGAAGCTGGCTCAATGAGCGCAGTTCAAGGCTGAATTATGGAATGATCTGTATGTGGAATAGGTGGCATGTATCAGTGACCGGACGCTGAGGCGAATTGGAGACGCTGGGTATATATTGATTCTGTTTACTGATCGGTCTTGAGATGAGCGGCTACTACAGCAGCAGCAGACTGTTAAAAATCGGTATCCTATCGAGCATATGAACACACACACACAGAGAGAGAGAGAGAGAGAGAGAGAGAGAGAGAGAGCATAATTAAAGTGATGCTTTCTCACACTAACTCTTCCATACCCGTGTGAATTTTTTTTTTTTTTTTTTTGCTTTCCCCGAAAACTGATTCATCATACAGTTCATGGAAATGCTTTGCAAATTTTTTATATATCTCCATTCTAATGTATGTGCGTCTAAGTTAAAATTTGGCGATTCTTTTCCATATAAATATCTTATCTTTTGTATTTCAGATATAAAAGTTATTGTTATAATTGTGGATGAGGCTGAGTCTTTCAAATATACCATTCCGCATTTTATTTTGCTCATAGGTGTGATTTACAAAATTCATTCTCCCCCCCCCCCCCCCCCCCCCCCCCGCCTCGGCCCCACAAAAAAAAAAAAAAAAAAACACACACACACACACACACAAGTCCATTTCCATTACGATATAATTTTGACTTGGTACTTCACTTATGAAATTACGTCCACAGCCTTGAAATGATAAATTTAATTCCTCTGAGACGATTATTGACAATGAGAGTGGTTTTCAATTTATTTAATTCTTGAGTAACGAGTTATTTCCTCTATTGTCTCACTGACGCTCACCTTCCTCTCTCTTCCTCTCTCGGGAAGCTCGGAATGAGAAGCATTGATGGCGTGAAGTGATTTCCTGAATGTGATGGAATCTCAAATAGAATTTCTTTGACTGTGGTAAACGGAGAGAGAGAGAGAGAGAGAGAGAGAGAGAGAGAGAGAGAGAGAGTTCCATGAACAAACCTGAATACCTGAACACAATTAGTTAGCACGATCCCACTCAAACCTCTAATGAGTGAATTATATTCGGTAAAAAAAAAAGAAAAAAAAGAAGGGCGTTGGCCCTTTTACTAAAAAAGAATTCTGGTGTGAAGCGCGAGGGAGGGAGGGAGGGAGCTGATCTCCCCTAAATTATAAAATCAAGAAGAAAATAATAAGTGTGTTCTTAAACGCTTAGTCTTTCAAGTCCAGTGCGGCTTTTGAGGAGACAGATAGATGTAAACGAAAGAAAAATGAAGATTCGTGAGTACTGAAGAAACTGCCATAGGAAGGTAACGATCAAAGAAGCCTTTCGCTCTTGTAGCTCTGGACCAAGAAGAAAGTAGAGAGAGAATGTGTTGTCTTTTTTTTCCTTAAAAAATATCCGTGTCCCTGAAAACCCCGATGCAAAGGAGGCAACGTGAGGCAAACCAAACCTTACTATTTTAAATTATGCGACCTCGATGGCGTAAATGACTTAATATATTGTCGAGTATCTTTTGATATTTTTAAAAAGGCTCACTAAAATTTATGAGAGTATTAGAGTAATACGATATGGAAATATACGGGTAAATTAGGCTACCTTTTTGTTGCCCAATCACCCGGTATTGCTTCAAATAGATATACACTTTGGATAAATATGAATACCAAAGAGTAGACAAAGTTTATACAATAATTAATTGAAAAAGGGCCAAACAATTATAGGTTAGATGATGTAGGGAAGCAGTGAATAATACTCCAGAGAATGATGTTTACGTACATTATTTTGGAGAGTGGCAGAGGTTTACAAATCGTACGTAAATGAATATTACTGAGTACGACCCAGAATAAGGTCCAACAGAAACATTCGTGGAAAAATAAGCATTAGCTGTCTTTGGGTAATACCAAAGTTTAATTCATTGATAATGAAGTAGAATTTGATGAAGTAGAAATCATTAACCTTGGACAGGCTAGGAAAATACTCTTCACCAGAGAATTCAAATTTACATACCTACAGAGAGATCATCAGCGGCGCTCCGAACATTCCTACACACTCACTAGTCATTTCCTTAACAGGACCTCTTTCCCGCTCTCTGCTCTGGGCCTTTTAGGGAATCCTTGTCTTCCTCCCATTTAGCACTTCTGAACTATTTATCATTTCAACCAAAGCACTCGTGGCCTTTATTCATTCTACAAGACCAAACTACTCAAGAGTTAGATACGTCGTTTCACCAATCTTAAACCTTTAAATTGTTCTTGTGCCCCATTCCTTCAGTTTCGGAGAACATCCCCACTCCACTTCCATCACTGAATAATGGCTAAAAGACTCCCTATGTACATTTCCACCATAGCTTACAGAGCAATTCAATTCTCTCTCCTATCGTCCTCAAATCACACTGTTTCCTCCAAAATACCATAAAAATCAACTGCTTTTAAATCCCGTCATTGATATGAACATTCTGTGTTCCTCGTTGCTGGTTTCCATTTATGCACCTAACATTACTCTGGCTAACAAACACGAAGGTCGTTCTTTCGTTGTAAACAAATTCTAAAAGGCAAACTGAGCTTTATACTCTGTCGTGAGGCGATGTACGAGTAAGATTCGGAGTCGACAGCTTACTAATCTATTCAAAGAATATAGAAACAGGTCAAGGGTTTGTGCGAGCCGCAATATAGCTTCTGACCTAAGGTAGGAACAGGGATTAAACACAAGAATTTGCGTTTATTAATAGGAAGAGATATACATAGAAAAGGACACAGGATAACGGACGGAAGGTCATACTTACGTGGTTGGAAAGCTGGCAGTGAGATACACGCAATGGTTATAATACACGAAATATGACAATAATAATAATAACAACGAAGATACTATATTATATGTATACAAGTAGTACGAGAGGAGTTGTGTTTCTTTCGTTTACGTGTTTCATTCGTGGGTTCGTTGTCACAGGATAATGGCCGGCGCGGTGATGGGTTTACTTGTGGGCCCTACACTGTTACGTGATTTTGAACATGAACCCTGAGAGATTAAAGGGTAATTATCGAAGACATGCTGCTCGTTCTATTTCTGGAGAAAATCATTAAGCAACAATTAGATTCATAAAACGAACGAAAAATTTCACAACAATTTTTCTCGTTTTTTCGGTGATTTTTAAGATTTCAAAAAAAATCTACCTTCATACGTTTTAGCATTCTAGGGTCAAATGGGAGCATTTACTATCTTAAATTAAACGAGTTTGGCAAATCAATCTGTTTTCGTCGATAAACAGACAAAAACTCGTCCCAAAGTTTTTGCTGAACAACTACTCGCCACGGCTACTCAGACTTGACTGATTAGTATGAAATCTTTCCTTATTCTCTAATGCTTACTTTAACCGATCTCCATTCAATATCTGGTGGTGTTCTTCCACTTCTCCGATATGGAAGAATTAATTATGTTCCCAGCAAGTGAACAACTGAAAATACTGGTTTTGTATGTGTTGTAATTCCTTATTCTTGTTGAGATATAGGAACGAGTACCATTTATATCATATATCATTATTCAACAGAAAACCATGATGATGATTTACCTTATACTCTTAATACATAAATAAAGTCATTTAAATGTAAGTGTTACAATTAGTTGAGTGAATGTTACAGTTAGTTGTGAAATATGTGCATGCTCGACTACCGATCTCAGGGTCTAGGTTCGATTCCTCGTACTGCCAACGAGGAATCAGAGGAATTTATTTCTGGTGGTAGAAATTCATTTTTCGATGTGGTTATGAAGCTTCATATGTTGTCTAACACTGCATTCAATATCAGTATGAAAAGGGTAATTCATTTAGAGGAGGCCTATGAAACATTGCTTTGTTTCCGATTGGATTCTTCAGCCTTTATATGCTTCTATCTATTGCATAGATTAATAACAATAGATATAAACTGAATCCGAAGTGTAAGCTTACTATGACAGCTCTAAAGTCTGTATAGAAAGAGTATTCTAGACTAATGAAAAATATACAGAGGGCATTGTCTTTGTAAACCTTCTAACGTCTCTGACGAATGCAAAATCTTGGAAGCTCTCTGCTTCAAGAAATAGATTCTTGAAATAGCGAACCTTTGTGATTGTCTCCGGGGGAACAGATAGAATGTGGGATACACATTTCTCCGGTTTATATTTCCGAGTTTGCGCTAAACTTTAAAGCCAAGTGAAGGAGAATTCTCTGACTGGTCTGACATCGAGACAAGAGACTGAAGCAGACCTGCGCTTTTTTGCATTTTTGCAACGGAGTTGGTGTCAACCCAAAATAGATAAAATCTAAAGTTTTCATTCTCGTGGATTTTCAAGAATTAATATACATAGATCCTGGTTATTTCATCTTTTGGAATATGAGATTCAATCCCAGAATACGAAATGAACCTTGTACAGCAACCGACTATTTATTTTAGTAAATTCCCAAATACAAACTTCAGAGAGAATACGTCTTATTTTGATTATAAATGTCTAACGACTTAACTCTGTACACATAATGAGACAGGTAGGAATCGAGTTTTCTGTACAGTGTATAATGCTATATTAAATTCTCAGCCACGACCCATGAAACTCTCAGCAGCAGCCCAAAAAACTTTCACCCACGGCCCGGTGGTGATCTGGGTATTTCTTTGGAAATTACAGTTTCCTATAGTATTTGCGTTGCTTATTAAGAATTTACAGATTTTGGGGGGAGGTCGACTGTAATTAACACCCAGGGGCTAGTACTAAACAAGGCAAAATATATTGGATGCCCCATTCCCAAGTGGCTTTTGCATTCGTGGGACCGTTCCTTGCAGTCCGTGCGGTATTATTGCTTAGAATGACCGTGGTCTGTTTCGTTGGCACCTATGGTGGTGCCAGACTCACGATCATGGCTAACTTTAACCTTAAAATGAAAACTACTGAGGCTAGAGGGCTGCAATTTGATATGCTTGATGAGTGGAGGATAGATGATCAGCGTACCAATTAGCAGTCTTCTAGCCTCAGTAGTATTTTAGATTTCAGGTCGGACGGAAAGAGGGCGGACAGAAAAAGCGTGGACGGACAGACAAATAGCCATCTCAGTAGTTTTCTTTTACAGAAAACTAAAAATAAATTCGGAGATTTTGAATGCCCATAATAGAAAACTCAAGAAGCTAGGTATAGACATTGACACCTTAAAGCAGATCCAAATAGCGTAATTTTTAATCTTCCGAGTAGGGCAGTGTCAGATGGAGAAAAGGTCTTATCTCTGGGGCTTGATTTTGGACTGAAACCCAGGAAGGATAATTATAGACTTTTATCGCAATTTTGAAAAATTGTGTGGCATATTAAATGACTGCAACATTTTGAAAATATCATTAGTGGGGTGTCGGTTTTTTATGAATCTGTGTTTTAGTAAACCTCAGAAATTTTTGAAGAAAAACAAGATTTTTTTCAGAAAATGTAAAAGTACTAGAAAATTTAAAGAACGATAAAATTGTAGCTTTAGTAAGGCCGGAAAAAGGAAAAGGTTTTGTGGTTATGAATAAAGAGGATATGTAAAAAACGGGCACATTGTTTCGGGCATCTCAAAATTCAGATAGATTAGGAACGATATAGCATCATATATTCTTAAACAGAAGGTTAGACTGAAAAGGCTACTGCGCAAAATCAAGGATAAAATCAGCAATAAGGTATATGATAACATCTATGCAACTGGTTAAAAACATGGTTACCTATATGGTTCACCAAAACTTCACAAACTAAATAACCCCCTTCGACCAAATTATCTCTTCTTTAGGTACAGTTAATGAAAATTTAGGAAGGTTCCTCTCACAAATTATCCTACCCCTGACAGCTGATGATTTTTCACTGAAATCCCTACCAATTTTGCTAATGAAATAACGTCGTTAAATTTTATTGAAACTGCCGTTATATATATATATATATATATATATATATATATATATATATATATATATATATATACATTATATCGTGCATGTGTCTGTTTCATTGGTAGTTTGACAAGATTATTGTACATGTCGTTTGGTATACCTTCAAAAGTCGAGTTTGCAACGTCCTTTCCCTATAAAATTCGTTGTACACGAGGAGGATAAATAGAGTATTTTCTACATATTAATTGTAACTACGTTCACATAATCGCCAACTGATGTTAGTTTGTTAGTCACTCATAAGTCGTAAATCCACCCCAAAATCACTAGATATATTTATTAGCACTATTTCACCATATTTGCTAATCTAGTTTGCTTCCATCCTATTGAGTACTCGTTCAATGGGTTTTCCCTTTCTTCTTGACACACGGTGGATCCCGATTGAATTTTTTGTCAATTTTATTCAAACCGTTGGTCCTATTTTCCATGGTGGCTTCCCCGTAGGTAAGTGAGTTCAAAATATGATTTCTATGTCATACTAACACCTTTGCCTACCCCAGAAGTCTATAAAATCAGCGATATGTCGTGAACTATACGATCTTTTAGAAATAGGGTACTACTGCTTTATTGACTGAAAAATAGTAAAAATGTCTACGCAGATATTACGATGTATATAAAGGATATATGTTTCAGCTTTATTGTTACTTTTTTTTATATTTTCATTGTCATCATCAATATGTTTAATGTAGCGCCAGGTCATTCAAGAAGTATTCAATTAACTCAACAGAAACGGTCTCCCTTTATCTCGCAATACCTCCACTTTCTCCAAAGATGTGACGTCATCTGAGATTACTTTTCCTAACCTATAGGTTACCCAGGTACTACTTCCATGTCCTCTTTGGACGCTCACTCTCCAGCTGGGGACATCCTGCATTAACCTAGATTTTTCCTACCCTTGGTGGCGTAATGAGGTCATCAACAATAATGGCACGTGCTGGATCTCTTATGGGAGTACCATTTAATTTGTACGTCTGTTTTAGTTCTCTGTAAAACAAAACTGTTGAGATGGCTTTGTCTAGCCGTCGTCCGCTCTTTTTCTGTCCTCCCTCAGATCTAAAAAAATATTGAGGCCAACCTCCAATCATCAAACATACCAAATTGCACCCCTATAGCCTCTGCAGTTATAGGTGCCAATATCACAGGCAACCACCGGGCCGTGGCTGAGTGTTTCATACAGCATTATACGCTGTACAGAAAACTCCGGCACATTTTTTACTTGTCTGTTACGATAATGGAAAACATCTCAAATCTCAACTTTTCAGCAGACCCTAATTTACATGACCACGTCTTAAGCTGCAAGTAAAAAATTTAAATCATTAATCATTCTGTACATCATAAGCTTTTATTTCATTTTTTTTTTTTTTTTTTTTTTTTTATTTTTTTTTTTTAGAAAACAATAAAGAGACGGATAGGCAGACAGATTACAGGAACTTCAAAGAGACAGACAAACCACCTGTTTGGCTGGAATGCCACAAAAAGACATAAATTTATAATTAATTTTGCTTTAGTTTAAAGTTCTTTATTGTTTTTTTAAATATTCCAATAATATTGTGTAAAAAGAAGGATTGTAAATCCATCTTTTTACACAAGTTCGCAGAGGAATAGACAGAAAAATGATGAAATGAAATATTTCTGTACAAAACGGGCAAAACCAAACTTGACCTCCCTCCCCAAAACACGGAGGAGGAAAAGATGGAGATTCCTACGAGGGGATCCATTATGAGGGAAAGGGTGGGAGGAGGGGGAGGGGGGAAGATCTAGTTAAGCACCCACTTCCGCGTTTTGCGAAAATAATTGCATTCTATCAGCAAGTAATGGAATAAGAGTCAAAGAGCTCTTTCACCTGCCATTCTGCTTGGGGGAGGCAGCCAATTTCACACATTCTCCCCCCACCCACCCCTCCTGAAGGGTGGGGTCAAGTACTGAAGAAGTAAAAGTGGGGACATAATAACAGGAAAGCGTTAACGGGTAATGGCAAAGAAGGACTCTTGCTTTTTTTGTGTTCCCGTAATTAATTTTATGTAATGAACGAAAAATCGAGGGTTATTCAATAGAGAGTTAAAAATGTTTTCAGGACAAACTGCTTCACAAGCAAATGTTGTTCTTCCAAAGAGGTATCCAGGAGAATTGTTGTGTGCATACAGAAATGTATAACTTTTTGCTTTAATCATAGCAGGGGGACCTTTCAATGGCTATAGAAAAAAATATCATTGTTTAATTCTCAATGTTCCTAAGTTCACTCAAGTTTTTTACTCAAATTTTTTTTACGTTGATATATTAATGAAGGCCAAATGCTTGAAAAATAAACGAGTGTTTACATTTCCAACAAATAACTGTAAATTGTTTAGCTTTTCATAATAATTAGATGACCAAAGACATTCCCCCGACTTTTGCTTACCAGTGGATGCAAATCCCCTTTAGGTTTTCTCTAAAAGAAAATGATTGAGATGGCTATTTGT
>NC_087210.1:12662037-12664537 GCF_015104395.2 Macrobrachium nipponense | reverse complement strand
TTGGATTATAATCCAAGGGTTTTAACATTAAAGTATCTAAGTGTCAATACGATTTACTCATACTTTGCAGGATTGCGTCGTGCAAGGAATATTTCTATCCACTGTAAATTGTCTTATGAACTGCCAAATAAAATAATGTTTAGACAACAGAGCTAAAATGTGTGGCAAAGTCATTAAATTTATTCAACCTGGTAGCAACAAAACCCAATCTCTTGTCAATAATTTTAAGTGGCCAATTGCTGTCCAGTACGTCCAAGCTCACATTATTGAAAATCTTTAGCTAATCGGCTTTTGAATATTTTCGATGTTTGAATAATATTTTACTTTACCGTTCATCCAATAATTGTGTTAGCTTTTCCTGGTCTTGACATGAAATTTGCCATCATAAATAAAATACTGTTGCGTTTGGTTTCCTTGTTAACAAGATTGAATCGGTTTCGGCACCTCTTCCGCCTTCAAGGTGATTTCACTCCCCCCCCCCCCCCCCCTCGTAATTTCGCTTTACCTAAAAACGAAGTGTCCTTTCTTACTTTTAATCATACATTAATTCTGTGGCAATCAACAGTTGTTGTGACGCCTCTGATAAAGATCAATCGTTTTACCATCAAATTACATGGGCTTTTCCTATTTCCTTTCCACTCCCTTCCTGTTGTGCCGTCGTACACGAATACTTTTTTATTGACTCCTCACGCTTAGCGGAGACGTATTTTCGGTTTCCGGCGTAAATTGCAAAAAGCATTATCAATATCGTCACTGATAACGACTAAGTAAAAAGTCTCATAAACCGTCAGATACGAAGGTGATGGGATTTTATCCATTTCAAAATGATGAATTCAATATTCAAAATGATATTTACGACACGAATATGTAGAACTATAATTTCTGAGGAGTCACTGTCGTTCCAGCAGGTAACGTAAACATATACTCTCGATTTAGACAGACAATATTGACGGGATCACAGACCTATTCTCTATTCTGGAAATATTTAATCTGCATCTATATACACCTCATCAGTGACTGAGTAACCTCATCCCATGTCATCAAATCCCTAGGATATGGTTTGTATTGTTACCTTATATTGCTTTACTATAGCAAATAAAAAAGATCGCTCTAAACCTTCCATATATTTTTTCCTTTTTTGAAAATAATTTCCAAACATTCACAGAAATATTGTCACAGTGTTAACAAAAAACAATAAAATTTAATAAACATGTCAAGAAGCATGTTAACCATAAGCTAAACTAAAATGTGAATACTAATAAATGAAGGGAATGGTGATTCATGCGCAAATACTTCCCACAAACATCAATTTAATACCACACATTGCATAAATAGTATCTAATAATGGAATATTTTGATAATAATCTTAACAAACGTGTGAAAAATGATACTCATGATGTTGTGAAAAATTAAAAAAATACCAGAAACATTCCCATTTAGGATTCTAGTTAATAAACACAACACACCATGAGGTACGTTGGTAATAATCCTCTCCGGCTTGTGAATAATGATCAACAATGAAAATAATGATGATTAAGGCATACAAGATAATCCTTACGTTGAAAAGGCATGAATGTGATGGAGAATGGAAAAAAATAGTTGTACTCACCAAAATTTTATGTTCTTCTCTTGTTTAATATCTTGTAGTCAGTTGCGTTAATTGTTTCATAAGTAGGCTATCAACAAGGAATGGTTGGATGCCATAAATCTTGAAAAACCAATGCCTCAATTTGTTCTTGTATTACGTCGACAGGACAGTAAGCAGAGGTTATGTCATGTTATGGCTGCAAGCCCACGGCGACCCAGACCCAGTCGTAGTCGCTGGTTTGCAGTTTTCATGGTATTGGAAGCCCTACTATATTTATTTTTGCAGTTTTCATGGTATTGGAAGCCTTATCATATTTATTTTTGCCGTTTTGAAAGCCCTAGTATATTTATTTTTCATTCTGTGGTTTTTGTTCTTGTTGAAGATGAGAAATATCTGTTCCAGTCATTTCCTATAAACAATGCCTTCGTGAGCCGCTCACAGGCCAGAGTCAAAGACTCTGTTGCAGGCATCCTTCTTCACGAGACGAAACCCGACATGATACTGATGAATGAAAAACTTGTGATATTTTAACTTCACCAAGGCAACAACGGGCCAACTGACATCCACCCAAACAAAATATTTTTCCTACAGTGCCCAGATCGTCGGGCTATGTATACGAAGATGGTGCCTTGAACAAACCGTTTTTAGTTGTAGGCGTTCATGTATGACGAATTATTTTCTGTTATTGGGGTTCGCGTCCCTTATGTTGTTATTGTTGTTCATTCTCCAAACAGCTTTTCAGCAATAACTTTGGTCCTCATAACAGTTACTGCATGACTAAAGAGGAGGAGGCCTTGTAGTGTGTTATTTCAGTGCCCTTGAAGGTAACTTCTGGCTGTCTTCGGTCTTGGTTTGCTTCCTTTGCATACTTCTTTCAATCTTTGAAGTGTGAGCTCTGCAAGTTTCAGTACC
>NC_087210.1:12634537-12657037 GCF_015104395.2 Macrobrachium nipponense | reverse complement strand
TGTATCAAATTTCATAGATGAATAGCAATAGCTTCTCCCATCTCTCTCTCTCTCTCTCTCTCTCTCTCTCTCTCTCTCTCTCTCTCTCTCTCTATGGCTTACAAACACGACGATTGCCAGGACAACTAATAGAAATATTCAAAATACTGAAAGGCATAACAAAAGTAGACAGTAACCTATTTACGTTAAACGAAAACCAAATAAGAAATAATGGATGGAAACTAAAACTGAAGAGATACAACGCATCCCACTGTGGGAACTTCTTTACATACAAGATATGTGACATATGAAATAAACTGCCACCAGAAGTTGTAAACAAACAGTGTGGAAGAGTTTAAAAAAAAAGCTAGACAAAATCATTAGGACACTGTGAATGTACAGTAAAACCTAGTCCTACAGATAAGTGGTCACACGATATCTCCTCGGATGGACTAAGAAGTCTTCGAGACATCCTAATCCTTGTAACTGTAACTCTCTCTCTCTCTCTCTCTCTCTCTCTCTCTCTCTCTCTCTCTCTATTGATGAGGAAGCGCTTTCGACAAGCATAATTTTCATCCTCTGATTTGTCGACTGGATTATAGAATTTATGCCAAAGGCCAAGCAATGGGGCCTATGAGGTCATTCAGCGCTGAAACGGAAATTCACAATAAGAGGGTCTGAAGGGTGCAACATTAGGAAAACCTTGCAGTTGTATTGTGAAACAATTGTTAAAGAGGGTGGAAAGTCAGATGGAAGAAAGATAATTGAAATGATGCAGGAGGAGGAATGAAAGAGGTAGACACTAGGGGTCGAAGGGACGTAGCAAAGAACCTTAAGTAATGCCTACAGTGTACCACGTGAGGTACACTGACGGTACTACCCTCTTCTGACTCTTGACGCATCCCCGGCAATTTGATTCACTTCATCACTCATCATCCTACTGTCCCTCTTTCCCTTTGATGGCCCTAATTTTACTTCACATTCTTCCTGTATTTATAGATCCAGACGGGACTTTAAGTCAAATGAGTTCATCAGGATACGAGACTTTTCTCAGAGCAAAATTCGTCAATATGAGAAGCAGGTACACGGATGATGACGCGCGAGAGTTCTTTTTGAAATGAGATTTCCCTGCAGCCTCTTCTTGCTTTCTGTTATGAGGCCGTAAGTTATTTTTCTCGAAAAGACTTTTTAAACTTTCGTATAAATTCTTTTTCCTTTTCGTCTTTTATCTGCTTCATTTCAACCGTATGATACAATGCGGTATCCCGCTCTGATGGAAGGGGTCGTTATCCTGGGAGGAGAGTTCATCAGTTTTTGAATCTCGAGTTAACCTTGTCAGAATGACCTGTCTGAAAGTTGATACTCATGATGATGATTTAAAAACAAAATAAATTTAAGTGATATTATATATGCTCGAAAATACTTATATCTTGATTTACCTTGCAATTAAGCTGAATAACTGATGTAGTGGAATAAGGCGTAAGCCAACTGCATATAGAACCCCTACACAAACACAGAAAAAATATACATCTATATATATACGTATATATATATATATATATATATATATATATAATATATATATATATATATATATATATATATTTATGCACAGCCCGATCTCAATCCATTCCTTTTTATGCGTTCATTAAAAATGAAAAATCCTATTAACTAGCATTTAGTATGCCAATGGGATATCTCAAATTTACATGAATATTTTCTTTCAAACATTTCATGCCTAAGATTATTCAATTATTTGTCGCCTCGGTTTGAGATGTAGATTACATATTTGCAATTATACCTAAAGACGACGATTTAAGTGACTTCTTACAAACACTGAACGAAATAGGTCCTGCATAATAAATTCACACAAGAAAAAAAAAAATGGACATATTAATCAGACGTAAAAAAAATTCCATGGAATTTCGCGTAAAAAATAAGTTATTTAGCTCGTGTGCATTACTTTTCTGGACATCATATTAATAACAGATATCTGTTTTCTAATTAATGTACCGTTGAGTATTACGTGTTATTAGTTCGGGATTCCTAGATAACGAACTACGGACCTAGAAACGTAAATATATTTTTATGTGTAGATGTATGCATGTATGTATGAGCGTATGTATACTCACACATATATACATATATGTATATATATATATATCTATATATATATATATATATATATATATATATATATATATATGACTGGTAAAAATGTTCTGTAACAACAGAATTCCATCTAATAAAAGGAGCCCATAAAACACCAAAATATAGAGAGGAAAAGTACTATATTTCAGAGACTGTGTCTCTCTCTTCAGGTATATGAATGAGAAAAGTTTACAGAAAGGTGGTATTTATACCAAGCGATCCGTCCACAAGTAAGCCAATTTAGGTCACCCCCACCGCTGATAATCTTCCTTTAATCTTCTTAAGCGTTGGTTGAATAAACACTTCGTCGACGACATCCGAAATCCATGCCCTTTTGAGATGTTCATTACCTGCTTCTCTTTTATTAAGGCCGATTCCATCATTTGACTCTTGTACCGGCAGTTGCTGCTATAAATTACACGTGACAAATTCCAGTTTATTCTATGGTTATGTTCATTTATATGGTTGAAAATAGCCGAGTTCTGTTGTCCATACCTAACTGACCGTTTGTGTTGTATTAATCTCTGGGGAAGTGATTTACCTGTAAATCCGATGTAAGATTGGTCACAGTCTTGGCAAGGGATCATAGACCCCAGAGTCCTTGGGAGATGTCTTTTGTTGGACGTTAATCGGGATTTGGCTAAGGTGTTTGGGTAGGTAAATGCAAAAGGGTTGGATTTCCCAAGGGTGTGCGTTACTCTTTTAATCGTCTCCAGGTGAGGAATTTTTATTTTATTGTTGGGTGTGTCTCTGGTCTTGTCTTTAGGGGGTCGGTAGAAAATTACGTTTGCTTTTTGAATTGCTTTCTCAATTATATGGTCAGGATGCTTTAAAGATGAAAGTTGCTTGCGAATTAGTTCAAATTCTTTTTCCAGGAAATCTGGGGAACAAATTCGTAAGGCTCTTAAGAATAGGTTGCTAGCTACGCCTATCTTGATGGTAATGTCGTGATAGCTAAAGTAGTGAATATATGAAAGTGAGAACGTTGGTTTTCTGTATATGGTAAATTTGTATTCTGTCGTGTCTCTGATTATTAAAACATCAAGAAAAGGAATTTTGTTGTCTGTTTCCCATTCAACTTTTAAATTTGATGCTGGGCACTAATGGGTTTAATTTTGAGAGGAATTAATTAAAATTACCCCACCTATTATCCCAAAATGTTAGAATATCATCCACGTATCTCAGCCACAGCATGTTTTTGGGTTTTATTGCATTTATTACTGTAGTTTCAAAGTATTCCATGTACAGATTGGCCTAAAAACGGGACTTAAAGGACTACCCATACTACACCCGAATTTTTTGCTTGTAGAATGATTCCCGAATGAGAAAATACGTTATTAGATGCACATAATTCAACTAACATTATTATTTTGTCAAGCGCCAATGGGAAATGATCTGAATAGGGGGATAATTTTTCCCTTAAAAACTGAAGAACGTCCTGCACTGGTACTTTTGTGAATAGGGAGTCTACGTCGAGGCTTAAAAGTTTTATGTTGTGAAGAGGTATATGTGCATTCTCTGAATTGTGTTGACAAAAATCTTCCGAATGTTTAATGTGACTGGGAGAAAAAGTGCCTAAAAAAGGAGAAAGGAGGCCAGCTAACCATTTAGAAATTTTGTAATTGAAAGCTCCGGCGCATGAAACGATGGGTCTGAATGGAAGATTGTCTTTGTAAGTTTGGGAAGGCCATAAAAGTAGGGTAATTTAGGATTAATTACTTTAAATTTCTCTAATAGTTCAATGCTCTTTTTGTCTTGGCCAATTAATCTTACTTTCCGAAAAAATTCTGTGGGAACGTTTTGGAGGGGATTTTTCCTCAGTTTTTCGTAAGTGTTAGTGTCGCTAAGGAGCTGGTTGTTTTTGTCGAGGTAGAAGTCTTTGTCCATTATTACGATTTTGCCGTCTTTGTCGGATCTACTTATTATAACATCTAACTTTTTTAGCGAGTGGATGGCTATCATGAATCTGCGGGGAACAGGATATTTCTTATGAAGGTCAGTTAAAGCATTTAGTAACACTCCTTTTAAACATATCTCTTCACGGCTGTAGTTTTTGTCAGATATGAATTTATCAAAAGCCACTATGAAGTCTAGGTTGTTTTTGCGGTCTGGCATAAGGGCAAAGGATAATCCATATTTAAAACTAAATGTTGATTTACAGTAAGGGGGGTGTTGGATAAGTTTAGAACTTTGTCTTGTTGTTCAAGCTGCGTTTGCTCTCGCTGCTGTAAGTCTTTTATTTTCCAGATTATTTGCTTTATTCATTTTTTATTATTGGTAAACGTTTTATGCATTCTTGTCACTTTTATCTTCATCGTTATTTCTTCATTTTACCGTGTCCCATCCTATGCTTCTTTTTATATTTATTACAATATTCTCTTTTCATATTTTCTCTATATTTACTGTGATATCATCTTGCAATTCCCATTCAACCCTTCCTCACCGGTACTTTCTTTTCCTCTTCTTCCAACACTTATACCTCCTCCTCCTCCTCTCTTCCAAAGACAGAATTTGGTGACAGTACATTTTGTTTACAGGGTGTGAAGTTATGCCAACAGAATAATAATAATCGTAGAGCCATCATTCCGTTTCCTTTATTTTTTCTTTCTTTTTGCCAGAATTTGGGCCAAACTTTCCTATTCTTTGGCAGAAAACGTAATTTGATAAAGGAGTCGGATGGGCCTTGCAATGTGTGTTTTTGTATGTTGAAGTGAAGTGCCCCCTTTGTAAGATTATGGAAAATCAAAATAATTTTGGCGTACGAAACTCTGAAAAGTACGTGAGAAAAAAAGTAATAATAATTTACACAAGCACGCCACACACAAACGCATATTATATATTGAAAATTATATAAACATACGAAAAGATATATATATTATATATATATATATATATATATATATATATATATATATATATATATATCTATATATATATATATATATATATATATATATAGACCCTGCGGTACGGGTGCAAGAATACTAACGCTGTAGGTCCTGCTTGTCTTAAAAGGCGACTAGGAGGACAGCTGTTGCCATGCAGTGTTAATAAATTGTTAAATAAATATATATCAGCAGCACGAATAAAAAAAAAACTAGATGAACATATAGAATATTGCTTCTAACGGGAGCTGCAATGGCAGTGAGCTAAGATCCACTGAATCTGTACTCAGAGGTCACTCCCCGGCGTGTACTCTATTTCAAAGACGACCCGCACTCTAGGGTAAAGGGTATTTTACTTCAAAAGCTCGGATTCAACGGCTATTCTTGATCCTCACGATATACATATATAGAACGTGCATGTATTTGAGGCCAATCTCTTAGTTATATAAACTCTCTCTCTCTCTCTCTCTCTCTCTGTATATATATATATATATATATATATATATATATATATATATATATATATATATATATATATATATGTATGGGTTTGCATGTTCATCACAGCTAATATATCATTATTATATATAATACACACACATTAATATATATATATATAATATATATATATATATATATATATATATACATATATATATATATATATATATATATATCTATATATATATATATATAATATATATATATATATATATATATATTATATATATATATATATTGTGTGTGTGTGTTGTTGTCATTTTTCATTATGGCTCATAGATTTTTTCATTATTACGTCTTTTGAATTATTTAAGGATCTGCATTTATTATACTACAGCACTTTTGAATAACATCCTCACTAGCAAAATAGATTTTTGTATAGAATCATTTACAATTAGAGATAATCTTCTTACGATTTGATGAATAAATGAATGGACCATTTGTTATTTTTCACTTGATTAGGGGCTAATATGTGCTTTGTAATGGTAAGTGATAAAAAAAAAATTCAGTAGATGGAACCAAGGTATCGTACCGTGATTCTGAAGCGCTAGAATAATAATAATAATAATAATAATAATAATTAATAATAATAATATAATAATAAATAATAATAATGTTCTAAAGGGTCCACAAAGGGTCAAGAGTCTGCGTATAATTTTTAAGACTTTACAAAAACCTTTCGAACCCTTCCCTGGGTTCATCTTCATTCCAAATGAACAATTAGTTACAACATGTACAGGGGTAAATTTAAAAACAAGAGTCGTTGAAGATCGTTGACACCGGTCGTTAACTCGTTAATGGGCCAGGTGATGAATAAAGAGGGCAGTTAACTCCAACTAGGTGATTTCCCTACTACTACTACTACTACTACTACTACTACTACTAATAATAATAATAATAATAATAATAATAATAATAATAATAATAATAATAATAATAATAATAATAATACACTGGCGAATGTTCGAACGAGAAGGCGTGAATTTATCCATCTTTGAGTGAGGCTGACTTTGCATGTTGAATGTGCAGCTTTAAACAAAGAAAGCCTGAGTCAAACAGTTCTGGATCTCCTCCGATTGCATGCCTGTGTTATTGTTAAATACATTTTAAATTATCATGCTCTTAATAATTCCCATAGTAGATTCACATCAACCGTGCATTTGACGCCTAGACCACTCCCTTACGACGCTCCTGATTGGCTGTTGATAAGCCAATCACAGGGCTGGAAACTCAGTCTCTCGAGAGAGTTCATACAGGCAGGATGAATGTTCCACCTCTGAAAGACGTATCCCTCAGGAGAAATAGAACATACATCCTGCCTATGTGAACTCTCGAGAGAGACTGAGAGTTTCCAGCCCTGTGATTGGCTTATCAACAGCCAATCAGGAGCGTCGTAAGGGACTGGCCTTGACATGAAATGCACGGTTGTTGTGAATCAACTTTAGTACGATGAGATGAAAAAATCTGGCGTTTTTATTCTCTACTCAGGGGACTTCTTTCTAGAAAGTGACCCTTAGGGGTTTTAACCTGGTATGTATGTATCCACCTTTGCGGCGTGTTGAGTACGAGCCCGTCGTGGATGACCGTAAAAACTTGAAAAAAAAAAAGAGACTGTAAATATCATAGAGATAATAAATCCAAAAAAATATTTGTCCCAGACAACGACCCCTGATACCCTTGGGGCTCACTATCAAGGAGAGATCCGCTTTAGCCTCTGTCCAGGCAGCGATATTAACCTGAATCCTGCACCTCCTTTCCACTTTCCCTTTCACTTTAATTCCTTCCGGATGCATCTCAGTCCTCCTTTCTTTTATCATTGCTGATGTATCACCCTTCGTCTTCAGCATCTTTTCGACACTACCACATGTTTTTTCTCTTTTTCCGCCCATCTCTACTCATTCCCCTCAATTCCCTAGTATTTTCACACTTCCTTTACACCTCCCTCCAAATCTGCCTCGAAAAAACCCCCACCCCCCACCCGCCCCTCCAATTGTCTATCCTTTATTTTTTGTCCTCTTCCCACGTTTGCTGTACTCTGTTGCATTTCTAGTCATTCCATAACAGACTTTTTTGTTCGTTATCTCCTCTTTACGATAACTCTGTTGGTGGCAAAGGTCTTTCGCAAAATATACTTTCAATTAAGATAAATATTCTTATGTCAATGTATGTCTTCATAATAAGAATTTTTTCGTTTTTTAATATAAAATATGACAGTTCATAAATGTTTATGCCAAAATAACGTGCTAATACTGTATATCTTGTAGAGCATTCACATGATAATTTAACTGTCTTTTTATTCAAAGTAAGAATCCATCTGTAGTTTATTTTTATTGTTTCCATGTGTGTTGTTTATTTCCGTAAAGCGATGACCATCTAAAATACTGATAGCAAAGATTTAAGGAAGATACGTCCTGGAAGTATACCTAGGTTCAGACTCATTTTATGACTTGTGTGAGTGAACTGACAGATTTATAACTTAAATATATGAAAAGGACTTCATTCTGGAATATTTTCAGGAAGAAATAGTATAAAATGAACTTACAATATGCAGTTTAAATTGAGATATTTCACCTTTCCTCGCTTCAGAATTGCAAGAAATCAGTAAAGCACCTTACAATAATTAATTACAGTTCAATATCGCCTTTATTGATGACAAAACTTCAATATATATACATACACGCACACACACATATAGTATAGTACATACCATACATTAACGATAATACAATACATACGCACACAAACACACAAGCACACAGCATACGGTGTTTTTGCTCATATTTTTGCAAAAACTAAGTACTTTGTTTATCCTCCACCCCCTGAGGGCGATGCCCCTTAAGGGGTGGAGCTATTCCCTTGAACGTATGGTAGGACGGATGTCTTGCCACAACTAGTTCTCGGATGGAGGATTTGTCTTTCTAGTCTGTAAATTAAAATATTCTTGTATAATTCCAGTTTAATTAATTTTGAGTGAATTTCAGAGGGTAAAAAAGGGTTTTACAAATTTTTTAAAAATAAGGAGTTGCTGTGACTATATTGGATACTTAATGGTAACTATAGAGAATTCATAGTCGACCTTATATTGTTAATATGCGGACTCATTTGCAGCTCTTAATTCATTTCAGGCAATACCCTAGATCTACTATGGCCTGGCTGATTATGAACGGTGACCCTTCGATAAGTCGTGGTTACTGATGTGAGAACTAAAAACAATGAAAATAAAAGGCTAAAACTTCAGACGCGAACCTGCATTTCTGAAAAGTAACTTTTCCTTTTTTTTATATAAATTCATTTTCTTCTTTTATATGCATGACCTCCTCTTTGCCTGTATTTAGATTAAGAAAGATTCGCATTTTAATGTTCTGGAAAATCCGATGGACAGAATTATCCAAAATCTGAAGCGCGTTTTTCCTTCCTCCATATGTCTCAGAAGGCCTATAATTCATACTGGTCAGGCAGCTCAAATAACTTCTTCCCAAGGCTTCATTAATCTTCCCTTCACTATCACCCGTCCCATACTCTTCATAAGCCTCCACAAACTTAACTATTTCTTCCCAATTCTCCCTGATCCTATTTGCATATTTCCTTTTTTTCCCCAGCCTTTTTATTTCTCTTATACTCTTGTTCTCTCTCTCTCTCCCTTACACTTCCACGTTTCCTTTTTTTTTCATTCAAGTTCACTACCTCTCCTATTCTCTTATTTCCTTTTCAATAGAATTTTATTGTCATGAGAATTCATGAACATAGGGAACAAATAAACGAATTTTGAGATATTTCTCTCTCGCTCTCTCTTCCTTGCAATTCAGCATTTCACGAACAGGAATATTATAGTCCTCTGCAGATTTTTATCTTCTATTATCAGGAAAAGCGTTTCAACATACACCCGAGAGTAGGCATGCGTCCATTTAAATAAATGTTGATAGTATATCTGTTCAAAGAGAGAAAGGAAAATGAAATTAAAATAACACATACAGAGCGAAAATTACAATGATGAAATGAGACCTTTGGAAGGTGATTAAATTGTTAAAAAATGCATTTATTCTTTATACTCTAAAATCGCGATTTTTATTCAGACTTTTTCCTGTTACATTTCACAATTTAAATCCAAATATGAGGTTGAAAATGAAGGAAAACATATTTATTTTGTAATCTCAGTTTCCATCGAGATGAAAATTTAGATAAGAGAAATTGCTTTAGGATACTGAAAGGCAAATCGAGAGACGGACAGGAAGTACTGAAATCTCCTGATGAACAACATTGCTGGAGTTATTCTTTTTTTGTTCTTCAGTTTAAAAAGAAAAAAAAAAATGTTTCTCGTATAAATAGGCTGATGCCAGCACAACTAACTTTTAGTGTGTCAATGAATAGCTTGACAATAGAATTGCAAATTTCAAGTTCTTAATTATTAGGGTCAATATGTGTATAAAACTCATAGTTGGGGTTGCAAATGGAATTGTGTCGGAAAATATCGATAGGAAACGTTTTGAGGTGATTTATCATGAGTTGTATGAAGAGTGCACGTAGCAAAGGTAAAATATTTTTAATTTAGTACAAAGGGCCGTTCGCTTCCTGAAACAGATGGGTTATAATTCTGTCATCTCTAAAACATGTTAGGACACGGTAATCTTTACCTTTGATAGAGAGCTTTCGGAAAAGGAGTAATTGTTTGAGATGCAGCTTTGAGAGGCTTTCTTTGTGAAGTCTTTTTAGAATCGTTGTAACGAAGAGATAGGCTCAAAATGAAAAACTTGAAAGGGGATTTGTTGATAGAAATTGTTAAGTGTACATTTATTTGTGACCTTTTAGCGAAGGGCTGTTGCCAATTCCAGTAATGTGCAGGGGCACTGTTAAACTTAATGATGATCTGCAAGGACTCTAGATTATTGTTTTAAGATTTAATACAAATACCACGAAAGTGAAGGTGAAGCCAGAAGTAGACTTAAAATTTAATATTTGCTTTAATCTTATTGAAGTTGAAATGTTCTAATTAGCTGATAGTTCTTACTGACTGAAAACCTTTCAAGTTTACTCAATCAACGCAGGTGTCCTCGATTAATTAATGTTGAATGAATTTGGGTGTTTTATGTTGATTGTTGATTCAAGGAAGTACAATATTTGAAAACGTTACTTATTTTTGTTACTTAACACTTCCTCCCTCTGATAAGTTCAAAATTAAAGTCAATTGAGTTAGAAATCATTAACTTTAAAGTTTCATATTTGTTTTTTCTGATATATGATTTTTCCTAACTTTCCGGAAAATTTTTATTCTGTTCATATCTGGTACCGTGATTGTTATTTGATGGAGTGTATGCAGACTAAGAATATATCATTAGTGAGATAAAAGGATAATAATGCGGATAAACTTTTTTATTATGATAATGACATAAAATTGCATATCTCTTTAGGATATATATATACATGAATGTGTATAAAATTAAATTTCGTTATTTTGTCAGAATGTTGATGAACTTACAATTACTTGTCGTCATTGTCTTGTGCCTTCAATTGTCAGCATAACTACCTTTCAATATTAAATCAGTAGACAATATTCCAAGCCATTGCTTTTCAGTTATATGCGTGCATGAATCAACAACTGTAACAGGTCCTTCGGCCTTCATTTAATCCTGTAATCGACTCCATGGGCCATCTGCTTCAGAAACAGTAAGGTCTAACGAGCCCACTTTCCTCTTCGGACAGCCTGAGGGACTACAATTAATACGATCGCTATTTGGGAAGATTCAACCAATAACACTTTCTTACTCAGCAATTACCCGCGAGGTTCCCGTAAAGGAAAAATTAGTCAGCGTTATATCAGAAATTTCTGATTCACTGACTCATTTTTCCTCTTTGGGAATCTCGCTGGTTGAGACGGAAATTCTGTCATCAACTCATATTGTTTAGAGACTTAGGAATTCTTCCATCGTTACGTTTCTTGCAAGATCCGTCTGTCTTCATTAGTATGTTCTTTGGTTTTATTCTCCAAATGTTCCTCTTTCCAATTCGTTTTTCCTATTTTGTTCGCAGCTTTGCTAATCAAATGTCTCTTACTGTCTAATGTTATCTGTGCAAATCTGCCATAAGGCAAATCTGACAACAGTGTGTGATAACTCTGTCTGGTTACTTCATTATTTTAACTGATGTGATGAAGTATATAAACCGTTTTTATATACTTACCATCTTATTCGTTTGGAGTTTAAAGTTGATGTGTACAATCATAAGGCACCTCCTCCAGTCATTGCTGCGTGGAAAGAGAAACTTTTTTTTTTTTTCATGCTAGGAATGCACATTTGTTTTTCCTGATCACAGAATAAGTGCAGAATTTCGTGCTGTTAAAGTTTATATTATATTGAAGTGTTTAAAGCGGTGCTCAGTTGCACTTTTTTATCTTTATATCATTTAATGTTTAACCTTATTCTAATTAGCGCTTTCACTGCGGGTTTTGATTATTCTTATTCTTATTAACTTTCTGGCTTTTAGAAAATTATCTACGTATTCCCAATCTTTCCAGATTCTGTTTTCCCATTTCTATTTTTGTGTTTTATATAATTATATATATATATATATATATATATATATATATATATAGTACATATATGAATTTTTATCACATCACGTAATTCATATACATACATCGAGCTACAAATGTCCTTTAATATCCTGTCTGCTGGGAGCTGGTTCGAACTCACAAAAGGACGAAATTATTATTAACTAAAAATTCCCCTTCGGTTAACATATATGAAAATAAATTAATTCCGAGATAGAGCGAATTGCATATTAAAGGACATATGCATGTATTTGTATATATAGATATATACACTCACATACATACATATATATAAAATATAATCTTCAATAACACGAAGTTGAGATATGTCAATGTAGTCCAAAACAGGAGAAAAAAGAATAAAAGACCTAGTAGCTCGATGCTACTATATATATATATATATATATATATATATATTATATATATATATATATATATCTTATATATATATATATGGTAATGTACGTATGGTATGCATTTGTACATATCAAATATATACATACAAACAAACATACATATATATTATCATAAATATAATCTTCATACCACGAGTTGAGATATGTCAATATAGTCCACAGGAGAAAAAAAGAATAAAGACCCTAGTAGCTCGATGCATCCGCCTTCCACCAAACAGGCCTCTTCAAGAGCTTGATTTTAACTAAGCAGAATGAGTATATACTATATACATAAAATCATAAACCATTTTTCTCACTGGAAAAATACAATTAAGAGAACACTTGTCAAAGTAAAAATTAGGTTGTGTAGATCTTACCCCTTTTAGCTTTTACTTTAAAAATGATTCCTGCAATACTTTAAAGGGACGGCTTTGGATTTCTAGTTAATGAAAACAATAAGCTTTAATTCGCTCTTTTTTTCTGACCCAAAAGTTCTGAGGACGGTCATGTGTCATTTGGAAGTTCGAAAAACAGTGTGATTCGTTTTTCTAACTAACCAGGTGTTCGCATGTATTCAGTCGTTACCACTTCTTCCTTCCCTCATCAAATGTAGGCTATTTAGCCGTTTCCGGTATCTAGCTCTACAATTTTAAAATTAAATATTCTTATGAGTAGAACAATGAAAGAATACTGTTTCTTTATCATAATTATAAACAATAACTGAAATCATATAGAGTCCAAGCATGAGACTGATCACCTTTAGAGATATAAGGTAGATGTTTAGATGTTTGGCGCTGGCCCATTGAACAAAATGACTTCATCATTGTTTAGTTATATCCATATGACTACCAAGAAAAGAGCTCTTTAGATTGCCTGTATTCCAAAAACAAGTACACAAGATCAGAATGAAATTAAAATATGAAGTGGCGGAAAAAGACTACATTACATGCGAAACTTTGATATGGACGTTTACTGCCCAAATTTCTTACGTAGCCGAGTTATTTTTCACTGTTAACAAGTATAGCAGAAATAAAATATGGACTACGCAGAGGTTCAGGAATGAATGTATAACGGCTTTTAATTTTTAGCTACAATCATTCTGTGAATGATCATACAAACTAAAAAACCTCGGAGGGATGTAAAACAAAAGCAGAAGTCGTTTAGTGAGATCAACTTTTAGCAACGGCCTCTGACGGTGACCACAGTTTTCAGGATAGCTATCCTGAAAACTGTGGTCACCGTCAGAGGCCGTTTTAAATAACAAGTAAAAAATGCTCCTAAGTTTCTTTGGCGCAATCGAGTTTTTTTGTACAGCGTGTAGTGATGTATCAAACTTTCAGCCACGCCCCATGGAACTCTCAGCTGCGGTCGACGAAACTTTCAGCCACGGCCCGCTGGTGACCAGAGTTGTTGCACCCATAAGGGTGCTAGGCGCACAAGCATGGCTAACTTTAACCTTAAATAAAATCAAAAGTACTAAGGCTAGAGGCCTTCAATTTGACTTGTTTGATGATTCAAGGGTGGATGATCAGCATTCCAATTTGCAGCTCTCTAGCCTCAGTATTTTTTAAGATCTGAGGGCGGACAGAAACAGTGCGGACGAACAGACAAATAGCCATCTCAAGATTTTCTTTTACAGAGAACTAAAAACCTCAACAGTTTTTGCACTGGTCTTTTGTCGTCCTCTAATACGTCAGTTTTTTTCTCTTTCATATATCTCGACTGTCATTAGGCCGATCAATTGTCTATTCTATCCTTCATAATATCACGCTAAAAATGGAAATGTGCCATCCAGCATTTTGTGAAAATACGAAAAATTGATTAAACTAGTGAATGCAAAATATTGCACTGTGGTTGCTATTTGGCTGCTTATTTCATGTTATTGATTACTGGTTATGTCTAAGAAACTTTCATTTCAAGATACGCCTGGCTCCATATACAGCATTAAGTGATTCGCTCTTTCCAATTACTTGGACGCTATGAAATGTGATTCTTGTGCATTTGTATCAGGGAGCAAGCTATTAAAAAAAATGGGGGTATGGTAAGCGCTTTGCTTTGCCCCAATTTCTTGTTTGGTTAAATTACGATGGGAATGATGAGATTTCCAATGAAACGCCAATCACCAAGAACATAATGGCTAATCATTACTTATTTTTCTTAGAGCCACATCAGTTTTAATTTTGTGTCTTGGAAGCATCACAATTGGTTGAGATAAAGGGATGCTTGCTGCCATGTGAATAGCCATACTTTTATTTTACCACTTGTACTTTTTTAAGGGGTTGGAGCTGACAGTGCACCTCGTGTGAAGCACTATAGGCATTACTAAGAGGCGTTTGCAGCTTTCCATCGTTCTTTAGCTGTACAGATTTTTTAACCTTATCTTCATTTTTTCTTACTTTATCTAATCTTGTTGTCCAACATCTTTAACTTAATGTTACTATGGGATTTTCTACCAATTCCACTTTTAGATTCTGGTACTTCAGTTCCTCAATTTTCTGGGTCTCTTCATCTTATTGTCCATCTGCTCCAACTTCCTCTTTCACTGTTTTCAGCAATGAATGGCCTGCAGTGCCCTAGTGCTTGGCTTGACGCCCTAGCATCGTGAAATCTCCCACACAAATTTCCCACACCTCCCTATTTGCAACACTACCGCTGCCTTTTTCCAACAAACCCTCCTCCAGTCACACTGGTCTCCCAACTCATAGGTCTACTATCCAATGCAGACCTTTCATCGTTTTGATCCCTCGAAAAGAAATGGAAGTTTATTTTATCAAAGAGGGTTACGTTCTCATTTAGCGTTTTACAGTTGGCTGCCTATCTGTTACCGGGAAGAAATTGTTAGGTTTGAGTATACCGTTTATACAAATCTCTCTGTACATGTATGGATACACACACACACACATACATACACACTCGCACACACACACATAGATATATATATATATGAGTGTGTGTGTGTGTGTGTGTGTGTGTGTGTGTGTAATTCCCGCTGAACGGATTGCCTGTAAATAACAAATTACTTCTTCAAAAGGCTTAATGGTCTGGAACTCTCTTTCCAGTAGAAGATTTGTATACGGCGGGGAAAACCCTGAAGCTTTCATTTACCAACTAGAATGTGCATTCATTTCGTGAATATCAGTATTCTCGGTTTTGTCTCTCACCGAAGTATTGGACATTTTCATAAACATATACAAAGGAAATCGGTTAATACATTTTGAACGGTTCAAGAACACGGAACTATTTCTGTTACACAAAGTATGAAAAATTCCATGAGTATGCCACACATTTTTATGACTTAGAAATTGAAAGAGAAATGTCCTGGAGGAAAGGACGTCATTCCTCAGGTAAGGAAAGATCTGGTTACTGAGAAGAGGATGTCCAATGATTCTGGAAATGCTGGAGACGGCAGGAATTTCCGCATTCTGGATGTGAATGCTGAAATGACTGATCTAAAGGTTAACTTTCGAGTTTATGTCGGCCTGAAACTGTTTGCGACTCTGTGATGTCTGACGCACACAACAAGGACACGAAAATGGAGGCGACATTTTATTAAGAAATTACTTAGAACCTAAGGGAAAAGTATCTAAAATGAACAATTGCTGTGATCTCTTAACGAAGACATAGTCAAATCACAATGGAAGAAAGAGCAGGGTATTTTGTTAAACGATAAAACCTAATTTTTTGGGTGTGCTGGGACGATTCAGGTCATATCAATCTTTTATTCGTAATTATTAGTCATCTACAATTTTGATTAATCAACAATCGTAAATTTTAATTAGCATTGATAATTCCAAATCAATGATATCTATGATTTCAACAATCGTAAATTTTAATTAGCATTGATAATTCCAAATCAATGATATCTATGATTTAAACAATCGTAAATTTTAATTAGCATTGATAATTCCAAATCAATGATATCTATGATTTCCTTATCATCATCATCATTTATTTAGAAACAGCCCGATCGAATTCTTCATCATGTTGATATTCTGAATAGAAGATTGTAGCTGCACTCTGGATCTCCCAATAACCCCAAACTATTGAAAACTTTATTTGTTTATGTAAAGTAAAACTGAGCTATTTTCTCTCATAGCAATCTTAGTATCTGTAATAATCGTCAACTGAAATTGGTTGTAACTGAGCCTTAAGCCGATATAGGCTGTAACGATCATGATACTGATGATTGTGGGGACGCTTTTAATAATCTTTATAACTCTCATTAATAGGACAACGTCAACTTTTACCAAAGTCTGGCAACGAAGGCATCGCTTGTTTTATGAAAGACTTACTTGAACGAGCAAAGTTTCCTATCGGTCCTGACAACATCTCCGCAGTGTCCAATATAAGCGCTGAGCCTCAACTGCAAAGTTCTTTATGAGTTTACGGATTCAAGAGATTTGTCTTTTTTTTTTTTCAATAAGCTGCTTCCGTGAGATTACGCCCTAAAATAAATAAAGAAATTTACTGCTTTCAGCTATGTATTAAATGAATCCAAGAGGGACAATTCCCTTTAACAGTTTAACACAACCAAAATCGTTTATTGTTAGCAGAAACATGTCAAATGTTATCTAAGACAAGATTTCGAGACAGTGGATGAAAAGAACAGGAAGAAGATATTTTTGTCCTAGATAACTCATTTTTTTAATTTCTTTATTAACTCACACTACAGACGACTTCATACTATTAAAATCTCTAGTGATTATATATATGGAAATATATATATATATATAGTATATATATATAGATATATATATATATATATATTATATATATCTATATATATATATTATATATATTAGTTATATATATCATATATATATATAAATATATATATATAAATAAAGGTTTTTCCCACGAAGGAAAAATGAAAAAAGAGATAGCCAAGCACTTTCGGTCTAGTGCAAGTAAAGGGTCGCACTAGACCGAAAGAGTTTAGCTATCTCGCTTTTAATTTTTCCTTCGTGGCAAAAACCTTTATTTATACATAACATCACGTTTTATATACTTCGGTGGGCAAGTTTATAACCTGTGCAACACCAGTAGACAAATGAATAGCAAACTAAAATCACCCTCCTAAAAAGTCCCTCCCTCCCTAAACAGTTTTAGCCAGATTGGTGTAATGAGGACACCAATTTTTCCAGCCATTTCAGGTAATTGCTGAATATTTTAGTCGTTGCACGAAATGACCGAGTGAAATGGTCATTTAGTGAAACGACTGAATTTCCAGGCATTACATGAAATGGCTAGTTTCACACATTGACTGTAAGATATATATATATATATATATATATATTATATATATATATATATATATATATATATATATATAATATATATATATTATATATATATATATTTATATATATATATACTATATATATATATATATATCATATATATATATATATATATATATATATATATATATTATCTATGTATGTATGTACGTATATATATATAATATATAGTCCGAATAGTACAGGCTTAAAGATTATTAACATCATCCTCATTAACATCATAATTATCATTTGTTCTACAGGTTCCACAATAATAAGGTGTTAAGAGTCCGTGTATAATTTTTGTAAAGTTTCAAAAATTATACACGGACTCTTAACACTTTCTATTATTGTGGACCCTTTAGAACATTATATTTACTCTCGCGATAGAGAGGTTTTCCCTAATAATTATCATTATCATTATTGTAACAACCAATGCCACCTTATATTAAAGCTCAGTTAAACGTAAAATTCAACTGACTATTTTTATAAATATCATTAAGCTTCATGTGAGAAGAGGATTGATTCGGTTATGCTTTATATAGCCTCTGAAATTACCCCTATCAAGTCTTTCCTTTATTTCCACCGCCCGTTTCATAGTCCTCACCCAAGTACTAGGTCAGGTCTCCCAAATCACGCCGTGCCCATAGGGGTGTTATCGTCACCATCAAGTAGTATGTCCCCAGTGGTGGTGGGAGGGACAAATCGAATGCATTCACAGCTTCCCTTCATCACTATCCTATCTACATTATGGAGGCACAACCTAACGTCATTCAAAGTCAGAACGTTTAGAGCATTAAATTTTCAATAACTAATTTTTCATGGAATTATTAAGTTTATACTCTTGTGAAAATTCCTACCATAATATTGTCAACATTCACACCATAAACGCCTTTCGCAGACAACAAAGTTGAAACTTGGCTTACGTTGATTTTACATTCGCTTGCGTATTCTTAGTATTATTATATGAGTTCTGCTAATGTATCTAATCTTCTCCCAAATCTTGAATCTTTGAAAAATTGATATTTAAGGCTATGCTGATTAAACAAACAGATATCGATGTACAAATTAATTTTGTATTTCATAATGCATTAATTTCGTTACCATTCGATAAACTCTTCGTAAAATTGATGGATTAGATAGCAAACTAACTCATAGTTACATCACTTTACTGGCCCAGCAGTTCCCACAATTGTTTATAGAAAAGGGAAACTGTAAAAGCGGTTCGTAAATTTGCTGATTTACTGATAGATGCCTTTTACGAAGAAAAACAGTAACTGTAGACCAGCGAATTTCCCTGGCGTATTTTTCCACTCTCCATTTCCGTCATGGCTGTGTTTCTGAAGCTGATCCTTTGAAGTAGTTCATATTCTATTTCCTCCATATTTCCTCCTGTCCGCATTTTTTAGTTTCACTCCAGTTTTTTATGGTTGGGGATATCGCTGGTGACATGACACATCAGTGTTGATACACATATCACATAAACAACTAAAACACAAACACAATGTTAAGGGGTATTTTTGGGTTAATATTTGAAACAAGATATTATGCGTGAATATATATATATATATATATATATATATATATATATGTATATAGTCATATATACATATAGATATATATATATATATATATATATATATAGATATATATATATACATACATATATTATATGATAGATATATATATATATATATATATATATATATATATATATATATATATATGATATATATATATAGATATATATATATATATATATACATATATATATATATATATATATATATATATATATATATATATATATATATATATATATATACATATATAAATATATATATATATATATATAATATATATATATATATATATATATATATATATATATATATATATATCTCCAGACACACCGCCATTTTATGAATACAAACTTTCTCATAGAATTATCAACATATTCTCATACGGGTGGAACATATGATCACATTATTTGCTCCAGCCAGCTTCTCATTCATATTAAAAAAATAAATAAATAATATATATCTATATATATATATATATATATATATAATATATATATGTATGTATGTATGTATGTGTATATTTGTTGTCTTTTCTGACACAGTGAAAACAAAATCCTTCTGTAAAACTGTACAGTTGGTTTGTTCCTTCGACTCCTAAAAGCCTTTCAAGAGATCAAACACGGTCGACTCAATTCCCTGATCACTGGTTTTTGGTTTCTGACCCAGTAAGAGAAGGTGATAAGAACCTTACGGAAATAATCCTCCAATATCCGTCAAGGGTCCTGTGAAGTCTCTATTGGGCTGAAATAGGTAGCAGAGGCCGTTGTAGAAAGATGAGAAATGAATGCTTAGAATTCTTTAGAGGTGATGATTATTCAAAAAATGACCCACGAGAGAGAGAGAGAGAGAGAGAGAGAGAGAGAGAGAGAGAAACAGCACGGCGTCTAAAATATAACAACTTATTTGCTTATTTATTTTATTTTTAGATGTCTGGCTATGGATTTCTTGCCGCATTATACCTACAGCACTTCGCGCGCTATTTTGCTTCCTAGTAGTTATTTATTGATCTATTTTTGTCAAATGTTCGATGATTTTATTTAAGGTCTTCTGTTTCAGACATTTATTCTAAAATAGAATGTGATCATTTAGTTCCGGTCTACACTGTCTAGCGCTATTTCTTGGAAAATTTTACGCTAGATGAGTTTTGCATGCATTATTTTATTGCTTATGTTTACAGTATATAGATTAACAACACTAGGAATTACGCTGTCACACATTTTTTTAATTGCTGCGCAACCATTTTTTAACGCTATTGAACAATAATCTTTATTATTTCGGTATTCTTTTATTATCGATAGATTCTCTTAGTTTGTCGGTAGCTCTAAGTAAAGTGAAAGAAAATGCCCTTGAAAATAACTATGGGACAGACATGCCTTTCTTTAGTATCGACAGAACCTTTATATAATAAGTAAAAAGCCACAGTAATGTATATGAGCCCCTGTATTTTTCAAAATACAAAAAAGGTTGAAAAGGGAGCTTTCGAAAGTTTGCATAACGGTCATCTTCAGCCAATTGAATAAGAATACCTGTATTCCCTACGAAGACAATAATCATAAATTTTACTGGAACAGTCCCGGAAACCATCGAACAATTTTTTGGCATAAATTAAGAAATGGCAGTCCTGTAATGGCTGTTCCTCCCTATATGTGAGCCAGGAGTTTCGATCTTCTTAACGGCCGTCTCTCGATCGTACGGTGCCCGTTACTAGTGACTAAGTCAGTGGTTCCAAAACTTTTCCAGTACGTGACCCTTTTCAGTAGTACCAAACCTACCACGACCCCCACCTTTATAAGCCTTCTGGAAACGTACTAATTTCCATTGGCGCAGATACATTTAAACATTGAATTAAAGATTAATCACAGCAGAGAGAGCAACAACAACAAACAAAAATGCTTATTAATGTTTATTAACAAGGACTGCTTTAATCATGTATTTTAATGAAAAGGATGTACTTGTTTTTTTTTATACAAGCAAATCAATCATAAAAATCTCCTCAAAATCTTGGATCCTCCATGATCCCCAGAAAAAGGCTTATGGCCCCTTTGGGGGTCATGACCCGCAGTTTGGGAACTCCTGGGCTAGGAGATTAGTGGGTGGTAAACGCCTTTCAACATCGGTGCCTTATGTATTTTCTGCCGCCCACAACTGTCGTTCAACAACCTGTGAGGGGAGAGCTCCCTTTTTAACCTTTTTCGTATTTTGAAAAATACAGTCGCTCAAATACAGTAATGTGGCTTTTTGCTTATTTCTGGTCACAGTATAGTGATGCACCATAGATAATAACCTTTATATAATTAAATCCTCGCCTCTACCTCAAAAGAAGCTAAAAAAAAGGAAAAAAAACAGGGGACCCACCAACCTACTTGACAGCTAATGAGCGTAGGAATAAAATTGCCGAGATATCCATGTAACTTTAAAACCCCGTAGGAAGGTAATGCTGTCAGTTCACCTCTTCCCTTTTTCCCCCTATTCTTTGCACCGTAGGCATTACTTAAGGTTCTTTGCAGCGTGCCTTCGGCCCCTAGCTGCAACTCCTTTCGTTCCTTTTACTATACCTCCTTTCATATTCTCTTTCTTCCATCTTCCTTTCACCCTCTCCTAATAATTGAGTCATGGGGGCAACTGCCAGGTTTCCTCCTGTTCCGCCTATCAAACATTCCACCTATCAAACATTATCAAACAATTTCCGTTTCAACGCTGAATGACCTCATGGGTCCCAGTTCTTGGCCTTTGACCTAAATTCTAGATTTAATTCATGTAATTTTAAATTGTAAAATTTCTTAATAGGTCGCTAAGCCCTAGTAGCATGTTCTGCAACATGAATTCTGATAGAATGATGATGGTGATGATTATAAGTGCAGTGGAAAAAAAACTGTCTTATTTTGGCTTGAATTCATTAATACAAATGGTTTTTTTATCCAAAATATTTTTAAATTTGTTCCTAAAAAATGTTCTTAAAAAAAAATAAAGTTTCAAGTATGTGAAGTCACACATCCAAACAAGACTACAATGTCCCTAAAAATTCAGTTTTTTTGCCGGTGACGTCAGACAAATCAAAATATCAAGTTATTCTTCGCATGAGGTTTACTCACTGCCACCTTTTGATTCTCCCCTACCTGCTCATTTCGATGAACTTCTGGATCTAAAAGGAAAGGGTGGGGGGGTTGGGAGAACTTGGAGAAA
>NC_087210.1:12597037-12629537 GCF_015104395.2 Macrobrachium nipponense | reverse complement strand
CTCTCTCTCTCTCTCTCTCTCTCTCTCTCTCTCTCTCTCAGTAGTTTCGTGCACCGAGAATATTTCAAATTAACTGTTATGTTTGAGAATAAGGCAAAATAAAGATCAGCTGACAAGATTATTCAAATGGGGGTCTCTTTCATTGAAGTAATCTTTCTATTTCTCGCCCTCCAAGACACTCATATAATATGTACGTTGATATGAAATTCTGTAATAGAAAAAATTACCATTGTTTTCATAAATAGTAATTCATTTCATTGTTTAAAAAATCATAAATATACGGCTCTTATTTTATATACACACGCCATTAATTAGCCAAGTGTTTATTATTGCTGTCGTCATTTCCAAAATCATTATAACTCGTCAGAGTTATAATGACGCATCAGATATAGCCTTCAAGAAACTTCCAAGGGTTAAACTCTGGGACATATTTGCAATTCTCAGTATTTTTTCCAAAACGAAATTTTAAAAAATCATACTGAACTTCGGATTGATTATATTTTCGTTAAACAGAAACTCCTTTTCCATTTTTTTTTTATATTTATTTGTTTTTTAGCATAAACTTTTCTAGAAATACCGAGGAGATTAAGCATCGCCCTTCCCATCGCACATATTTCCATGAAATGGCTAATGGCATCAAGAATTAATCCCCTGGTATCCAGAAAACCTTTCCGGACCATTTTTGAAATACCCCTATTGCGTGGATTACTGCGAAGCTCAATTAACTGACCAAATTCCTTCGTTAATGGTTCTTTCAGATCGTGAATCGGGGTTCATATCAACCAGCTTTTTCTTATTTTTTTTTCCCCTTTTTTTCCATTAACGGGGAAATATTTCCGATGTTGACCCACAGACAGCTAAAAAAAATCGGCTCTGATTTATTGGCGTCATTTCTTGCATTCACATCGCCTTCTGTCAAATTTCATTCTTATTCTATGCATTATCAATCGTGCAAACGAAAAATAATTACTTATACTGCACTGTTGCTCTGTAAGCCTCGTGACTGAGTGAACATGAAATGATTACATACAACATTATATATATGTATATATAGTATATATATATATATATGATATATATATATATATATATAATATATTATATATGATATATATATATCTATATATATATATATATATATATATATATATATATATATATCTATTATATATATATCATATCTATATATATGATATATATATATAGTATATATATATATTGTATGATATATATATATATATATAAGATATATATATATTACATAAAAAAATTAATGTTAGCATGTTTGTGCGCTAGAAATCCGAACCGCTTGACTGAACTAGACAAAATTTGGCAGGTGGCCATCATTTGACCCAACTTATAACAGGGCAGAATTTAAACCCAGATCCCCTTCCTCTTCCCCAATCCTTCTTCCCCATTCCCTTTGTAACTTATGTGCCGAGGCTGAGAGTTTCATTTAACATTATACGCTGCACATAAAACTCGATTGCGCCGAAGAAACTTCGGGGCATTTTTTCTTGTAATTTCACAGTATCTCGTCCCTTTTTTTTTTTTTTTTTTTTTTTTTTTTTTTTTTGTTTTTTTTTTTTTTTTTTTTTTTTTTTTAAAGGGCCACGGTTTTCTCTAGATAGATAAATAGATAGATGGAATTTATCCTTGTGGATAAACAGTAGGTAGCACACTTGACTCATTCTCAAGAATTGACGGTCGTCTCCCATTTCCTGAAAAAACATTGTGTCTTTGTTGGGTGAATTCGTGAATTTTGTACCTGGTAGGCAGTCAACGTTAATGAGTTGTGATCATAAGAGAAAGGAGGGAGAGGGAAGAAGAGTAAAGAACGAAAGGTAAAGTTGACCGGGGATGCACGAAAATATATACAAGTTCATAAAAATATAAAAAATGGATTAAAAAGCTTATCTCTCTCTCTCTCTCTCTCTCTCTATCACATGGTTACAATTACTATGTATATATATAGATATTCTTATCGTATTTCATTTCTCGAAAATTATTTACTTTGTGAAAATAGCGACTATTCATGGAATTCTTTTTCATTTGGCTTGGAAGCTGAGCGCGAAGTCGGAAATATAATCTGGGGAAATGTGTACCAACTCGCGTCCTAACTGGTCCTCACAGAGACAATAAAAAATGGTCGCTATTTCTAAAATATATTTCCTGAAGCAGTGAGCTTCCGTGATATTGCTTTTCGTCAGTTTTCGTGAGAAGGGTTGTAAAGGAAATTCCCTTATTATTCTTCTATATTGATCTACTAAAACGTTTTGTGTAGATATTTGAAAACCACAACAGTAGACTTACGCTTCAGATTCAAAATATATATTTTGTTAATAACATATTCAAAAGTCAAGATATGAGGCGGAAGAATCCAATACAAAATTAAGGCAAAACTGCATTTGAATAACCTACATTGGACATCATGCAAAAGTGGAACAAGAAAATACTTTAAATAAAAATCAGTGAATATTATGATGAAGGAAATCAAATTTAATTCGATGCAACCATTATACAATAATAGAAGAATAATGCAGTCGAACTTCCTATATGGTTTGCTGATACTCTGGGTTAGTTCGAAGAATCTTTGTTTTGATCGTACTGAACGTTAATGATTAGCTAACAAATCCTCACTTTTAATCCTATTCAGTATATCGATCAATATTCATCTTATATTCGGACCTTAATCTTTCATTTGTCATTGTTTTCATGGCGTCTTCTTGCAGTAAGTACGAAAAAGCTTAGTAATTGAACTATTGATTATGATCTTTATGAGTAGGGGAAAAGGGCCCAAAATCCCCTCAAAACCAAAATCGCCTCAAAAACCAAATCGCCTCCATTTCCGTACATTTAGCCCTTTTGATGGGCGGGTCATCCCAGATAAGAGTTATCTCCTTACGCGGGGTATATCTACATATGGGCACAATAATGAGATGGTAATAGTTTATCTCCTTACATGGGGTATCTTTTAATTATTATTATGTACTTACATGAGGTGTTTTTATTTTTTTTAAATGAGTCTGACCATGACGTCACCAATATATAAAATGTTTTTTTTTCACTTGTAACGTAGCTCATGCACGTGTATAAGGTATAATTATCGTGCCACTTGACACCGTATGTACTCTGCTTTTTTTGTTTTTGTTTGTCTCTCCCTATCTCTCTCTCTCTCCTCCAGTGACCGCAAGCTGACTGCCTATCACAAAGTTCATGTTCAAACAGGAAGTATCTGTCGCACCGCCCTATCACTGCCCCCCCGAGGTAGAGGAGGAGGAGGAGGAGGAGGAGGAGGAGGAGGAGGAGGAGGAGGAGGAGGAGGAGATGATGAGTCTTATTTGTTGGTCAACGTACAGCATTAAAACGAGATGAGACGAAATAAAACTCGATATGCAATTACAACAGGATTTTATTTGCAGCATCACAACGAGATATAACATATTGGAAAACGAAGTTCATGTTCTTATATCTGTTGGCAAGGTACATCAGCATCACAACGAGATATAACATATCTGGAAAACTGGCGTACATTTCATGACAGCGTTTCCAACATCTGACGATTATACTTCCACCACCACCACCACCCTACCCCCCCCCCCCCCCTACCCTCCCCGACCACCCCCTCCCCACACCCACCCGCTTCTCTCCAAGAAGCATAAAAGTTGGTGACAGGACTTGACTGGATCTGTATATACTCCGTACACCCGCCCAGCATACAGGCCGGGTTGTTCATTCATTTCAAATGGAGAAATCGTGACATACCCGATTTAAGACACCTCTACCAAGTCCAACAACAATGAGGAGGTGTAGATGTTAACCTTGAAGAACTTCTGTACCCGACGAGTTTATGAAACCCCTCTGTAAGTATTTATATAAAACTCCCTTTTGAATATATTGGTAATAACATTATCAGTAATAATAAACTTAGCAACCTTTATAAGACCTGCTTACGATGTATAGGTTGAACTAAACTTTTTTATTTTTTATTTTTTTTTTTTTTTTTTTTCAGATATGTCAACAACCGAACCTGTCAACGATAATGAATATGAAGATGATGTTTTAATGCGAGCTTGGGTCGATTTATGATTGCCGTTAAGTCCCCGGGACTATCAATGTAAGTATTTATATAACTACTCCCACCGATGATGGTAATATCAGTGACAGTGGTCTCTCTAGCAATGTTAGCATCAACCTTATATTTATTTCTTCGTTTATTTATATAATAAACTTTTATTTATTTATTTATTTATTTATTTATTTACTTAATTATCTATTTATTTATTTATTTATTTATTTATTTATTTACTTATTTTATTTATTTATCTATTGTATTTATTTTCTTTTTACTAGATACATCAACGCCCGAACCCGTCGATGACGAACGGGTTCCCAATGATGAATACGATGACGATGAGATGTTTGATGAAAGCTTGGGTAGAATCATGGTATAATAATGATGATCATAACCCGGATACAGTGATTCCCCCGGCTCTACGAGACGACGAAAGGATATATGAAGAATTCTTCATGCACTGGATACTCTGGAACTCCCTGACGAACAAGCATTAAATCCTGGATGTTTTTAGTAGTTAATATATTCTCCAATACACGTGAAATAACATACCAACATTTATATCACATTCTCTCCTTAGCTAGTTCCGTTACCGGCACTCGACTCATTCTTTTACTTACTTTACAGATGTTCACGAGGAAGAGGACCCTTTCGAAGATATTTTTCACGGAATACCAACCCAAGAAATTGTCGATGATCGAGCCCCTACAGGTGAAGTGTTAGCCCAGGAACGTATCGGAAACCGGGAAGCATCATCGGGACAGGACATGAATAAGCAGCAAGTGGGAAGTGGAACAGGACCTACAGTGAAACTACAAAGACGCCAAGGTAATAGAGTGATACATATTTTAGATTATCCGCGCCTGGTAGGGTCGCACGTTTGACGTGATGACAGTGATACAACAGTGAGGATAGGATCACGCGGGACGTGATAATATGTTTAATGAATTAGGTACATACTCTGGCAACGTTTACCTATCCCTCACAATAAGTCTCGAAAAACTAACAGTCAACGGTTCTGAAACCAATCGTTTTTACATAAATACTCCGGTGGTCCTCATAGAAAGAGAGAGGATTCATGAGTTATTCGACACGGTCCTTAATTACCTCCCCAACGTTTTAGAAGAACGTCTCGGTGCTTGTGAAGGATCGGAGGATGGCGTATCAATGCCTTAGATAAAATTAGCGATAAGTTTACCACACAGACGCGGGTTAGCTAATATCCGTATTATACGGATTATCCTAAAGGATTACGCGGTAATCATCAGATCGTGAATATACGTTCAGGTATAAACTGTCTTATACATGCCTCCTAGCTTATAAATTTCTCACAAAGAAACCCGATATACGAAGGATAACCTCAACCCGAGCAGTGGTTAACCGCTATTGCGAATGGGAAGATTAACGTAAAGTATGATTCCCGAGACAGAAATAGATATGAGGACCGTGAGAAATATAGAGAAGATGAATGAACTCAACATTTTCATCTATAAATTAAGTGAGGTCCGCGCGGAGTCAGGTAGCGGAGATAAGTGGGCAATTCACCTCGCTAGAAGGGGAGGGAACCCAACTAGTTCACACCTAGTCACTACTTCTCATTAATAATGATCACGTCGTCCTAGTGAGAGATATGATCTCATTTGTGAATTCATTCTGTCATAAATTAAGAACTTCAAAAAAACCGGTGCTAGGTTTATGTTATAATTGTTTGACATTATTCACTAGCCCTCAAATTAAGCAGGCTCACACTGCTACCTGCAGTGCCAAAACTACGGTGAAATACCCCGACCCGGGTAAATCTAAATATTTTAGAAATCTTAGTGCACTGCATAAGACATCTCATGTAGCGTTCCTCGATCTTGAAGCGTATAATGTCTACCCTGACGCGGACGAGGATCCAAGAATTACCGCTAAGCAGAAGGCATATGCCTATTGCTACACCATTGTGGATGGTAGAAGTGGGGATTATTGTATGCACAGGATAGGTCATGGAGATGACTGCATTAACACGATGTTGCGGCAATTAAAGAAGGACTGGGCTGAGATACGTAATAATATTCCTATGTACGAGATCAAGATGACTGCGCGCTCTTGGCAGAAATATCAAGAAACCTCCCACTGTCAAGTGTGTAACGTAAAATTTGGAGGGCAAGTTTTATAAAAGTCAGACATCATGCGCATCATCTCTGTGAAGATAATTACGTGCTGCTTTGTGTAAGGATTGCACCTCAAAAATAGCCAATAAACCCAAGACTTTAACCGTTCTCGTTCATAACCTCTCATATGACATATGTCTCATCCTCAAAGAGTCCTGCCCGAAAATACACTTCGATATACTAAAGAGGGATGGAGGAAAATATTACTCAGCACGGACGGGGTGCATTAAATTCACCGATAGCGGAAATATGATTAGGGGGAGTCTGGCCAGTTTATCCTCAACCCACATCGCTCAAAACGGATCTCTGGAAATCACGCGTTCATTATTATCCAGCTACCCCGACGAGGGTAAGGACTTGGTATTAAATACAGGAAAACAATATTATCCATATGACTACGTGACGGGTTATGAAATTTTAAATGAGCCGAGAATTCCTCCAATGCATGCCTTCAATTCTAAACTTTCAGGTGAGGAAATAACTGTCGAGGGTTATGAACATGTAAAGAAGGTATGGAAAAAATTCCAATGTAAGAACTTGCTGGATTACAGCATCCTTTACCTATTGATGGATGTCGGCTTGCTCGCTGACATATACCTATCATGGCGGAACGCCGCATACGAACAGTTTGGACTAGATCCTGTGCACTACCTGACTTCCACTTCCCTCTCCTTAGATGCTTTTTTACATTCATCGAAGGTGCGGCTCCCACTCATCAGCGATGGGGAGTTATACCAGTTAATTACTTCCAATATCAGGGGAGGGTTTTGCAGTCTAGTAAACAGACATGCTATTGCCTCGAATCCGCACGTTAACCCGCACCTCAAAGATAAGAATTCTAGAGATAAGTTCATTCTCTACGTGGACTTCACATCATTGTACCCGACAACAATGGTCGAATATAAGATGCCCTTGGACGAGATAACAGAACTCGCGCCTCCCGAATTAGAAGAGTTTATTGGAAGAGATATTACCACGATTGATTCGCAAGGGGAATATGGATACTTTATACTTTTAGATACCAAAAAGGTGCGGGATGATGTAGCGAGAGATACAGATGCTTTCCCCTCGCATTACATCACATGAATATAGGAGATGAGCATGTATCCCAATATACGAGAATGTTATTAAAAAAATTTAACGTAAAACTCCCCAAAAAGAATGTTAAACTTGTAGGTACGCACCTGCCCATGAAGAATCACCTAATATGCCTCCCACTATTACAGACTCTCATGAAGCTGGGCCTTGAAATAGAATGTATAAAAAAAGTTTATAAGTTCAGACAGGACACTTACCTTAGGGATTACATAATGAAGAATGCAGCGCAAAGAGCCAAGGAAAGTGACCCGGATAAGCGGAATACAATTAAAAATCCTTATGAACGACTTTTGGACTTTTTGGTGTTACCATAAAAAATTCCCTGAATTACGCTAATAGAAAATGTGTAGTAACGAAGGAAGCAGTTTGTTTGTTTTAGAAACGTGTCCAAACATACGTATAAGTCGCTCGATATGATTAACGAGGAACGGTTCATCATCAACACAACCGCGAGACCGTACTAGCAGACTCTCCCATTTACATCGGATCAGCGTACTAGATCTCGCTAAAGATAAAATGTATAAATTCTACTATGATGTACTACGAAGCATTACAAAGGACAGGGTACAATGCTGTATATGGACACGATAGTTTCTTTTCACTTAGAAACCGAAGACCTCACGTGAGTTGAAGGGTCCATTGCTCCTCATATGGATTTCAGTAACTTCCCTAAATCTCACCCGTTACATGACTCCTCCAGGAAAGGAAATCTCGGTTTAGTGAAAATAGAAACAGGGGCGGAATATATCAAAGAATTCATTGGAGTAAAGCCTAAGGTATACTCATACCGACCGAGACAAAGCGTTGTAATACTCTGAAAGGTGCAAAGGTCCAAACAAAAAAGCATAAGTCACGATCAGTATAAAGATGTAGTTGATGAGAATGAAATAACCTACACCGAATTGTACAATTTACAAAATATTAAAGGGACAATGTGCCTAACAAAGCAGAAAAAAACTGCCCTGTGTCCGTTAGAGGATAAACGTTTCTACGTTGAGCGTTATAACTCATACGCATATGGCCATCCTGATATAGAAGCAGTTACACCTCGAAGACAGCGATACGAGGTCATAACCCCCGATAACGTAGACGAGGGTGAGGAGCTCGAGGTAGAGGAGGGGGAGGAGGAGGAGATGAGTAATCCATTTAACAGAGATACAACAACCTTCAGCTCCGCAATGCGATTAAGGGAGGTGAACTCGAATAAGATAGTACAGAGGTTGAGGAGAAAATAGAGGACCCACCTCTACTCTCTCCCTCCTCTCCTACCACCATGTTCATCTCCAACCTGTTCCGGGCCGTCACGTATCCCAACCCCTCAGGTATCGCGTTTCCCAGGATACTACGAGGAAGGGTGTTCCAGAAAACGTAAGTCAAATAGTAAAATGGGGCCGTTACGAAGAAACGTTGCGCCTTTATCATATCCGAAACCCCAGGATACCCATGGGAAAGGGTTATTCCAGAAAACGTAAGTCAAATAGTAAAATGGGACCTGTTAAGAAGAAGCGTTGTGCCTTTATCATATCCGAAGCTTGTGTGAATGGTACTGACAGTGAGGATGACAATGAGACCGATATGATCTTGAAGATCTTATAGATGACGGTTTTACTTGGTAAAACAAGAGAAGCATCACGTGATGTTTATCCTGGTGATATACCCTCCTGCCATGGATATTCTATGTAAATAAAGTATTCACTAGCATTTTGTATGTAAATGAATTTATTACGTGATGTTTATTTCAGTGTTTATAAAAAAAAAAATTTGCTTTTTGTAATGTATGTCCTAAGTAAATAAAATATTACTAATTACTTTACATCCATTCTCTTGTACTTTTGTATCCTATGTAAATAAATTTATTATGTGATGACTATTCAGTGTATATAAAAATGTATTCATTTGTAATATCCATCCTAAGTGAATAAAATATATGCTAACACTATTTTACACATTCCTCCTTTTTTTTCCTTACCCGTGTGTGTGTGTGGTGTGTGTGTGTGTGCGTGTGTGTGTGTGTGTTTGTGTGTAGTGTGTGTGTGCGTTTTTTATATTATGTTGTGAATAGGGTGTTTACGATGTAGTGTCATTGGAACCTTGAGATGCAAGCAAACCCCTTTCACCGCAGAAGCGATAGATCTATTCGCAAATCCGTCCCGAATAATCATAGCAGGGTACAGTAATTCGGGAAAGAGTGTGATTTGCCAGAAAATAATTGAAGAGTATGAAGATAAATTTCATACTATACTCTACTGCGGGGTGAATGAACATCCACTACAGAAGCACTCATCTATAGCGAACAAGATCAGGGTTAGTAAAGAAATATTAAACCCCTTTGAATATATAGATGAAGGGACGACTGACAAGGGTTTGTTATATATTCTTGATGACTGTTTTCTAGAAGCAAGTGATAATAAACACGTCACAGAGGCGTTTACCGCCGGACGTCATTCGTTAATCTCCGTTATATTCATAACGCAGAATGTATTCCATTCGGGTAAATTCAGTAGAAGCATCAGTCTCAACTGTTCCCATTACATTCTAATGAAGAATAGGGACATAGGTCAAATTGAAACTTTGGGTCGTCAGTTATTTGGACGCCAGAAGGGTGGAGAATTCTCTGAGATATATAAGAAAGCATTATCTCGTAACCAGTACGGTTATCTACTGGTTGACCTCGCAGCTAGCACACCCGACAGCTTACAACTCAGGACTAATATAATAGGTGAAACCGAATATCAAGTTATTTATCAATGGTGACTAAGAAGCAGCTGCGATTGTTGAAGAAGTTATACGAAAATGTTAAATACCCAGCAGTTTTAGTGGTATAGATACACTATTCAAGGATGCGAGAAAGGTTGAGAAGAATATAACTAGAGATGATGTCAAAAAAATTTCCTACAGAGTCAACCTCTTATACTCTACATAAAGTTACACTGAAGAAATTTCTTCGAGAAAGGTGATTTTCCCGAAACTCGGGTCATCGTTAGCAGTGATCTGGCTGACATGACTAAACTTGCCCCTTATAACGAAGGTTATAAATATCTTTTAATAGTCATCGATCAGTTTTCGAGGTATTTACAGGTTATCCCTATAAAGAAAAAGGATGGGAATACTATGCAACGAGCCTTGAAGAAGGTTCTCGAATCAGAAGTCTTTTTCGGGGTATCACGTTTGAATACGGATGAAGGTAGGAATTCTATAACAAGCAGGTGAGGGAATACCTAAACAAACAGAAATATAAAATTATATAGTGTACTCAAGAGAAATTAAAGCAGGCAATAGCTGAAAGAGTTATCAGAAACCCTTAAAAGTAAATATATAGATACTTAACTCACAACAATACAAAATAAATACATTAATGTGCTACAGAAATTGTTACCAGCTATAATAATACACCACACGAGGATTAGGAGGTGGACAGACCCCCGAATCGCGTTCACACGCTAGTAGCAGAGAGGAAATAAGCCAGCAGTTTTTCTAGGATGTATAAAAAAACAGATCACCACGGAAAGAATCTATCAGTTCCCTTTTGAAAGTCGGTAGCGTAATACGTATAGCAGATGAGAAATAGGAATGTATTCTTCAGGAAAGGATATACTGTGCAGAACACTTATGAATTATTTTAAAATAAGGAAAGTTGACAGGAAACAGAATCCTCAATATATATTTAGAGGACTTGCAAGGGGAACCTATTAAAGGATTATTCTATAGAGAAGAGATAATCCCCTCGATCTACCGGAGCTCTACGATATCGATATTTGAAAAAGAGGAAAAGAGGTAATAAGACGCAGTACTACGTTAGGTGGAGGGGATACCCGAAACAATTTAATTCCTGGTTGGATGAATCTCCATTGTTCGGTATGAACCATCTAGCAAAAGAGCATTAATATATAAAAATAGGATTCCTCCTATTTTTATCACGTCTTTCACCTCTAGATAGAAATAGAGTGATACCCACATTAGGAAAAGAATTTATTAGTTACTATTTCCGAGATCTTTATAAACTTCCTTCAGGGGAATCTAACGCAGGATAATCTATGTGAAAAAGCTCAGAAGGTGTAAGAAGGAGATACGCGAAGTTTCCTTGAAGAAGACTCCGTTGCAGAAGAAGAAGGGAATACTTAAAAGTAGAAAAGGTGGTGCGATTTTATCCGTGTTACTCCCCATAGCCGCAGGATTAATAGCGAATCTCTTCAAATAAATAGCATGAAGGAATTCTATCTACTCCCGAGGATAACTTTCGAAAGGTTGATGAAAGAAAGAGGAGCGGGAGGAGGAAGGTTGGAAGTGATCGGTAATAATAGTAGAAATAGTACAGGTGGTGATAGTGATATAAGTGTAAGGAGCGAAACTCGCAAACCGATTCCTCTCAGATTTATGACACGGGAGATACATCAAGTTCAATGGTGGTTAAATCAGTTATACCTCCTCCTCCAGCCAGTAAAACGGAGAGAGCTGTTGTACCATTAAACGCGATTAAACAACGTGTCACGCAGGATCCCGGAAATCCTTCCTTAAGCAATATCATTTCTATATCGTTTAATGAGAGCCAGATCCCTTATGCTACTGGTATAATCGAACATCTACGGGACTCAGGAACTGTCAAGTGGGACATTGAAGGGAATTTACTACCCCCTCTTAGCGGATCGAACATTCTTAAAATTGTTGTAAAAGACTTTTTAGGAACTAGAAGAAGAACTAACGCAGTAAACATAGAGGAATATCAATACTTGATTGACATAGCAGGTATCAAGGAGTGGATGATAAGAAATAACGCTTTAAAAAAACAATTGAATATCCGACAAGGGTATAAACGAGGTGCGGGAAAAATAAAGGGTATGGAGTGTAGGAGGGGATTGATGAAAAATATTTTATGGACTTCTTATTAGGAACTTTAGAGTATAATACCGCGAGGAAAAAAAAAACGAGTTATAGCATGAAAACGGTCAACGTATGTTCGGATATGTACACGCGGGTGGTAGGGATGCGGCCGATGCGCGCGGGAAGAAACCGGTTGGCACATGTCCGATCAGTGCGCCCGGCGTTCCGTACATTCGCGTAAACAGATGAGTCAGAATGTGGAGGAGGAAGGAGATTAATAACATGTCAAAAACAGCCGTCGAGAGGATAGGAGGAGATAGAATATCATCCGACTTTGCCAAGTAGACGTGTGATAGCTAGCACTCATTCGAGATGGAGGAAGGATCAGCGTGTAAAACTCATCCTCGGTTTCTTTATCCGATCCTCAATTCAAGACGGGTCAGCTCTGCCTGGTTACCGCCACAAATTCTGTAACATGTCGAAATTATGGACTAGCGAAGGACATTGCTGAGATGTATCCCTACGGAGATGTTGCAGGACTTAGGTATTCTAAACCGGGAGCGAGTTACGCCGCTGCCAGGGACCGGAGTGAGGAAGGTACGGTCTATATTAAACCTGCCACCGACGTTCATTGCAGGAGAAAAAAAACACAGGAAGTTGATTTGCCACTCGTCGCTACGCTGGTAACGCAATTATGGCATCGGCAAAAACGGTGGAATGAACGAATATGCCCAATGTAGTATTAAACATTGTCAAGAGAAGGAACACGTGGAAAAGCTTCGCAAGGATACGGAAGATCAGCGAATCATCAACTTCTTTACGTCAATGAGGAGGTTAAAAGATGAGTTATGCAAGGAAGAGCATAAACATATACAATATATCCTCTTTCCCGCAGGAATAGCGAGGAGTGGGAGAGTCGATGGAGTGTGGCTGGATTATTACTTGTCAACGTTATTATCGTTTAGCGGAGAGATGAAACTGTGTGGAAAAACAACCTGTATTTTGATCAGGAAAGATGTGTTAAGTGAACTCGAAAATAGAAACGTGAATGATGTGCATATGAAGAAGTCAATCGCCCGGTTAAAACAGCTGGATTTGATGGGAGAATCTCCTTTCACGAGAAATGTGGAAGTGAGTAAGGATGTTTGCGGTGCCAATAGAGATGTATACTGTAACCTATCAGATTCTAAATAGAATATTATTATCATTTATTATAATTTTAAACCTGTTAATCATACCATGTTCTAACATGTATGTAATATTGAATAAACAGTTGTCGAAATTATATTTTTTCATTACTCCTCAAGATTTTGTCTATATGCATATATAGCAGGTAATGAGTGTAACGGCTCTAGTTCACGTTGAACATGGCTAGCGATCACACGTTATATGTGAGCAGTATAGGGTGCCTAGACACGTACCCAGAAAACTCACCGTGCAGATTTATAAACAGGCTACCATCGCCTATAGTTCTCAAAAATGGAGTAGAATATGAAATGGGATTAGTCTCCATCATGTTCCCCAGTCTTTATTACGCTATATTTATCGAGAGATAGCGAGTTACTTATACATTTCACCACAGTATATCGCGGAATTCTAACGAGTCGTAAACATGACTTCACTTATAGACCGTTGACAGGGATTCTGGCGGGGGATATGGGGAAATTAGTACAGGTTCTTAATAGTGATATTACAGACCAGTTGAAAGTGTATTATGACAGAAGGTTTAAAACCGTTATTAAAAATGGTGGGATATTCGAGTGGGATGATAATCGGAAGAGGATACTCATTAATCGAGTAAAAGGTGGAGACGCGAAGGTGGGAGATATTCTTTTCGTACACATCACATTCAGTAGCAAAGCAGCTCGAGTGTTAGGTTTTGAAAGTACGGTTGAATATAAGATTTACGGGTCGGGAACAAGCAAAGGACACGAGTCGCGCGTCTCTCCACTCGACAACTGCGGGGTGGACTATATGTACGTTTATTCAGATGTCATCCAACCGAGTCCCTTTGCAAGTAATCTAGTAAATATACTGGACTGTTTCAGTCTAGAGAATGGAAGAGGAAAAGGTATACATAACACGATATATAAACCCTTGAATACAAATTTTCTAGACCAGATTTCGATTATCATTACGATCAGAACGGCGGGATATTCACTTCAGTGACGGGACGAGTGTCACCTGCGTGCTTCATGTGAGACCCGGGGTTGAATACATGCATGGATATAAATTATAATTTCCTCCTCGGTTTGCGTTATTCGCATTCTGGCAGCTGTACGGGGAGGTAGTTAGATAAATACACACCCTTTTACTGACTTTAACATAATTTCTCCTCTCAGTAATCATCTAGGAAATACCCGTAATAGAGATGAGAGTGACTTTTATATCCCACCTTCCGAGCTGATTTTAAAAAACTAGTTTTTTAGCAGACCCGTTAAGAAAGGTGGAGGTTTAGAAGATATTTCTGTATTCTATCCTGGGTACAGAAAAGGAGCCGGTATATTTTCCACAGTGTCGGCATCGCCCGGAGAGGATGCTACCCTTCCTTTTCAACGCTGTTAAACCCAGCAGCTAAGAATTTGGGAGGTCAGTCCTGTCCGATGTGTTAAGTGAAAGAATCCCGTTAAAGGAGTCTCTAAAGAGGAATGGTGTTAGGGCTGTTAAAACTGCGGTCTACGATTATTGAATGGGCTGGTAGGAAGAGGCATAGAGCTTCAAGGAGGAATGATAAAAAGAAGAAGAGGAAGACATGTCGACGGGTTGTAAAAAGGATGTATATGACCTCATTTATCATTCGTATAGCAGTAGCGATCCCGTACGTACATCTGTCTGTAACACCCACACCCGTTATATATATACAGTGGAGAATGGCAGGTATCATCCCGAATGTGCCGGGGACCGGTAATAAGATCCCTGTACCTTCATACATCGCCGGAATATCTGAATTATATCCGAATGTGAATAGACGGAGAATTATCGAGAGTTCAATTAACTCAAAGGAGAGAGTTGATTTCATGCCGAGTAATGTATCAGTAAACCAGGTTCTATCTGACAGGTATCTTGAGTTTCGTATCAACGGTGTAGTAGGTTCTTTCTTGGACCTTTCTAGCATTGCATTAGAATTATGTCTTAGAGTGTCTAGGCAGGGCGCGAATTTAGCAGCTGATCAAAATATAGCATTGCCAACGGAATAAGTAACACACTTTTCAAATCCGTATCCGTATTTTTGAATGAGAAGTTGGTGGAATCATGCCCCATATTTCATTATCAATCATATATTAAATTGTTAAAAAATATAAAACCCAGTGCAATGACTACGTTAGGTATGAGTGGATTTTTTAATGACGATTATGATGAGACGTTTGGTATAACTAGAGCATTCACTGCTAATACCTTTCAGGACGCTGCTAGGTGGGAAACGGGTGTCATGACTCTTAAATCAGATGGAATACATACGTACTTTCCCCTTGCTCCTTGATCTAGCGAGTATTGACATGTATTTACTAGATTCGGTAGATTTGAGAATTAGGTTAGAAATGGCTAGTAACAGCTGGATTTTGGGTACGGATATAAATGGAGGCTTGAACCAGTTGGACGTGGAGAAGGCGAAATTATGGATTGATAGGGTTACCCCGCACTATAACGCGATGTCCGCTTTGAATGAGGCTTTATTAGTTAAACCGTTACATTATGTATTCGATAAAACATTGTATAAAACGTATATAATCGGAACGAATGAATCATATATTAATCGATCAAGCGTTTGGAACATGCATTCCCGAGAAGTTAACAATTGCATTGGTAAATATGAGGAATTTTTCGGAGAATATGCCAGGAATGGGCTATATTTCGAACATTGTGATTTAAGTAATATACATATCATATCAACGGGTAATACTATATATAATATTCAGAGTACATTCCCGGGTGGGGAGAATCGCAATTATTTTACGAGACGCAGAAGGCAATCGGGGCCGGACATGAAAACATGATCTCTACGATGCTTTTAAAAGGGGGAGATCTATTTACTGTTTTAGTTTCACGACCGAGGATATGGAAGATTCGCTACCGGTTGAAATTCCGCTAGTATGAGGATAACAATTAGGTTGACAGGACCAGTGGCAAGCGCCTCACGTAGTAATGCTTTTCGGGGATACGAAAGGTATTTTAATCAATTGATTCAGATAGGATAATTCAGTGAGACGTTAGAGGCTGAAAGGGATGGAGACTAGAGAATTAGAAGTATCTTTAAAAGACGTTAGGGCCTTTTAATTAGATATTAGGAATATTCGCTTCAGATGATGTAGGGGGGTTTATATATTACCGTTAAGTAGGAATAAACCTTTAGTCTTTATATCTAACACCTTAGAGTCATCTTCCGATGTTAATAATATAGGCCACTGGGTGTGTTTCTACGTGGAAAGGTCACCCAGAAATACGATTATCTCTTTGACGTTACGCTATTAGGCCTCAATTTTATTCGCAGGGTTCTCCAGATTTCTACGTAATCATTCTCAATATTCCGTTTACGAAATTAAAAGACAGATACAACCGGATATTTCGTATAAGTGTGGACTTTACGTTCTATTTTCATACACTGTGTTAGTCACCATGGAATAAGGAATATACTATCGAGAATGAAAGAAGTTTTTTCCGCCCACCATTTACACAGGAATGATCGGTGGGTAACGAGATACTATTTCAAATATTTCAAAAAGACAAAATGTTCAGATTGGAAGTCGGGTAGTAAAAGAGCTATAACTTATAACGAATGTTTAAAGCTGCGGGGACAGACGCTCCCAGGATAGGTGCCACATCCTATACCCTTATCTCGTTCGGACGCGTTAACTATCGGTTCAGGCGTGAAAGGTAAACATATATATGGAATAATACGTTTAATTTTTTATTTTTTTATGCGACATATCAACAGTATCAGATACTTTATACATACTTTGCAATATATCCTAATGATATTATCCCGGAATTTATACGCCTACAATTTCTATTCCAGTGTGTTAGTTATCGACTGCCCTGTAACATCAACGAGCCAGATGGTTGGATGTAAGGAGTCCGGAAGCATCCTCCGGGAATATTGCTTGAATGTCCTGGATGTAATGAAACGGGCGGAAGTATAATCGTCAGATGTGGAACCGCTGTCATGAAATGTACGCCAGTTTTCCGATATGTTATATCTCGTTGTGATGCTGATGTACCTTGCCAACAGATATAAGAACATGAACTTCGTTTTTCCAATATGTTTATATCTCGTTGTGATGCTGCAAATAAAATCCTGTTGTAATTGCCATATCGAGTTTTATTTTTCGTCTCATCTCGTTTTAATGCTGTACGTGACAACAAATAAGACTCACCATCTCTCCTCCTCCTCCTCCTCCTCCTCCTCCTCCTCCTCCTCCTCCACCTCCTCTACTCGGGGGGGCAGTGGCATAGGGCGGTGCGACAGATACTTCCTGTTTGAACATGAACTTTGTGATAGGCAGTCAGCTTGCGGTACTGGAGGAGAGAGAGAGAAAGATAGGGAGAGACAAACAAAAAAAGCAGAGTACATACCGGTGTCAAGTGGCACGATAATTATACCTTATACACGTGCATGAGCTACGTTACAAGTGAAAAAAAAAACATTTTATATATGGTGACGTCATGGTCAGACTCTTTAAAAAAAAAAAATAAAAACACTCATGTAAGTACATAATAATAATTAAAAGATACCCCATGTAAGGAGATAAACTATTACCATCTCATTATTGTGCCCAATATGTAGATATACCCGCGTAAGGAGATACTCTTATCTGGGATGACCCGCCCCTCAAAAGGGCTAATGTACGGAAATGAGGCGATTTGGTTTTTGAGGCGATTTGGTTTTGAGGGGATTTGGGCCCTTTTCCCCTACTTTTATGTACTGATATAGAATTTATCTTCCATTGTCCTATTAAGAAAAAAAATCTCTTGTAATTAAAACCTGTGAGGTGTACATATTTTGATGTGATTAAGTTTCTTTCTCTCCTCGCGATTAAATTCATTACGTTCTTAAAAACTTAGGCAGTTATTATTCAATGGGATAAACAGCGTTTTTTTTATTCCTAACAGAATGCTTGCTAAATATAGTAAGAATGCTTCCCTAAATACTAAGGTTAAATGTCGCACAGATATTAGAAACTTTTTGACATTCCATATCAAAATAACTATCTCTCTCTCTCATATCAAGCAAGCTCTAGAATGGCATGTAAATTACCTTTACTCAAAAATATTATATTTTGTTGCTGTATTTTCAAATTAGTATACAATCTTTTGCGGCCAAAATTCTAGTCACTAATCTTCACCTCACAATATCCGGTTTCCTAAACATGATTCCTCTAGTATTCCCTCCACCTGAATCTCTTGTATTTTCCTTCTGGCTGAAAGAACCATCTGTCCAATATTGATTGTGTTCCTGAAACTTGATTTCAAAGGGCAGTAGCTTCGGATAGAAGATTCGATGCCCGAGGGTTCGCGTTTGAGGATCTAAAGAAGGACTTCAGGCTTTTCTATTAAAATACAAACCTCAGGGGATCTCTCTCTCTCTCTCTCTCTCTCTCTCTCTCTCTCTCACTATATACATATATATATATATATCTATATATATATATATATAATTATACATATATGGGTGTGTGTACACGTGTGTGTGCTTCATGTGTTTTTAACGTTCTATTTTTGCACTCCTGTCCTCAACGCTAATATTTTAGGTTTGGTTCTTATCATACATTTTGCTTGCTGATTCATATTAATGACAAATTTTTCCAGAAAAAAATATTTTGCTGTAAGGTTCGGTCCTTCCAAATACCATTTAAATCCTCTCCCATAAAGGCAAGAAAAATTCATTGGTAAAAAATCTTTGGTGTAATTTTATTTTCGTTTATAATGAAGTCTTATATCTGGATTTTAACCGCGAACTCCATCTAACTTCAATATATACTAGACAGTAATTAGCAAATTGTTTAGTCGGGAATGTGAGTTAACCGAGACTGCGATAAATCTCTGCGTGGCATAGATTTCAAATTTAGTATACTTGTTTCTTGTTTTATGTGCATTTGGTTTCAAAGGAAAAATATTCATCTGCTCTCCGACAAAACTTCATACAGCCATCCGCATCTTTACTTCTTACAATCTACTTATTGCAAATTAATGGTAAGAGGTAATAACAAGAACGTGGAGTTGTCAGCTTATTAATGTTGGTAAGGGGAAGAGAATTCGAAATCAAATCTGGGAAGAACGAGGACATGCTATGAACTAGTGCTTTCCCTTTGACTGCTCGCGGCTTTTTATCAAGTCTTCTAAATCGTTAATCACGAGTTCTACCTCTGAACCCCAACTTTAATGATTTTACTGTCTTTTTATATTGCATGATTTGTCCTTGCTAAGTTGGCTATACACACCTATACACACTGGCATTGATTTGTCGTTATTACTTTTGGCTATACACACTGGCATATTTCGGTCTTACTATGAGGGATGTTATGTGAAAAGTGCAGAAGCTTACATGGGGTAATCAAAATATACTACAAGGTAGAATAGTTAAAATTTTTATATACAATTAAAACAGTATAGACTAGATATCTTAGGTGTTACCATGTAGTATTCCATTCACTTCAGTACTCACTATTGATCTATTAAATCCTTATTTACCATTGTTTCCTCTATTAAGCCCAATGAAACTATTTACCTTATCAAGCACACTTGGTGAGTGTGTAATACCAGTACATATTTTTTTTCTTTTATTAGTACATATTAGGATTCGGGAGCATTTTTTTTTCAAGGATGGCGGCGCTCATACGTGCTTATAATCTCGCACTCTCCGGATTATCCGGTATGGAAAATTTGGAATCTGGGACCTAGGCTTTAGAAAGTATCTTCGAAAAATGATGAACCTTATATTAGGGACCGATATGAGTTTTCCATCATGAGAAAATGTCTAACTAAGCATTATTTTCTTTTCAGTTACACCTGTGCCATAAATTAACCAAATGTTCCCTTTTATGTCAATCCCCCAAACTCGGGAGCAAATTGTAAAGATATTGAAGACAGTGGCGTTCAAATCATTGTTTGTAAGGGTGTGTATGTGTATGTGTGTGTGTTTGTGGGTGTCAATGTAAGAAGCTGTCGACGTATTCCCTCTTTCCAGATTCTTCGTGATGATAGGAAAGGAAGTTTGACCCAAATTAAGACATTTAAATTAAGTACGATAGAGCTTAGATCTGCTCCTGTTTCAATAAATCTTCAGAATCTCTCTCTCTCTCTCTCTCTCTCTCTCTCTCTCTCTCTCTCTCTCTCTCTCTCTCTCTCTCTCTTTCTTTTACTGGAATTCATAGTATCATCAAAGACTTTCTCCCTCTCAGAGTCAAGCCGGTTCAAAGGATCACTTTGTTCCGTTCAATTGATTATAGTCTCAGCCACATCGAATAGAGATGTCTTATCTCCTTCGGGGTTATAGAGGCTGAGACCAAGTTGTAAGATGAAATGGACTATTTATTGTGTTCTTTATTTCCTTTCTTAGGTATGAAAGTTATGCCACTTTTTATCTTATAGTGGTGATTTTTCTTTGGTCACCTATCCAATAAGAGTTGTAGGAGATAAGACTAAAAGAGTAAAGTGAAACGTAAAGCTTATATTTATCCAGTTCGTTCTGTGATTTCAAGATTAATGGTATTTTAATGGAGGAAAGGAGGGAAGTCATGACGTATAACGATGTCATTAGGTCGTCATAGATGGGCTGGAATGGCTCTGAAGGTCACAGGGTGGTTCCTGTGTGGGTTGTTATAAGTGAAGATTAGTCGAACATCCGCCTCTCGGGTAATAAGAGGCCCGTGTCATTGATGTGCTTGTTGTCATAAAGGACGCGTTTCTTCAGTTTAAGATTTAGTTTCGTTGAGAGAAATGGGATAAGATCACAGAAGGGAAAGTTTCCAAGTTGAACTCATGTTTAATGCATATTGGGATGAAATCACAAACAACCTAACGCAGTACATAGCAAAGAAAAGTTTTACGTTTACATAAGTGATGATGAGAATGAACGTATAAACGCGTTTAATTCGGTATGCCCAAACATGAATAAAATTCACTGCTATTGTTAAAATTGTTTTATCCTGTAATGTCATTTTTCGAAAAACTAACTGGAAAATCGACTGAATACTCTTATACGATATAAATACTATTTGTTCATTTCATTTCAAAAAGACTTAGGAATTACTACAATTGTTTGGATTAAAATATTGGAGAGAGTAACCCGCCCAGCTTTAGATATTAAATCGAGATCGGCAGAGGTAAGAATGAGAAATTAGAAAAAAAGGTATCGTATTGAGCAGTCGTGCCTGAGTAGCCGTGGCGATGGGGCTGTTCGGCAGAAATTTTGGTAAGAGTTTTTGGCTGTCTATCGAAACTTTCCGGCCTTGTAGAATTAATAAGTTTGAGAGCGATGAAAGCAGATAGATACGGCAAATCACTTTGATTTAAGGTTAAAATGCTCCAATTTGACCATAAGAATTGTCAAAACTGATTAAGTTAAAGGGAAACAGCAGACAATTTTGAAGGAAAAAAAAGAGCACTCATTCTCTCTCTAGTGTCTTCTTGGTCCAGAGCTATGAGAACGAAAGGCCTCTTTGATCGGTTACTTGCCTATGCCAGTTTCCTTCAGTACTCGCTATTCTTCATTTTTCTTTCGTTTACATCTATATCTGTTTCCTCACAAGCCACACTGGACTTGAAAGACTAAGCGTTTTAAAACACTTATTATACTCTTCTTGACTTTCTAATTTAGAGGAGATTAGCTCCCTTCCCCCCTTCCTCTCTCCCTCCCTCCCTCCCTCGCGCTCCACACCAGAATTTTGATAAAAATGCCAATACCAGTTTTTTTTTTTTTTTTTTATCAATATGATTCATTCATTAACGGTTTGACTGGGATCCTGACAAACAAATAGCGTTCAGGTACTTTGGTTTATTCATGAAACTCTCTCTCTCTCTCTTGCTTTACCACAGTCAAAGAAATCCCATTTGAGATTCCATCACATTCAGGAAATCACTTCACGCCATCAATGCTTCGCATTCCGACCTTTCAGAGAGAGAGAGAGAGAGAGAGAGAAGAGAGAGAGAGAGAGAGAGAGAAGAGAGAGGTGAGCGTCAGTGAAATATTAGAGGAAATAATTCGTTATTTAAAAATTAAATAAATTGATTGCCACTCTCGGTAACGTTACCATTGTCAACAATCGTCACACAGAAATTTAATTCTTTATTTCGAGGATGCGTACGTAATTTTAAGTCTGAAGTATCACGTCAAAATTATATCGTAATGGAAATGAACTGCAATAATAAAAGAATAAACTGACAGAAATATAGCTTCTTAATTCAGTACATCAAATAAATTAAAATGTGCTAAAATATACGGACAGATAACCCATTGTTTCACCTACGAAAATTTAAAAAATAAGATATTTTATTAGCAATAATTTTTCTGTACTGTTTAATATGCACATTATTAATTTTTTACATTTTCATTCAAATAAATAAATCATAAATATCCCATCCTCAAATTCCCGTATCATTAACTCAACGTGAAATACCTTTTTCATACAAACTACAAAGTAGTTTGTAGGCTTACTCCCCGAGTAAGCGAAAATAACAAAACTATGGAGGCGTCAGTGTGAGGTAGCATCACTCTACTTATGTTCTCTCTCTCCTTCTCAGCATTTGTTGTGCAGCCCCAATAGCATACCAATTTTTAGCTTTCTGTAAAAAAAACTATTGAGATGGCTTTGTCTGTCCGTCCACACTTTTCTGCCCGCCCTCAGATCTTAAACACTACTGTGGCAAGAGGGCTGCAGATTGGTGTGTTGATCACCCACCCTCCAATCATCAAACGTACCAAATTGCAGCTCTCTAGCCACAATAGATTTAATTTTATTTAAGGTTGAAGTTAACCATGACAGTGCGTCTGGCAATGGTATAGGACAGGCCACCATCGGGTCGTGGCTGAAAGTTTCACGGGCCGGGGCTCATACAGCATTAAACGCTGTACAGAAAAGGCGATTGCGCCGAAGAATTCGGCGCATTTTTTACTTGTTAACATTCTGTTTCCCTAACTGCACGACCCATCAGTAAACAGAATCAATATATATCATTCGCCTTAAATTCGCCCTCAGTCGCCCGGTCACTGATACATGCCACCCATTCCACATACAGGTCATTCCATAATTCAGCCTTGAACTGCGCTCATTAAGACGTGTATGTTCTGCCATCTATTGGATGGTAATTTTAGCGTATCTCACGAAGTGATCAAGATACGAATTGCTCCTTCGACATGATCTAGAGTATGAGAGAGAGAGAGAGAGAGAGAGAGAGAGATGTTAGGGAAAAATGTTCTTTTTAACAAAAATTCATGGTGTTATAATGTGTTTAGTTGTATAACAGCGTTTGTATGATATTTAAACATATATTTCAGAGCTTGAAGTACGTTAAGATATGAATTTTAGAGAACCCTGGGGTTATGTGGTATAAGGGTAGTTTCAGACTATGTCTTTAGTGTTACACAAGGTTCAGATATCAAGATCTGAGTAGCCATGTCATTCTATAACAAGATTTTAATTATCAGGGTTTAAATTGGAACATCTTTTATAGTCATCTGATTATAACTGATCTATTCTAATGCCTCTATTTACCCTATGGTAAAGAGGTGACTGTTTTGCTAATGTAACCCTGATATGATTTACCGTACCCAATTCCATGATGTTGTAGGAAGCTTAGACTCTCGTCTTGGGATGTGATTTAATTATCAACCTGTTGTGACGCTGAAACTCGTAGCTGCTAGACTTCCAAAAGGATAACAAATGTCCCCCTGTGGCAACTTAGTAAGTAATCTCTTTATTCTAAGTTAGGATGGAAGCTTTTACTTTTAAAGCTCTTTCGGCTGCGCGTCGCCGTGTAGGCCAAAATTTCAAATCCTAATCTGTGAATCCATGAATTATGGAGAAGTGTGGCGGAAGAATGCATAAATTTGCATAGAAATAAGATTACGTACATGAAGCCAATGCTCAAAAACACCTATGGGATCATTTTAGTTTTCGTCTATGTGTCTTCTTGTGTCTTGTGACTCTTTTTTTCAAAATAAAAACTTAACAATTGCCGGGGCTTTTCTTTCGGGTGATACCCCCAAAGAATCTGTCACTGATTAAAATTGCATAGAATTAGCACGGCGAAAAAAATGTTTGTATCCATGATTATTAAAGATCGCCCAGAATTTCAGTGCATCCAAGTTTATTTTTGAAAGAAGTAAAAGTTATTTCAATTTAACTTATTCCTTAATCTAATTCATTGTGTAAAAAAGCAGCTCCATTATGGTTAGATAACTATACCAATAAAACCGCTCCCATATGAAATATTGCAAGATAAATTTTCCGTTGTAGTAACGAATACCCTACATATACAAGCTGTTTAGTTCTACGGAGAATCGTTGACGTCACTGATTGAAATTAATTCTCTCTCTCTCTCTCTCTCTCTCTCTCTCTCTCTCTCTCTCTCTCTCTTCGTCTTTTACATTTGTGCATCCTTATTCCCATTAATCAAATCCGGTATCTTATTGCTTGTATATGCAGGGTATTCGTTAAAAAAAATGCCTTTATTGCAATGCCACAAACATAATCTTATCATAGGTTTTGAAGATGGATGTTCCTTTGAGTCATCAAACTGATCATATATATATATATATATATATATATATATATATATATATATATATATATATATATATATATATATATATATATATATATATATATATATATGATCAGTTTGATGACTCAAAGGAAACATCCATCGTCAAAACCTATGGTAAGATTATATATATATATATATATATATATATATATATATATTATATATATATATATATATATATATATGTTATGTATTCAAGTAATCAAAGTCCACAATTATGTAAAATGTGTATTAATAATACATAAAAGACGGGAGCTTTCGTCTACTTGATCAGTAGACCTCATCAGCCGTACTGATTTTTCTTTTCAAAAAATATATACAAAAAAGTTACGAAGGACAGGCATGACTCTGGAAACGTCTCCAAGGGAGATAACCACCAAAACAAACTATCTTAATTATGTTATTCCCTCGTTCAAATGTCTGGCCAAAAGACGAGCCGATCGTCCTGGTTGAACTACCTCCTCTGTGTGTTCGGCTGTTCCCTCGTCCAAAACTTCTGCATCGGCACCTGCAATGGGGGTTCTTCCTTCCATTGCCTGGGTAGGAGAAAGAGAGACAACCTGGGCATTAGGAGTGGTGCAAACAACGTCTGTTCTAATATTTACAGTTTTTAGAACCAAATAATTTAAAAATGCATCCTCTTGGGTAAATGATTTGTTAAAATCAAACACGTTTCAAATATTAATAAGAGCCCCTTCAACTACTCTGCCTCTACTTGCGTTATTATCTTTGTAAATTACTCTTGCTCCTTCCCAGTCAATTACATGCCCTATCTCTAACGTATGTCTGGCAACTGAACTATATTTCGATCCCAACCTACTTGATCGCTTATGCTCCTCTAATCTTATACCTAATCCCCTGCCAGATTCCCCATAATAACCCTTATTGCACCCTTTCCAAACTATGATGATAAGGAAGCGGAATACACTGACTACTTTTGAATTCATATTTCCCGGTCGGTGGATTATTAAAAGGTTTTTTCTAGCCTTGGTAAAACGCTTGGTCAATAAAAGAATATTTTGTTTTGGGTATCCCAGTCTCGTGAAAACCTCTCTTATATGTTTCATTTCCTTGTCTATGGACTGCGGATCACAAATCCGAAGCCATCTCGTTACCATGTTGACGATTACATTAGACTTTATACGTTGGCTATGGTATGAATAAAAATGAATATACATTTCTGCATTGGTGTCTTTTCTGTATACACTAAATGTAAAGTTAAAAGTAACAGGGTCATGGTGAACCAGAAACGTCCAGAATGGCAATTAATTGTCGACCTCAAATTCAACTAAAAAGTTAATGGATGGTATCAAGTTATTAACAAATTCTAAAAAACGATTAAACTGAATAACACTACCTTTATAAATCAAAAAGATATCGTCAACATATCTGACCCATAGAAAAGGCTTAATGTCCTCAGGACAACGGCTAACTAAATCAGCTTCAAACAATTCCATGCACAAATTAGCCAACACTGGAGATAATGGTGACCCCATAGCTATTCCGAAGTTTTGTCGGTTACCCTGCCCTCTGAAGCTAAATACAGTTGAACTAACACAAAGCTTAATCAAATCAATTAAAATGTCAACATTGGAATTTGTGGATTAAGGTACCCTCCCTTTCTTTTTCCTTGAGTTTGTTTAAAACGAAATCTAATGGGACATTTGTATATTGCACATTAATCTTCAGTCAGGAAATTAAAATTATTTCATCCCTGGCTACAAAGTCTGGGTACTCTGACAGGAGAGTGTTTAAATCTCAGAACGAGTAAAGTACAAGCCACAGCTAATCGTTTTAATCGAGAACTCCTTCAAAGTTCTAAGCAACTTCATACAACGTCTTAGAGGTAACAGCTAAGTCCAAAAGATGAAAATATTGGAATTTCTGTTACATTACAATATTACCATAATTACTTCTCTTGTGTGTCATTGACCTATCATAGAAATACTGTCAGGTCCAATAGTTATGTTAAAAATAAAGGGTGAAATATATTTCTATGAATCTTATGTGAAAATATTCCACATTTCTTTTTATTGTTAAGTGTCTGCAAATGCTGAAGTATTTCGAATTTGTGGAAATAAATGTCTTCAAGTTGGAGAGCAATCTATTTCCCTAGAAAGTGAGCAATAAATCACGAATGGTTCGCGAAGAGGAGACAATAGCCGTCCCTGGGAGTTCTCTCTCTCTCTCTCTCTCTCTCTCTCTCTCTCTCTCTCTCTCTCTCTCTCTCTCTGGTCATATTCAGTGTACGAGGGAAGCACACATCGATAAGGAAATGACCTTTAATATTCTGACGCTGCTGCCAATCGCATACCTCACAAGAGCCATCATCAGAGAATAGAATCGGCCTCCCCGTTCGGCCTCATGACCAATCTCAAACGTATGCCGACCGTTTCCCACAGAGATCATTTCATAATTCGGCGTCCAAAGGCGCTCATGAGGACAATTCCAGCTTGTATGCCTCGCGGAATGGATGCTGTACCTGAAGCAGAATAAGCGAAAGGAAGAAAGCGAAAGGGGTCAGGAAGTTCAGTTCTTGGTTATAGCTACAATATATTTCATTGCTGGAGCTCAAGACTAGAAAATACTGCTGAATGGAACAAATAGAATAGAGTTTTGATACCAACGTAAGTTCTCATATACACTGCCAAATGCGCATTGATGGCCATAAATGTTTACCTGTACAGTGGCTGACGAGGAACAGGCAGGCAGACAGAGACAGAGGAAACATAGTCAAAAATCCCCTCGTCACAAGACATGACTATTTTCAAATGACAGTTTGTGCAATACAGTGGAAAACCAAGCGATACAGATTTCGCAAGTTTAAAAACATCAGAATTAACAGCCAGAGATATTTTTTTTTCCAGAAGGGTAGTTACCTGAATCGTCTCAAGTATTTTCTGACATTACAACGACCATTCTTCAGATTAAAACGGTATGTTGCGAACCAAATCTAAATAAAAAGATTTGCAAATAACCACGGGTACAGCTTTACTCTTTTGCTTTTAGCTTAAAGTGGATTACAGTAGAGTTATATCAGTGACGTGACGCAAGAAAAAATTTAAGAAAATTAGACAGCAACTTTTCACGTCGTTCCAACAGTAAATGTTGGGCTGTCACATCCAGCAAAGGCGTGATATTTGCAACTGGTAAGACTTGACATACTCGATAAAAAGAATGTCATTGGAAGGATATATTATGCATATTTAACGTTTCCGCGTCCAAATATCACTTTGCCTGAAAAGTCCAAAGATTATTTGTCGAAATTCCTCCGCCTCCCCCACGCACACAACCCCCCCCCCCTCCCACAAAGAAAAAGAATATTTCTGCTTAGGTTGACAAACCAATCAGAGCCATTGCAGGATGCAGCTCAGCTCTTTTTACAGGTCGATAAATGATCTTTCTGGAGCCGGAGTAGTAAACATGATGGAAAAAGTAACAGGACAATATGACTATATTAATAAAATAGTAAAGAGAAGATGACTCAGGGAAGGGGAATTACGGCACTGCGGTGTGGTTGTTGATTCTGCAAATACAATACACGTCTGTCCCAAATCCACTGTAAAGCAACCAAAAGCCTAACTATCTTTTATAATACATAGTTTGAGGACGGATTCATGTCTTGTCTTCAAAGGAATTTTATTTGCTAATGCCGCCTTCCCCCTTTTTTTATTTAGAAGAAAAAAAAATGGTTAAAGGAGCAACATTCAACAAAATGCGTAATGGAAAATTGACCTAATTTTAAGAATTCATAGAAGTAATTATCTTACGAGTATAGGAGAGCTTTGATGTTACTGAGGAAGTAACAATAAACTTAACTGTTTAAAACAGAGGAAAAAAAGATACATAGTATACCCAAAACTGAACAAACAGTAAAGCAAAAAGTAAAAATATTAGAATTAGTGAAAGGTATCTTTCACTGGATAAAGAACCATTACGAGCAGTGCCCAGCTTAGGCCTATTACAACACAACGACCACACATTCTCAGGCAGTCGCGAATATCTCGCGTTATCGGGTTTCTGAAACGGACGCGAAATACTTCCACGATTTTAGAAAGAAAACATCTCCCGAGACAGAAAATTCTTTCAGAATGACTGTTACAAAAACCTTGAGCCAGAGACTGGAACTTGAGAGAGAGAGAGAGAGAGAGAGAGAGAGAGAGAGAGAGAGAGAGAGAGAGAGACTTCCTTCATTAACAGTCTTTTACATTCTTGAGACGTAATGTGGTCTGAGTGGGTCTAAATTCAATTTGGCTAAGCCTTCTCTCTCCTCTATTCGCTTTAATATAACTCTGAAAAGAGATTTTGGCTTTAGCTGAGGTTAGGAGGCAGTGAGAGAGGAGAGGGCTCCCTGGACCTTGTGTCTCGTATATCAAGGTTTTCGATCCGTTAATAAGTACGAAAAACGTAAAAAGTAGTCATAATAAGAAAATGAGACTATTACACATACATACATACATACATACATACATACATATATATATATATATATATATATATATATATATATATATATATATATTATATATATATATATATATATATATATATATATATATATTTACATATATATATATATATATATATATATATATATATATATATATATATATATATATATAGCGTGTTTATGTATGCAGTGTAAGTATGTAAAAGGACTTTTTATTCGTCTTTGAACTCTCAATTTATGACTTGTGTTTGTCCAGAATGAAGATCCACTGATCCCATGCTTTAGCTTGTTATATAAAGTCCTTGAACTTCCTTTTTGCTGACTTTTTTCCGTTATTCCCAACCGTGGTATCGTCTCATTCTTATATTGCTGTTGATATCCACATATGTATGTAAACTCGGGTGAAAAGCCTCATTGGATGTTAAAAAAAAAAGAAAAACAGAAAGAAAGAGAGAAAAAAATCTTCCATCCCAACGACAGAAGAATAACTGGACGAAAACTGAAACATTCCTCCATTGCAAGATTCTTATTTGTATTCAGCAATTTTTCTACAATTTCGTATTCTTAAAACTTAACATTGGTAAATTTATCTAAACTTTTATGCATTTTACTTAATAGAAGCGCAAAATTTATCATCATAGGCTATATTATTTTTTATCTATTTTGCATGGACACAGGAAACAACTATGTAATTATTAATTTTATGGAAAACAATAATTTTTAGACGACTTTGTCTGTCAGTCCTCACTTTTTCTGTCCGCCATTAGATCTTAAACGCTACTGAGGCTAGAGGGCTGCAAATTCATATGTTGACCATCCACCCTCCAATAATTAAACATACCAAGGAGCCCTCTATCTTCAGTAGTTTTGATTTTATTTAAGGTTAAAAGTAGCCATGATTGTGCTCTGGCAACGATAAAGGACAGGCCACCGCCGCCCCAAAGTTAAAGTTTGATGGGTCGCGGCTCATACAGCATTATACCAAGACCACCGGAAAATAAATCTATTTTCGGTGGCCTTGATTATACGCAGTACAGAAAACTCAACTTCTTTGGTGCATGTAAATCTGATACGTTGGTTAAAAACAATAATAAACTTGAAACATCGGGAGACCTTGGCAACATCGGGACGCTAGTCACCCTCGACGAAAGCTGATGTCTTGGGCAAAAGCAAAATACTAAAATGATAAATAATATAATTTCTTTTTCATATCACCTGATAGACGTAGATACTGATTAATCAATTGTGGGTGTGTGTGTGTGAGAGAGAGAGAGAGAGAGAGAGAGAGAGAGAGAGAGAGAGAGAGAGAGACAGAATATAATCGAAAGAAAACATAGCAAATAATAAAAGGAAACATTTGAAGGAAACGAAAATCCCGAGTTCCCCCTTAATAGCGACCAAGCCTTGATAGCGACCACTTGTTCCACTTAATTACATTACGCGTAATTTGAGCAATTACGTAAAAAGGCAACGACGCTAATGAAGTAAAAATGGAAAACACGAGTACGTTTATAGTGGAACAGACTGGGGGAAATACCTTTATATTAGATATTTAATATATAAATATCGCCATGTAAAATGTGTAACTGTTTCAGGAACTGAATCTATTCGTTTACGTAGACTTGGCTGGACAATATAGCTTGGCATTTGCTTCTGTATAAATTGGGTTAAAATTATTCTTATGTAAAATATTTGCTTTTCATTACTGTTTTTTTACTATTATGTATTTATTTATTTTTATTTATTTATTTATTTATTTATTTATTTTGCCTGGAATCTTTTGAATTGTTTAGGTGGGTATAAAAGCATGCTGCTACACTCCATTTGATGTATATCAATAAACTTTTTTAATTTGAGTTGAATTTGACGTGGCTGGAATTTTCCGGACTCGTAAGAGTAAAAACAAATTTGTACCAAATGTCGTAAGAATGTTTGTACCCCACTGCGATTAATGAACTTTACTTTTTCTTTCCTTTTTATGATAACTACGTAATACTAATAAGATAAAAAGGACGATGGAGAAGATATTAAGCACTGTGAATAGTGTATAATTGAAATATACTGTGCGGATATTATTTTTTTCGATAAATCAAGTAATGTAATTTACGTTCATGAAACTACTTTCATTGGAAATGAATAGCGCACAGAAAGGAAAGCGCCCGTGCGTGCGTGTATGTGCATGCAGGCGTGAGGTTATACATATAAGAGGAGTTGTAAGTGTAAAACTAAACTCTTGCAACAAAATATTTTGTCGTGTGTTAGTCTATAAAATACAGCAATAACTTTAAATAACTGTTATGCGCTTGCGCTCGTGCTGGCGCGCACTCGTGTGTGTGTGCGTGTGTGTGTGTGCGAGAGAGAGAGCAGGAGAGAGAGAGCAGGAGAAAGAGTAAGCAAGAGATGCCATGAACAGCTTCACAGAATTCATATAATGGGACAGTAGCACTATCAGCAAATGGCAAACGCGGTAAACTTCGTGAATGGAAGTTACTTCTCAACGGAGCAAACATATGCATGCCTGTGCCACGATTCAGGAATAGGATGGGAAAGGCGAAGAGAAGGAAGAATGAAAAGCGGAGAGTAGCAACTAAGGTAATTTTGCAAATCCATTTTGCTATTTTTTTTTTTTTTTTTTTTTTTTTGTTAGGGAAGACGAGGTGGAAATGAATCCCAAAGCTCAAGTGCTTTCCTGCTTTCTAGTTTTTTTTTTTTTTTAATGAATGTGTAGGTCTTTATGTCTGTTACGATAAGATTAAATTGAGTGTTTACTTTGCGTACTTATTCAGTTATTCTTAGAGCCGCTAACATTCATGAAATGGGATTTAAAAGCCAATTTTCATAAAACTGGGTATCTGAACCTCACACAGTAAAACTATTACCTCTTGCCAAAGGTGAAGAGGGTTGTCTTATTTTAGTGTATTTGATCCTCACAAGTGTTTTTATTTATTTATTTATTTATTTATTTATTTTTTAAGAGTACGGGCCGACGACATTCGCAAAGCCATCAATCAAGTTAGAGCATGTCATAGGAGGGCAGATATGCAAGAGGAAGAAAGTCAACCTTGTTCAGAACGTTTTTGTGGGAAATTCGGAGAAAATATGTTTTATACACCAGGAGCTGGGGAAACCTTCAGTGTGCTT
>NC_087210.1:12581243-12596537 GCF_015104395.2 Macrobrachium nipponense | reverse complement strand
TTGTTTCCAGAGGGGCGTTGTAAGGGTAACCTATCACTAAAACTGTCATACCTACGCCTAGCGACGGCCGGCGAGCCAGCTAGCCAATCACTCCTCGGCTCGTCCTCGTATTCAGTAGTCGTGTGATCTCGTCTGTAAATAGACAACTGATCGCAATTGTCATCAGTATTATTAATCAACAATCGATAATATTATCACTATAATGAGCTTAGGTGTCGAAGATTGTATGGATGTGTTCAGTGCGACCTAGCTGTCCCGGATAAAGTGAAAAAAAAAAAAAGGTAAAAAGTGAAGGTGCTCCGGGTGTTTGGTGGCCAAGGTGGTGTCATGGTAACGGTAAAAATCTATTTTGAATGATGTTTTTGTGTTCAGATGGCGTTGATAGTGACGATATTTAACCTTTTTCCGGTAGTGGATCTTGGTGATATTTTTGTTATTGAGCAAGGCTGGGATTTAATAGGTGAGGTTAAAAATAAAAGCAGTTATATTAAAGAGAAGGACGAGGGAAAAGATAGAGGAGAATATACAGTAGTAAGAAAGAGAATAAGATCCATTATTATTATGATTAGAGTAACAGTGACATTTCAAATGACGATGAGAGTAACAGTGATATTTCAGATGACGATTGGTTACTTCTCATTTACAGTGATAGGCCTAGTAACGAGGGATTGTGATGATCCATCGCCTTCGCCACTAGCCACCCCATATTTGTATACAACTATTGAACCCAATGACAGTGCCAAAACCAGCATGGTCCCCAACCTGTGGAACATTCTGTTAATGAGGCTGATCCCCAGAAAACAGATAACTGGAAGAAACATGGTTCATAGACCAGGAACAGTCTGCTCATGTACATGAATGACAAAAGACCCTTGGCCTTTTTTACCAAAACTGTTAAAAACAGCGATACCAAGAAAACTGCTTCATCCAAGGAGGTAGGTGTCCTCCCTTGCAACTCTGCAAGAACGACTGTTTTTCCAAGAGTAGGTTAAGGTGATTAGTGTGATCTTTAGTGAGTACTGGCCAAAGGGGTACTGAAACTTGCAGAGCTCATACTTCAAAGATTGAAAGAAGTATGCAAAGGTAACTATCTTGAGGAAGCAAACCAAGACCGAAGACAGCCAGAAGTTACCTTCAAGGGCACTGAAATAACACACTACAAGGCCTCCTCCTCTTTAGTCATGCAGTAACTGTTATCAGGACCAAAGTTATTGCTGAAAAGCTGTTTGGAGGATGAAAAACAATAACAACATTAGGGACACGAACCCCAATAACAGAAAATAATTGGTCATACATGAACGCCTACAACTAAAAACGGTTTGTTCAAGGCACCATCTTCGTATACATAGCCCGACGATCTGGGCACTGTAGGAAAAATATTTTGTTTGGGTGGATGTCAGTTGGCCCGTTGTTGCCTTGGTGAAGTTAAAATATCACAAGTTTTTCATTCATCAGTATCATGTCGGGTTTCGTCTCGTGAAGAAGGATGCCTGCAACAGAGTCTTTGACTCTGGCCTGCATCACCTGTGAGCGGCTCACGAAGACATTGTTTATAGGAAATGAATGGAACAGATATTTCTCATCTTCAACAAGAACAAAAACCACAGAATGAAAAATAAATGTACTAGGGCTTTCAAAACGGCAAAAATAAATATGATAAGGCTTTCAATACCATGAAAACTGCAAAAAATAAATATATAGTAGGGGCTTACCAATACCATGAAAAAACTGCAAAACCAGCTATTACGACTGGGTCTGGGTCGCCGTGGGCTTGCAGCCATAACATGACATAACCTCTGCTTACTGTCCTGTCGACGTAATACAAGAACAAATTGAGGCGTTGGTTTTTCAACATTTATGGCATCCAACCATTCCTTGTTGATACCCTACTTATGAAACAATTAACGCAACTGACTACAAGATATTAAACAAGAAAAGAACATAAAATTTTGGTGAGTACAACTATTTTTTTCCCATTCTCCATCACATTCATGCCTTTTCAACGTAAGGATTATCTTGTATACCTTTATCATCATTATTTTCATTGTTGATTATTATTCACAAGTCGGAGAGGATTATTAACAACGTACCTCGTGCCGTTTTATGTTTATTAACTAGAATCCTAAATGTTAATGTTTCTGGTATTCTTTTTTTACTTTTTACAACATCATGAGCATCATTTTTCACACGTTTGTTAAGATTATTATCTACATATTCCATTATTAATTACTGTTTATCCAATGTGTGGTATTAAATTTATATTTGTGGGAAATTTTTGCGCATGAATCACCATTCCCTTCACATTTTAGTTAAGCTTATGGTTAACATGCTTCTTGACATGTTCATTAAATTTCATTGTTTTTTGTTAACACTGTGACAATATTTCTGTGAATGTTTGGAAATTATTTTTAAAAAAGGCAAAAAAAAATTATGGAAGGTTAAGAGCGATCTTTTTTATTTGCAATAGTAAAGCAATATTAGGTAACAATACAAACCATTTCCTAGGGATTTGATGACATGGGATGAGGCTACTCAGTCACTGATGAGGTTTATATAGATGCAGAGTAAATATTTCAAGAATAGAGAATAGGTTTGTGCTCCGGTCAATATTGTCTGTCTAAATCGAGAGTATATGTTCACGTTACCTGCTAGAACGACAGTGACTCCTCAGAAATTATAGTTCTACATATTCGTTTCGTAAATATCATTTTGAATATTGAATTTAATCATTTTGAAATGGATAAAATCCTATCACCTTCGTATCTGACGGTTTATGAGACTTTTTACCTAATCGTGATCAGTGACGATATTGATAATGCTTTTTGCAATTGACGCCGGAAACCGAAAATACGTCCCCGCTGAGCGTGAGGAGTCAATAAAAAAATATTCGTGTACGACGGCACAACAGGAAGGGAGTGGAAAGGAAATAGGAAAAGCCCATGTAATTTGATGGTAAAACAATTGATCTTTATCAGAGGCGTCACAACAACTGTTGATTGCCACAGAATTAATGTATGATTAAAAGTAAGAAAGGACATTTCGTTTTTAGGTAAAGCGAAATTACAAGGGGGGGAAAAGTGAAATCATCTTGAAGGCGGAAGAGTACCGCAACCGATTCAATCTTCTTAACAAGGAAACCAAACGCAACAGTATTTTATTTATGATGGCAAATTTCATGTCAAGACCAGGAAAAGCTAACACAATTCTTGGATGAACGGTAAAGTAGAATATTATTCAAAAGCCGATTAGCTAAAGATTTTGAATAATGTGAGCTTGGACGTACTGGACAGCAATAGGACACTTAAAATTATTGACAAGAGATTGGGTTTTGTTGCTACCAGGTTGAATAAATTTAATGACTTTGCCACACATTTTAGCTCTGTTGTCTAAACATTATTTTATTTGGCAGTTCATAAGACAATTTACAGTGGATAGAAACATTCCTTGCACGACGCAATCCTGGTAAGTATGAGTAAATCATATTGACACTTAGATACTTTTGTGTTAAAACACTTGGATTATAATCCAAGTGTTTTAAAATTTAAAACTTAACAGGGTTATAATAACACTCACCGAATTTTATGATATATACGAAGGAACCAAATGCCCTGTTATCACCGAATGTTGGGTTTTTTCTTCTAAATGACGAAGTTTGAAATGAAAATGGAATCAATGAAATAGAGGTAGACGTCGTCACTTCTATAAAGTAGTTTTAAATGTTCGTGAAATATTCGTAAAAAATTTACATTTTCATCGAACAAATATCTTCTTACTAAACAAGGAGACATCAGATGTAGGGTAGCGTTCAATACAGGAGACATCTGAAGTGCTCATTCTTATTTAAAAAAAAAAAATAAATAAATAAATAAATAAATAAAAAATTAAATGTCGCTTTCTTATTTTTTTCAAAACTAAAACAAAAAAGTCATACCGACTACTATGCAAAGAGCTTTGGATTGATTAGATTCCATTAATCGATGAGAGAAGGAACTTTCTCCATTTAAAATTTTTTTTTCAGCTTAAAACTAGAAATAACGAGATCAGCTCGCTTCTTGTCATGGCACTTACTTCCATGAAATGGCTAATGGCATCAAGAATTAATCCACCGATATCCAGAAAACCTTTCCAGACCATTTATGAAATCCCCTTTTGCGTGGATTACTGCAAAGCTCAATTAACTGATCAAAATCTTTCGTTAACTCTTCTTTTAGGATCCTGAATCAGGTTTCATATCAACCATTTCAATTCTTCTACCTTCATGACTGATTTTTCTTTTGCTTACCCTTTTCCTTTGAGAGGAAATGTTTGCCTATAACCAATTGCAGAGTAGTAAAATCGGCTGTAGTTTATTCAGGTCAGGTCAGGATTTCCATGGTCTGTTCACAAATTTAATTTTCATTCTCTCCATTACCACTCCATTACAACCTTACATATGAAACACAATTGTTTATGCTGAGCTGTTGTTCTGTAAGATTGTTGACTGGAACACATAATGTGTGATTGATTTATCTCCCGTTATGGACACACTCACACACACCCTCACAGACACACACATTATATATATACATACACACACACACACACCCACACACACACACACACACACACATACACACACACACACACACCACACACACATATATATATTATATAATATATATATTTATATATATATATATATATATAATACTAGCTGAAAAAACATGGCGCTGCCCTGGAAAACCCTGGACTCAGAAAAATTGTCCTACACCATGTACTGACTGTCACCTTTATCCAAATATTAATGGGATGACTGTCTTCATTATCCAAATATTACTGAGGTGACTGTCTCCTTTATCCACATATTACTGGGATGACTGTCTCCTTTATCAAAATATTACTGAGATGACTGTCTTCTTTATCCAAATATTACTGGGATGACTGTCTCCTTTATCCAAATATTACTGGGGTGACTGTCTCCTTTATCCACATATTACTGGGGTGACTGTTTCCTTTATCCAAATATTACTGGGATGACTGTCCCCTTTATCCAAATATTACTGGGGTGACTGCCCCCTTTATCCAAATATTACTGGGACGACTGTCTCCTTTATCCAAATATTACTGGGTGACTGTCCCCTTTATCCAAATATTACTGGGGTGACTGTCCCCTTTATCCAAATATTTACTGATGACGTCTTATCCATATGACCCTTACTGGGTCTCCCTTTATCCAAAAATATTACGGGGGTGGACTGTCTTTCCTTTATTCCATATACTGATGACTGTCTTTTATCCAAATATTCTGGGGGTGACTGTCTCCTTTATCCAAAATATTACTGTGACTGTCTCCTTTATCCAAATATTACTGGGATGACTGTCCCCTTTACCAAAGATTACTGACCGACTGTTCCTTTATCCAAATATTACTGGGTGACTGTCTCCTTTATCCAAAAATATTACTGGTATGACTGTACTGTCTCCTTTATCCAACTATTACTGGGTATGGGGACTGTCTCTTTATCCAAATATACTGGGGGTGACTGCTCCTTTATCCAAATATTACTGCGGATGACTGTCTCCTTTATCCAAAATTACTGGGACGACCGTTCTCCTTATCCCAAATATTACTGGGGACTGTTTCCCTTTATCCAAATATTACTGGGGTGACTGTCCCCTTTATCCAAATATACTGGGGTGACTGTACCCTTTATCAAAATATTACTGGGAGTGACTGTCTCCTTTCTATCCCAAATATCTTACTGGATGACTGTCTCCTTCAGCCAATATCTACTGGGCATGACTGTTATCCGTTATCCACATATTAATGGATGACTGTCTCATTTATCCAAATATTACTGGGACGACGTCCTCCTTTATCCAAATATTACTGGGCGTGACTGTCTCCTTTATCCAAATTATTACGGGATCGACTGTTCTCCTTTATCCAAATATTACTGGGGGACGACCGTCTCCTTTATCCAAATATTACTGGGGTGAACCTGCCCACTTTATCCAAAAATATTAATGGGATGACCTGTCCCATTTCTCCAAATATCACTGGGTGACTGTCCCCTTTATCCAAAATAGTTAAACTGGGGTGGACTGTCCCCTTTATCCAATATTAATAGGATGGGGACTTGTCTCCTTATCAAATATACTGGGTGACTGTATCCTTTGATCCAAAATTTAACTGGGGGTTGACTGGGTCTCCTTTATCCAAATATTACTGGGATGGACCCTGGTCTCCATTTTATCCAAATATTCACTGGGTACGACAGTCTTCCTTTATCAAAATATTACTGGGGGGTGACTGTCACCCTTTGATCCAAATATTACTGGGATGGGGACTGTCCCCCTTTATCCAACATTACTGGGGGACTGCCCCCTTTATCCGATATTAACTGGATTCGACTGGGGTCACCTTTATCCAAATATTTACTGGGTGAATGTCACCCCTTTATCCCAAATTTAACTGGGGTTGACTGGGGTCTCCTTTAGTCCAAAATATTACTGGGATGACGTCTCCTTTATCCCCAAATTTATTACCTGGGAGGAAACTCTCCCTTATTCCAACATATTAGATAGGGGTGAACTGTCTCCTTTATCCAAATATTTACCTGGTGGCCCTTTTGGACTGTCTCCTGATTATCCAAATATTTACTGGGGTGGACTGTCTACCTTTATCCAAATATTACTGGGGATGACCTGTCTCCTTTATCCAAATGTTACCCTTTGGGACGACCGTCTCCTTTAATCCAAATATTAAACTGGGTGGGTGACGTCCCCTTTATCCAAATATTATGGATGGGACTGTCCCCTTTATCCAAATATTACTGGGGTGACTGTCCCCTTTAATCCAAAATAAATTACTGGGTTGGACTGGGTCCCCTTTATCAAATACTACTGGGTGACGGTCCCCTTTATCCAACATAATTCCTGCCCATTTGGTGGACCGGTCTCACCTTTATCCAAATTTACTGGGTGACCGCCCCTTTATTCCAAATATTAATGGGATTGACGGTCTTCCCTACCAAAATAATTACCTGTGGATGACCCCTGTCCTCCTTTATCCACATATTACTTGGATTCCACTGGGGTCCCCAACTTATTCCACATATTACTGGGGGGGACTGTCAACCCCTTTGATCCAAATATTTACTGGGTGGGACTGTCTACCTGTATCCCCAAAATTTAATACCTGGGATGGACGTCCCCTTTATCCCAAATTACTGGGACGGGGACTGTCTCCTTTATCCACACATTACTCGGATGACCGTTCCCCTTTATCCAAAATATTACCTGAGAGGGAATGTCTTCTTTATCCACATTTACTGGGATTGACCCCTGTATCCTTTTATTCCCACCAAATTATTACTGGGTGGACCTGTTTCCTTATCCAATATTACCCCTGGGATTTGACGTCCCTGTATCAAAATCATTACTGGGGTGGACTGTCCCCTTATCCAAATTTATTACCTTGAAACGACTTCTCCTTTATCCAAATATTAACTGGGTTGACTGGGGTCACCGTTATCCAATATTACTGGGGTGACTGTCTCCCCTTTATTTTCCAAAATAATACTTGGGAGCCTGGTCCCCTTTATCCAAATATTAATGGGACGGGACTGTCTCTTTATCCACATATACTGTGTGATGTCTCCTTTATCCAAATATAAACTGGGATTGGAAAAAAAACCTGGGTCCACTTTATCCAAAGAGTACTGGGGTGAATGTCTCCGTTTATCCAAAATATTAACTGGGGTGACTGTCTCCCTCTTATCAAAATATTTACGGGATGACTGTCCCACCTTTATCCAAATATTACTGGGACGCCTTATCTTTATCCAAATCATTACTGGGTGCTTGGTCTCTATATCCAAATATTACTGGGATGACTGTCCCCTTTATCCAAATATTACTGGGGTGGGAATATCCCCTTTATCAGATATTACTGGGATGACCCTAGTCCCTTTATCCAAATATTTACTGGGGTGAATGGGGTCTCCTTATCAAATTTTTTCTTACTGGGGTGACTGGCTTCCCCTTTATCCAAATATTAACTGGGATTGACTGGTCTCCTTATCCACATATTAATAGGATGCTGTCCTCCTTTATCCAAATATTACTGTGGGCGACTGTCCCTTATCCACAACTATTACTGGGAAGTACTGTCGTCTGTATTCCACATATTAAAGGAGAACTGTCTCCTTTATCCAAAATATTACTGTACTGGGCGTGAGCGTCGTCTCTATCCAATATTACTGGGCGTGACCTGTCTACTTTATCCAACATATTGCACTGGATGACTGTCTCCTTTATCGCTAATATATTTAAGCTGGAACCGTTCTCCTTCATCCAAATTAATTCTGGGTGACTGGTCCCTTATCCAAATACTGGATACTGTCCCTTTATCGCAAATAATTACTGGGTGAACTGTCCCCCGGTTAACCCAAAATTTAATTTAAGCTTTGGGTGGGTTGACTGTCCCTTTATCCACAATATACTGGGCGTGCTGTCCCCTTTATCCTCCCTATTACTGGTGACTCGTCCTCCTTATCCAAATATTTACTGGTATCCGTCCCTTTACCAAATATTACTGGCTACTGTCTCCTTTATACCAAAATTACGGAACTGTCTCCTTTATCCCATATTACTTGGATCACTGTCACCCTTTATCGCACAATTACAGGGTTGACTGTCCCTTTATGATCCAAATACTTACTGGCGTCTGTCCCTTCATCCACATATTACTCGGTGACGTCCCCTTTATCCAAATATTAACCTGGGCGACTGTCCCCTTTATCAATATTACTGGGGTGACTGTTCCCCTTTAATCAAATACTTCGTGGTGACTGTCCCCTTTATCCACATAATTCACTGGGGTGACTCCCTCTTATCCAAAATATTAACTGAGACGAGTCCCTTTATCCAAATATTACCTTTGGATGCCTGTCCCCTTTTAAGTCGCAAATATTACTGGGAATGACTGTCTCCTATATCCAAATTACTGGGATGACTTCCCTTATCCAAATATTCCTGGGTGAAGTCTCCTTTATCCAATATTACTGGTGACTGTCTCCTTTATCCAAATATACTGGATGACTGTTCTCCTTTCCTATAAATAGGATGACTTTCCCCTTTATCCAATATGTTACTGGGTGACTGTCCCTTATCCAAATATTACTGGGTACGTGTCTCCTTTATCCAAATATTACTGGATGACTGTCTCCTTTAATCCAAAATATTACTGGGACGACCGTCTTCCTTTATCCAAATATACTGGGGTGACTGTCCCTTTATCCCAAATATACGGGATGACTGTCCCCTTATCCAAATATTACGGGTGACGTCCCCGTTTATCCAAATATTACTGGTGTGGACTTTCCCCTTTATCCAAAATACTGGGGGACTGTCCCTTTTATCCTCATTATTCTGGCGTGACTGTCTCCTTATCCAAATACTTCTGGTACCGTCCCTTTATTCAAATACTGGAGACTGTCTCCTTTATCTTAAATAATTACTGGATTGACTGTCTCCTTTATCCCATATTACTTGACACTGTCCCCTTTATCCACATATTACAAGGGGGGACGTTCCCTTTATCCCAAATATACTGGGGCACTGTACCCCTTTAGCCAAATACTTACTGGGTGACTTTCCCTTTATCCCAAATACTGGGCGACTGTCCCTTGATCCAAATATTACTGGGTACTGTCCCCTTTATCCAAATAGTTACTGGGGTGACTGCCCCTTTATCCAATATACTGGGTGTGAACCTCTCCTTTTTATCCAAATATTACTGGGGTGACAGTCCCCTTTATCCAAATATTACTGGGATGACTGTCTCCTTTATCCAAATATTACTGGGATGACTGTCTCCTTTATCCAAATATTACTGGGATGACTGTCTCCTTTATCCACATATTACTTGGATCACTGTCCCCTTTATCCACATATTACTGGGGTGACTGTCCCCTTTATCCAAATATTACTGGGGCGACTGTCCCCTTTATCCAAATATTACTGGGATGACTGTCTCCTTTATCCAAATATTACTGGGGCGACTGTCCCCTTTATCCACATATTACTGGGGTGACTGTCCCCTTTATCCACATATTACTGGGGTGACTGTCTCCTTTATCCACATATTAATAGGATGACTGTCCCATTTATCCAAATATTACTGGGGTGACTCTCCACTTTATCCAAATATACTGGGGTGACTGTCTTATTTATGCAAATATTACTGGGGTGACTGTCCCTTTTATCCAAATATTACTGGGGTGACTGTCCCTTTTATCCAAATATTACTGGGGTGACTGTCCCTTTTATCCAAATATTACTGGGGTAACTGTCCCTTTTATCCAAATATTACTGGGGTGACTATCCCATTTATCCAATTATCACTGAGGCAACTGCCCCATTTATCCAGATATTAATTTGGTGACTGTCCCTTTTATCCAGGGATGACTGTGCCCACGTCCCATTTTTCCAGGTATTACTGTACTGACTGTCTTTGTTTACATTGGTGTTGCTGTAGTGATTGTCTCATTTATCCAGGCATTACTTTGGTGACCATCCCATTTATCCAGGTACTATTGTGCCGACTGTTCCTTTTACCCAGGTATAGCAGTACTGACTCACTTTTATTCGAATATTACGGCGGTAAATGTCCCCTTTATCCGGGTATTACTGTGCTGTCTGTCCCTCTTTCTCTGGGCATTGTGCTGACTGTCCCTTTTATCAAGGTATTACTGAGCTGACTTTCCTATTTATGCTGGCATTACTGTTTGTCTGTTCATTTTATGCAGGTATCACTGTGGTATTTGTCTTTTTTATAAGTGCCTATCCTAGTAAATACCCAATTCTCAGTAACCCAACTGTTTATAGCCTAATTACCTGTTTGTTGATAGTCCAGGTTCGGTACAGGTATTTTCGTGTTTTAATTTCCAATTTCCTCTTTAACTTTTTAGCTCTTGCCTTGGTAGGTGTCTCGAGTTTTCCATTTATTTTTTCGCTATGGTAAACACTGTAAAAAAAATATAAATAAATGGATTAATGTGGTATATTACTGGCTTTTATGTGTTATAGCCTAACTTATTTTCTATCTTTGAGGATACATCATGAGGCGTATGAGTCTTATCACATCATGGTGATAAATATATACGCATTAAGCTACAAATGTCCTTTAATATCTAATTGGCTCTACCTCGGAATTAATATATCTTCATATATGTTAACAGAAGGGGAATTTTTTTAGTTAATGATAATTTCGTCGGCTCTCGGGCGCGAACCTAGGAACCAAGAAATCAGGACGTACAGTGAAGCGCTCTGACCACACTGCTATCACGTGATAGCTGTACATCCTGATTTCTTGGTTCCTAGGTTCGCGCCCGTGAGCCGACGAAATTATCATCAACTAAAAAAATTCCCCTTCTGTTAACATATATGAAGATATATTAATTCCAAGGTAGAGCCAATTAGATATTAAAGGACATTTGTAGCTTAATGCGTATATATTTATCACGGTGATGTGATATGACTCATACGCCTCATGATGTATCCTCAAAGATAGAAAATAACATAGGCTATAACACATATAAGTCAGTAATATACCACATTAATTTATTTTTATTTTTTTACAGTGTTTACTATATACATATAATATAATATAAATATATATATATATATATATATATATATATATATATTATTATACAATATATATATAAATATATCTAGGATATATATATATATATATATAATATATATATATATATGTATATATGTGTGTGTGTGTGTGTTTGTGTGTGTGTGTGTATATATAACTTAATGCGCAGCTGAAGACATGCTTTGCATACATAGTATGTCTAAATGCAATTCTAAGTTTTTGAGTTTGGAGGAGGGAAACTGCATAACACACACAGCACTGTGTTTGTTAAAAGTCAAGTCGTAACTGGCAGTAGTAAACGAGAGAGGTGGTAAGGGTTGTTCCCCATTTCCCTGACCAATTGTGGAAACTTGCAGAGCAATCACATTCTCTCTCTCTCTCTCTCTCTCTCTCTCTCTCTCTCTCTCTCTCTCTCTCTCATGTTTTACTGTTAGTTATCCCTCGAATTTCTTATAAACAATTACTCTTTTTGAATGTCAATTTAATTTTCTACAATTCTATATCCCATTCCGTCATGAATAATTTCTAACGCTCCCAAAACGGCGGGGCTAGCAGAATAAAGTTTTCCCAATTCGGCAGGATTATGAATATTTCGTATTCATGTGTCATGGCCACAACATCTCCCGTCCGATTTTTTGAAAGCCCCATCGCAGCTCACATACTCTACAACCTTCATACTCAGAACAGTGGAATATTTTACATAGAAATGACGATTTAAAACGCATTGAGTTTTCTGTACAGCGTATACTGCTGTATTAAAGTCTCAGACACGCCCCGGTGGGTGGCCTAAGTTGTTGGCACCTACAGCAGTACCAGACGCACGATTATGGCTCATTTTAACCCTAAATGAAATAAAAACTACTGACGTTAGAGGGCTGTCATTTGGTGATTGGAGGGTGGATGATCAAAAATATATTAAGTCATTTACGCCATGGAGGCAGCATAATTTAAAATAGTAAGGTTTGGTTTGCTTCACGTTGCCTCCTTTGCATCGTGATTTTCAGAGGCACGTCAGATATTTTTGAAGAAAAAAGAAACAAGAGCACTCATTCTCTCTCTAGTTTCCTCTTGGTCCAGAGCTATGAGAACGAAAGGCCTCTTTGATCGTTACCTTCCAGTGCCAGTTTCCTTCAATACTCACTATTCTTCAATTTTATTTCGTTTAGGTCTATCTGTCTCCTCACAAGCCACACTGGACTTGAAAGACAAGTTCTCCACACCAGAATTTTATTTAGCAAAAGGACCAACGCCCGTCTTTTATTTTTTCTTTATTTTTTTAACGAATATCATTCACTCATTAGCGGTTTGAGTAGGATCACGCTAACCAATAGTGTTCAGGTATTTAGTTTTATTCATGGAGCTCTCTCTCTCTCTCTCTCTCTCTCTCTCTCTCTCTCTCGTTTACCACAGCCTAAGAAATCCCATTTGAGATTCCATCACATTCAGGAAATCACTTCACGCCATCAATGCTTCTCATTCCGAGCTTCCAGAGAGAAAGAGAGAGGAAGGTGAGCGTCAGTGAAACAATAGAGGAAATAACTCGTTATTTAAGAATTAAATAAATTGAAAACCACTCTCATTGTCAATAATCGTCACAGAGGAATTAAATTCATCATTTCGAGGCTGCGTACGTAATTTTATAGGTGAAGTACCAAGTCAAAATTATATCGTAATGGAAATGGTCTTGTATGTTTTTTTTTTCTTTTTTTTTTTGTGTAGATCACATCTATGAGCAAAATAAAATGCGGAAAGGTATATTTGAAAGACTCAGCCTCATCCACAATTATAACAATAACTTTTATATCTGAAATGCAAAAGATAAGATATTTATATAGAAAACAATCGCCAAATTTTAACTTAGACGCCCATACATTAGAATGCAGATATATGAAAAATTGTACAAATCATTTCCATGAACACTATGATGAATCAGTTTCCGGGGAAAGCAAAAAAAAAAAAAAAAAAAAAAATTACATAGGTATGGGAGAGTTAAGGTGAGAAAGCATTACTCTAATTATTCTCTCTCTCTCTCTCTCTCTCTGGTTATATGCGTGCAGCCTCGATAGGATACCGATTTTTAACAGTCTGCTGCTGCTGTAGCAGCCGCACATCTCACAAGACCCATCAGTAAACAAAATCAATATATACCCAGCGTCTCCAATTCGCCCTCAGCGTTCGGTCACTGATACATGCCACCCATTCCACATACAGATCATTCCATAATTCAGTCTTGAACTGCGCTCATTATGTCAGCTTCAGACGTGTATGTTCTGTCATCTATTTGATGGTAATTTTAACGCATCTCACAATGTGATCGAGATATGAATTACCCTTTCGATATGATCTGGCCTTTTGCAGAGAGAGAGAGAGAGAGAGAGAGAGAGAGAGAGAGAGAGAAGGGGGGGGGGGATTTTAGAACATTCTGCTTTTTCTTCAAAATCTTGAAGTGTTTTAATGTTTAGCTACATAACAGTGTTTGTATGATATTTAGCAATGTATTTCAGAGCTTTAAGTACATCAAGATATGAATTTTAAGATACCACGAATGATTTGGTATAAGGTGCTTTTTTTAGCATCCACTCCAAGAGAAAATAAGTTCTTTGAAATAACTAATCACTCGAATGCGCATTTAACGCAACTGGGAACTACTTTCAAGCTCCATCTTTTGTATTACGCTGGTTTCAAGAATCAGGATTTGAGTTGCCTCGTAATTCTATAATAAGTGTGCAGTTTCATCAGAGTTTGAATTGGAATATCTTTTATAGTCATATGAGTAGAACTGGTTAATTCTAATGTTTATTTCATCCTTCATTTTTATCCCTGTGGTAAAAAGAGGTGACTGTTTTTGTTCATTTAACCCTGAAGTGATTATGCTACCAAATTCCACGATGTTATAGAAAGCTTAGACCCACGTCCTTGGGATGGGATTTAGTTATTAAAATGTGACAATGGGACTGGTGACTGCCAGATATCTAAAAGGATACCGATTGTCCCTTAGAACAACCCAATAATCTCTTTACTTTAGTACGGATAGAGGATTTTGGTTGTCGCAATGTAGGCCAAAATTTAATTATAATAATTTTCCGACTCAGAACTTAATCAGTGAATATGAGTTATGGAGAAGTTTGAGTAATTAGAATGCATGAATTGCATAGAAATAAGCATACATACGTGACCCAGCGCCTAAAAACACATCAGAGATCAATTTAGTTTTTGTGTCTGTCTCTTACGGTTTCCCAAAATATTTATTTAAATATTTATTTCTAAACGAAAACTGCAGCAAATACTGCAGATTTTTTTTCCATTAGGATGACCCCCAAGAACATATCGTTGATTAAAAATTTGAATAATTTTTGAATAATTAGCAAGTCGAAAAGTTTTCGCCCATTCATTTAAAAAAAGTTATCATTAAAGGTCGCCAAATTATAATTTATTCTAGTCTAGAATATATTTTAACAAATTTTCGAAATATATTTTCTAAAATGTTTTCTGATACGTTTTCGCATATATTATTGAATGAGTTGATATTGATTTTGATTTCTCTTGTTATATATCAGCATTTCAGTGGACCAACTGCACTAATAAAATGGTCTCATATGAGCATGCCTCTGCAAATAAATATATGGTGGTGAGATGTAATA
>NC_087210.1:12574362-12580743 GCF_015104395.2 Macrobrachium nipponense | reverse complement strand
GAGATGTAATATTCCGTGATAAATTTTCTTTGGTAGCATTTAAGTCATTATATATATATATATATATATATATATATATATATATATGATATATATATATATATACATATATATATATATATATATATATATATATATATATATATATATATATATATATATATATATATATTAGATCATATATATATATATATATATATATATATATATATATATATATATTATATATATATATATATATATATATATATATGTGTGTGTGTTGTGTGTGTGTGTTTGTGTGTGTATATATATGGAATATATGTATATATATTTTATATTATTATATTAGTATTATCTCACCAACATTAATAATAAAAAAGCAATCTGAACGGTAGTAGGATGATAGCAATTCCATTAGAATTACGTCAATGACAAGAACAGCAAATAAACATATTAATAATAACAGTATTACTATTTTTGAATGAGTTTGATTATTGTAAGAGAAAAAAGGAGAGTGAGAATTTCTGTATCAAACTGTATATTTAAAGATTGCATCTTAAATAAAAGACGACTCCGTTCCAGCAAGCATTAACTAAGCAATTAATAGATCAGGAGTAAACGAACACAAGGGGAGGTTGAGTAAACATAGCTAATTGCATGTGCATTTAATTAAGAAAGAAAAATCTCAGAGGCTGAACAGAAATGCTTGCAGCATTAATGAAAAAATTCACTAGTGCAAGGGATTTAGTAACCTTAATATAATTGTTATAATTTGTTCCTTAATACAAATTGTTTCAGATTAATATAAAGAAAACCATTAGTGCTGTATCCATATTTCTTCAAGAAAATCAATAAAAATTTAAAAATCCTTCATTTGGTATACAGATCTCTAATATATACATATACTTGCATACACACACACACACACACACACACACACACACACACACATTCTATGTGATAAAACTGAATGTAACTCTGTCAACTTGTGTTCTATAGAAATCCGAACCGCTTGACCGATCGAGACGAAATTTTGCACTCAGCCCCCATTTGACCCCAGAAAGGTTTTCTCATATTAGTATTATATCCAGAGCTTTCGAGGTCGGTGAGAAGAATCTTGTCGCTCCGATGCCCTTTAAGTCCAAGTTCAGCTCCAATAGGGAAGGGGGTAACATATAAAAAAAATCGAAAGCAACAGATATTAGTGTCTATTACATAGTTTTCAAGGTTGCTGAAATGAATAATGACACTCCTGATGCTTTCAAGTCCAACTATCTTTACAGGAATGAGAGAGAGAGAGAGAGAGAGAGAGAGAGAGAGAGAGAGAGAGAGAGAGAGAGAGAGAGAGTTTATATATATATATATATATATATATATATATATATATATATATATATATATATTCACACACATATATATGGAGAATTTTCTTTAGCTCAATAACAACTTTAAGGTTTATCAAGCAGAATTTCTTTAACATAATTATAGTTTAAGTTGCCAGTTGGAAATCTCATTTCTCTATTTGTATTCATATTTTTATACTCTACTTTTCCACAAACCTCTTTGGCTTTCTTTGTTATACTGCCCATTCTCTAATGGATACTATGGGCCATTAAGCTCCACTATCCTGCACCTCGGTTCTGGAACTGCCTTCCTTTCTTTGTTTTCAGCGGGGTCACAACAGCGTAATTAAGCGCCTCAGTGGCATGGTCGGCTTTCCACTGAGGGAGGGGTCAGAAATGTGTATTTCTGGTGATAGAAGTTCACTCTCGACGTGGTTCGGAAGTCACGTAAAACGGTTGGTGCCATTGCTGAATAACCACTGGTTCCATGCAACATAAAATTACCATACAAACATACAATGTATTTAGAGGAGCAAGTCTTTCCTTCCTTATAATATATTATCGTATTCAATTTGCTTTTTTTTTTCAACACAAGAGACTTACTTGCCTGCACACCCCCGGCTTCTTGAAAATGACTCTAAGCGCATTAAAATTCAGCGCATTAAAATAAGCCTATTAAAATCCATGAATAATAATAATAATAATAATAATAATAATAATAATAATAATAATAATAATAATAATAATAATAATAATAATAAAAATAAATGATTGCATCTTTTTTTTAATAATGGGATATTTTCCTTTTTTCCTCAAGCGTGGACCTCCAAAGAAGGATGCTGAAGTGACTCACTATTTTCCTAAGGTTTTTGTGCTGTGACAAGGAAACTCTGCTTAATCTAGTAAAGGAGTAAGGAAGGCTCTTCTCGTGTGTCGTTGAAGTGTGTTTAATTTGGATAGAAAAAATCTTTTCTTGTGTACGTTTCCTTTCCGGATAGAAAAAGAATCAGTTACTTTCAGATGATTTATATTGCAGTTAGTAAAAAAAAAAAAAAACAGTCAGCTTAACTGGAGATCACATTATATATTCAGATGTAAGAAAGTGTATCGTTGAAAGTATTTTTTTTTTACATTTGAAATAAATTTAGGTTTCAATTTTCTGTTTTATAAAAGTAGAGGGTACTTTAAAACGAGGTTGTTTTGTCTGGAATATTTGTTATTCCCTTTATACAGTGCCGATCTGAATGGGAATTAGGCGCTGCACGTCTCAATTCCGCATAGAGGAGAAGACAACCGCCAGAAAATTTATTATCCAGGGTGGAGTCCTACGCCTAAATTTCGATGTTAGTTCAATGTACTTCGAATTTTTTGTAAATTAATTAAATCAAGACCGTTCTCCATGTAATCATCTGGATCTCTTTTTTTACATTTTTTTATTCTTTTTTTTATTTTCCGATGCAGAGATAGATACTAACTCTTTACAACTGGACACAGTAATATGAATAACTTTACATTAAACTTTTAGTTAACTTGGCAAATATAGCAACAAAATAGTCATAAGTTTTTTTTTTTCCAGAAAATAAAATAGATCAAACCCTTATTATATCAATAAACAAAAAATCAGGTCTTCTCCAAATCCAAAACATGGATTTTTTTTTATTTTATTTAAACATTCATGAAGTCTTTGTCTGCAACTTAATTATTTTCTGACATAACTTTACTTTGCGTTTGAAAGCGTGTTTCCAAACTTTGGTCTGTTCAATGCTTTTATTTTTCCTGTTAGGATACCAAACTGCAACTTGTTTAACTTTTGCGTTTGACAGCGTGCTCTCAAACTTTGCTCTGTTCAATGCTTTTATTTTCTGTTAGGATACCAAACTGCAACTTCAGCTGGTGATCATTTTGTTTCTTGAAGGTAGCTGTAATGAATTTCTAGACATGAAGCACCGTAGCTTCATATATATACAAGTAATATATATATAATATATATATATATAGTATATTATATATATATATATATATATATATATATATATATACATATATATATATATATATATATATATATATATATATATATATATATCAATATAGATATATTATTAAGAATGCCGGATGCTCAAACCTCTTCACAATTATATACTCTATTCTTGACATGTTAAAACGAACGTGGACTCGTATTGCACGAAGCAAGTGTAGAATTATTAGGAACTTCAACAGATACGAAGTTAGATTGTGTATTCCGACTTTATTTTGATAATAAAAGTAATTGCCCTGTTGATTTAACAATCAGCGACACATTGTAAATGTTCAGCATTTTTCTAGTTGACCGAACTCCATATTAATTGTCGATATCCACAAAACTTGGTCAAGCTAGCTGTGTCATCACAGTCACCATCATGGGGTTTCCCTAATGCAGCGTTTATTCGTGAAAACCCAAGTATCGCATCATCCGCCACTGCTGTTTTACACTGATATAAATTGTCCTCAGCTTCAAGAGAGTGAAACATTTAGACCTGACGAAAACACCGATTACTGAGCCCTGGGTGCCTATTAGAAATGAAGAAAGATTTTCACAGAGTTCTTGGTGCCTATCAACAGAATTAGAGAAGTACGGTTTTGTTGATGGTGTAAAATCCAGGTTGCCGAGAGGTGCGGATGTGTGTATGCATGCATATATGTGTATGGTTGTGTGTGCTTGTTTGATTGAATACGTTAAGCAGTCATAGGTCTATACATTAAAAGTTAATGAGGGCTTGGAACGCGATGATTTTTACCAGTGGGAAAGGTATCGTGAGTTGGCGCCTCTCTTTCTAAAGAGAAAATGCTCTCACAATAATTGATAAATGAAGTAATCAATTAACATTAAAAGCAGATAATAATCTAAGCCTTTATGTTTAAAACAAACATTGTTCATAAGTTGTATACGTGTATGTTTAGGAATTGTGCAATGTTAAGACCTCCCATGACCTTTGAATATAATGTTGGATGAACTAAGTAACAAAATCTAATATGTTATTATGAAGTGTTAAAATGTTGGCTCTCCCTTATGATATAAAGAGCGCATTAAGCAGATTGTCCTTTTGCTTTCATGAGAGTGAAATTAAATAAAAGAAAACAGAAAATCTCTATAAATAAGTATAATGTAACCTGCGTGTACTGGTCAATAGTTATTTTCTATTGTACGTTTGAATGGTAGAAATATATTTAATCGTGGTTGTACATACATAACAGGAATTTTAAAAAAACACAAGTAAAAAATACACCAAAATTTCTTCCGCGCAATCGAGTTTTCTGTACAGTGTATAATACTGTATGAGCTGTGGCCCATGAAGCTTTTAGCCACGGCCCGGTGGCGGCCTGTCCTATAGTGTTGCTAGAAGCACGATGATGGATAACTTTGACCTTAAATAAAATCAAAACGACTGAGCCTAGAGGGCTGCGGTTAGGTATGTTTGATGATTGGAGGGCGGATGATCAACGTATGGATTTGCAGCCCTCTAGCCTCAGTAGTTTTCAAGATCTGAGGGCGGACGGACAGACCAAGCCGCCACGATAGTTTTCTTTAAAAAAAAAAAAAAAAAAAAAAAAAATCAAAAAAAAAAAAAAATCTCGCAACTCCCTTCGACTATTGTCTTTAAGAATAATGATAACGCAGGAAAAGTCGGCAGAGGATGCCCACGACAGCGGTGCTTTATGAGAATAAAAAGACGGTGTTAAAATTTTCTGATCGATGAAATCCGGAGTTCCTCTGAAAACATTTTCTAAAGTTCACAACGGTGCTAATAATATTTTCACCCAACTGAAGATGCGATCCGATTCTCAAACGGTATAAGATATTGAGTCGTGTATAGTGTACACACACACACACACACACACACACACACACACACACACACATATATATATATATATATATATATATATATATATATATATATATATAATATATATATATATATATAATTATCAGCAAAATGGAATTATAAGTGAAGAATGAATTGCTACTAAGTGACTTAAACGCTCGACAATACCCTCCAACCAATGAGGTTCAGTCGAAGTTCAAGTCAGGAGAGTTTCAAGTTAATGCCGAATCTGGCGTACTTATCCCCTTCGAGTGCAGGGATTTATGCTAAGCGTCCGCATCAACTTACCCCCACCATGATAGCCGATTGGCACGTTTGAAACACGTAGCTCTTCTTTTTATTAATTTTTCATCACACCACATATGGTTTATATACAAATGTTAGCGAGAAATGTCAATATCCAGTTCGCGCTACCTCAGAAATATCACCTAATGGGGATAATAAGTGATAAATGGATTGGTGCCTAAGTGGCTGGAACACTCGACATTGCCTTCCAACGACTTCCAGTCGAAGCTCCCATTACCAGCCTAGTACACTCAGCCTCATTCCTGACACACCGTCAGCAAAAGGAGACTCGAGAGACGTATCCCCAACGTCTTACTTAATGTTATTAGAAATAAAAGGAGGCCATTAAGAAGAGGAGAAGGGGGAGGGAAACATCTTTTATCCGAATAAGTATTTGCAGCTCCTCAGTGGCGTGGTCGGCATGGTGTTAGCGTACCACCTCGGTGGCGGCGAATTCGATTCTCGGGCATTCCATTGAGGTGTGAGAGATGTGTGTTTCTGGTGATAGAAGTTCACTCTCGACATGGTTCGGAAGTCACGTAAAGCCGTTGGTCCCGTTGCTGAATAACGACTGGTTCCATGCAACGTAAAAACACCATACAAACAAAAACTAAAAAGGTGTTGCTAATAGTGTGAGTTGAGCGTGAAGTTACCTTCATATAACCATGTTAATGTTCAGTTTCAATACTGCTAAAACCCCAACGTATGGAGAAGGACACACACACAGACACTGAGTACTGAGCTGTCAAAATGGGGATATCATGATAGCTCATTCGTATAACAGATATCGCAAGATAATGCATACCATTAGATCAGCACATTCTCAAGTTTCTAAATAAATTAAATACGTTTGTATTGATAAAAAAAAACAAGAAATTCTTTCGATACCACTAAACAATTTTTAT
>NC_087210.1:12561862-12569362 GCF_015104395.2 Macrobrachium nipponense | reverse complement strand
AATATGGATTTTTATTACACAGATAGCTAGAACGACTGACGTCAGGGAAAGAGGGAAGGAGCATAAAAGTACAAAGGAACTTCATCTTAATGCAATGCGATATGAATCGTGGCCAGTATAATTCATTTCCCAGTTTATGGTTTTATTTCTCTTTGCTTGCCATCATGATAATTTTCTCTGGTTGAGTTCTAACTTTGGTAAGATGTAAAATGGGTCCATATTGCGACAATAACATCACCTTAATAGACAAGAAAATTAGAAGGGAAAATGTAAGCATTAATCAATTGGCCTTAGTTTTTAAACGTTAACCTTTATCAGTTTTAAAGAGTGAATGCAAATCAAAATAAGAGTTAAATGACTTTTTATAGCGGTCAGCTGTTTCTGTGAGAGAGAGAGAGAGAGAGAGAGAGAGAGAGAGAGAGAGAGAGAGAGAGAGAAAGGAAAATTCTCATTTCTCAGTCTCAAGTTGCTAATCCCTGTAAAGCACCAGCGTAGATGTAAAATAAGAACTGGAGTTTTCTGGTTATTGATGTAGCTTTTTGTAAACTCACCTGAAAAGTCAAAATGAAGGGTAACTGACAATGTTATCTGTTAGTTTTAAAATCTCTAGCATTCATGATTTATAGCTTTCAGTTCCAACGAACATTTTGTCTACTGCCTTTGGCAATTCATCCACCAACGGAAATAACTATGTCAGGAATCGTACTAAAGTAAATCATCTGTGATGGAATATATTTCGGAAAAGTACTTTTTTCGGAAAAGTACTTTCACAGGACCAGGTAGCAACTTCTTTAGTTCTGGTTTCTTTCGATTTAAGACCAATGTAATAACCACACTTGTTTTTAGAGCCCTAAAATAGACATCAGATTGGATTGTCTTCCATCATGAAATAGAGTTTTTAGTAGAGTATTTTTCCAAAAACTTTTTTCAAAAAGGACTTGTACACTGAATTGTCAACAACCTTCTACCAAATCAAAGATGGAACCAGTGTTCAGTTTTGATGTTCCCAAACTTACCATGTTTGCTACGATGCCTATTTTTCATTGAGAACGAATTTGGCTTCCTCCAGCTCAATCTTATTGAATCCGAAAAAGATCAGTGGCTTTTCTTTATTTTAAGGATAAACTGCAGGACTTCATGAAGTCTAACGTTATATACAAATATGAATGCCCAAGATTTACGTTGGTTCCTCGCGAAAGTTACTGCAGGTCCGCTATTACAGCCACTTGGGATAAAGTTAAAGGACAGGATCTAGAATTTCGAACCCTGGATTTTCTAATATCAGAATACACGCATCAAAATGCAAAATTCCCATCGAAAAGAGCCAATTTTCCATTATCGGCACTACCGGCCAAACTACATACTTGACTACTCTTGAGTCGTTATATATAAAGCACCTATCTCTCACTTTCAATGCAAATACCTCTGGCGCGCCTCTTAATGCGTTAGTATTCTATTTGCATGTCTTTCTCCCGTATTGCATGAAGATTAGCAAATGTCACAAGAGCCTAGTCAGTTGATAAATAGAATTATAATTCTCTCGAATAACTGGCAAAAAACAATCTTTCGGAGCCAAATGTGAGAATCAAGTATAATGTTATCTCATTCTTATCTAGTTTCATAAAATTAAGGAGAAAAGGCTAAGAGAAAGATTCTTGAGCATCAGAAAAATCAGTCGGTTTGGTGAAGAGAATATGGAGAGAAAAAAAATGTCGATGCGAATGATGCAATGAGAGGAAAAGGAATAAAAGAAGCGCCCTTCTTTCCTTGAAATGATGACGGGTGGAACAACTTCGTAATTGAACATGGCAGCTTCAAGCTACAAGTAAATGTTTCGAAATCATCACATGAGTCAAAGGTGAAAGAGAAAGAACGATGTGATACCTATCAGGTTTTCTAAAGCAAAGGAACAGAAATCCTCACTAATCTCAGTAGTAACTTCTAAAAAAAATTTTATCATACGGAAAAGGAGAGAGATCCCGGAAGTTAACAATTCATTAATCTCTTACAGGGCTAAACAGACGATCAATATTACTGACAGTATTCCCTGTACTGTCATTAATACTGTCGGTGTGTCCATCATACGAACTTAGTGTCAGTAACTGAAAATGTTGGTCCTTGAACTCCAGTTTCAGCTATCAGTATGATGGTTTGTTCACTGGACTGCCAGTATTGTCAGTATTATCGGAAATCGGAAGAGGTACAATGTCTGACCAGCAAGGGAAACTACTCCTTCGGGAATTTATTTCAGCTTTCCAAGGATTACCAGAGTTATGGGATGTTCGATGCGAAGTAGTGGTAGTAGTAGTAGTAGTATTAATAATAGTATTATTATTTATATTATCATTATTTATATTATCACCAACATCATCATCAGCACCACTTCCTCCTCCTCCTCCTCCTCATTATCATCATCATCATCATCATCATCATTATTCTTAAGTGTACATACTAACATAAATTATGAAAATGTTACAGTTGCTGGATGACAATGTGTCGGATGACGGACAAAGTTCTGGTGCGAAAATTGATGAGATGCCACAACCCAAGAAGAGAAAAATGAATTACAAATCAGATTTCCTTCTGAACTTAGCCTGATATTATCTTCAAAAAGATGATAGCAGTGACCTAAATACTGCACAAGTTTGGGCTAGCAAAGTAACGAATCTGCCACGAGATCAGAAAATACTGGCTGAGAAATATATTAATGACATCTTATTTGAAGAAGAAATGGGGACGCTGACCAGAAATTCAGTGAAGATAAATGAATGCCGTAATGTAGACATTTTATCAGCATCTCGTCCTATGTCAGCAGCAAGCACAAGCACTAGTCATGATGATGGTGACTCAATGAACCATTCCATATCACAAATAGAAAATTTTGACTCACTACTGCCATGAGTTTCAACCACAAGAATATATTGATGATTAATGTAATGTAAGATATCTTTGTCAAATAAAAAAGTATATTACCGTAAGCTAAAATTATAACCCTATTTATATTTACCTTGATGTAATCCTTGAGAACAGTAATGGTGGCTCCACAGGTTTCGTGCACTATTCCACTGATTGTAGATGTTCCCATTACGCCGGAATAACGCAGCCGGGAAATGATTCTCCTGTTGCTAAATAGCAGGGAGTAATGGACAGTCTTTCATTTGGAGAGATGCTCTCCCTCATAACAGTGTCTTTTTTAAGTTATGTATGGCCTTGCCATCTCCAAATCTTTATTGTAGGTCTTTTCATCCATCCGGAAATAACTTGGAAAATCATTCATATCGGTTGTCTTGATTTCATTCTAAAGGTTTAAACGCTTACCAATCCAGTCTTTGACCCACTTTCTACGTTTGCGTCTTTTCTTTAGCCAAAGAGCCATAATAATTGCAATGGATGCTTTTCTCTTGTTTCTCATGTCACTTTAAAGCCAAGGGCACAACATTCGACGCTGGTAGCTACACTGAATTACTGACGGCTCAATCAGAATTCAATAATGGACGTGTGTTCGGTGTACTGACAGTGGTTCACACCAATAGAATATTAATAGTCAGTAGTTTTACTGACAGTAATAAGGATCGTCTCTACCCCCTTTGAATCAGATCTAGGTTCAAGACATCAGTGCATCACATACCTAAAGATTATTATATAAAAAAGCTTCAGTATTTCTCATTCCAAAGGATTTACTCTAAGAATTTCAGATATATCAGGAATGGCTACATAAATGTTTACAGAAAAGTTTTATATTTCCGAAGAGTTAACCAGCACTTATATCAAGCGGTAACATCAACTAAAGGTCTTCCTAGTTTTACAGAGCCAATTTGGGTTCCTATCATACCATCGCACATTCTCTTACGCTTTGATTATAAATTTATAAATACTGTTTCCGACGGTGCCAATTCTGCAGAAACAATAGCGTCTGAAGAACCCAAATTGACTCAGAAAGACTTTTAATATATATATATATATATATATATATATATATATATTAATATATATATATATATATACATATATATATATATATATATATATATATATATATACGTATATATATACATATATATTTATATATATTAAACGAACTTGGTGGCGCACGGTACGCAGTGCTGGAACCCAGCGCTTTCCGTCATGTCCACTCGGGTTTTATTTTTATAGACAGATGGATAGATAGATAGCTAATGATGACTATAATTCAGGAAGAGGATATGCCTTTAGAAGACTAGAAATGTAAACAATGACTTCTTCGCATGGTAATCATGCAGTGTATCCACACAGAGATAGCTTTCTTTTGTTTTCTTATGGATACAAACAACCAAGCATATATACACTAAATAGGATGATAATCGAACATTAAAATTTATCTCCTATAATAATATCTCCTTCATCATTTTCAAAGCAGTTAATAGTCATTTTACTGTTTAATTTTAAAAGTAATGGTAATTTTACCCTCTGAAGCCACAATGAAACAAAAACAAAAGAAAGAATCATTTGGCTTCATTGACAGGACACAATCATTCATCTGAGTTATGAAACCATTGCTACCTAATGATGCTTATTGTTGATATATTCTATAAAACCTGCAAAATTCTATTTTTTTTTTTTATTTCACTGTAATACAATACAACCAGAAAGTAATCTAAGTATTTAATTCACTAACAAAAATATTAAAGATGTTATTTAAAAATGAAAGACCTCTTGAAATTGTATTTGCTTTGAATGATTTTCATAAAGTGTATAACCGTTCAGAGATGTCACAATAGAGATGAACATAACCGTTCAGAGATGTCACAATAGAGATGAACATAAAAATCAAAGATAAAAAAAGTGAAAATAAATGAAATTAGAACGAAGAGGTAAGAGCCTTTTGTCTCGCCCCAAAATCCAGTTTGCAGCGAACATTAATATTTCACGAAGCTCACAAAGCGAGGAAGAGGAAATCTGCATAATAACAGATATCCAAACTGAATTTTGAAAAATCCGCTCTGGAGAAAGAAAGAAAGAAAAGAAGAGAGGAGAAATCGTGATTATCTGTACCCTCACTTCTTTTCTTTCTGGTCTTGACTAAATTTGGTGACTACGTCTTATTCATTCATATCTTTTCTTCTCATCAAAATTAAGTACAGTACATTTTGAAGTTTGCAAGGGAAGCATTAAGACGACAACTTCTCGAAGTAAATGTATTGTTTTTGAGCATGGCAATAAATTCTTTATAGATATATATATATATATATATATATATATATATATATATATATATAATGTAAGTGTGTCTCTCTCTCTCTCTCTCTCTCTCTCTCTCTCTCTCTCTCTCTCTCTCTCTCTATATATATATATATATATATATATATATATATATATATATATTATATATATATATATATATATATAATATATATATATATATATATATATATATATATACATATATATATATATGTATATATATATATATTATATATATATATATATGTGTGTGTGTGTGTGTGTGTGTGTGTGTGAGTGGTGTGTGTGTGTGTGTATTTTTCTTAGCATTTCAGCCCAGAGATAAATTACTGGTTCAGTTTCAAAGTATCGATACCGAGGAGATCATCCTGCGATTTCTCTGCAGGTGGACAAACAAGACATTGACATCAATGAACTGTAAGCCCCTTATGGGGGTAGTGCCGTCAGTGCACATTTTATGGAGCACTGTAGACATTACTTAAGTTTCTTGGTAGCGTGCCTTCGAGCCCTAGCTGCAACCCCTTCTGTTCCTTTTAATGTAATTCCTTTCATATTCTCTTCCTTCCTTCTTTCTTTCCACCCTCGCCTAACAATTGATTCATGGTGCAGGTGCAAGATTTTCCTCCCGCTGCACCTCTTAAACCTTTTACTGTCAGTTTCCATTTCTGCGCTGAATGACCTCATAGGTCCCAGTGCTTGGCCGTTGGCCTAAGTTCTATACTCAGTTCAAGTTGATCAATCACTGAGTAAGACCAGCAATGCGGCACTCAGGCGCTCCTTGTTTGTGACAACACCGTTATTTACGATCCAAGTATTTACTTCTGTTGGTGGACCTGATACCTGACGCTCACCTATCAAGCCCCGAGAAGAAAATTGAAGTTCAACGTCGTGAGCTTCATTTTGCCCCAAGCCTCTTGCCTGAATTGTGTTTTAACACCACCACAGTTCAGATAGCTTTTTCGCTCATATAATGTACATTTTTCGTCGAGGGGAAAAATTTTGCAGATTTATATATTTCACCGAGGAAACATTCTGCAGATTTATTGTCTTCACCTTGTAAAAACTTTTAAAAGTTATTTCTTTACTTTTTTCTCACATAATAGCTTTCCGTGCATCTCTTCTTATAAAGGCAGTTATGTTTTGTATTTTTTGCATAATTAGATTTTGTATATGTGTTCTTTGAAAGTGATAGCATGTTGCGTTTATATATCATAGCAAATTTGTGCTCAGACAGAGGGTCACACATTATATAACATACATACTACACACACCCAAGGGTAGATGATCAACATACCTATTTGCAGCTCTCAAGCCTCAGTAGTTTTTAAGATCTGAGAGGACAGACAAAGCCGGCACAGTAGTTTTATTTTCAGAAAAATATAAATATGTTTCAAGTATTTCGTATCAGAGAAAGGATTGGATCTTGATCAGTTAAGTTGGAAAAAGGATTAATGCAACTACAGTAACATTCAGTGACACAAAAATTACAGTTTAATTATTCGTGATTTTTTCATTGCCTTTCCTGAAAATGGAGGACGAATTTTTTATAGCCTTTGGAACTAAGAAGTTAAAGCCAACCCCAGCCCCAATTTGTGATCCAAAATATTTATGCAGAGGTTTGTTAAATATCCACTTTCTAGCAACTTTAAAGAGTACTGACGACTACAATGTCAATAGTTAATTAAGTTAATTCCCAGGTCAAGTTAGAGAATAAGCTGCCATCATGTTTCCAAATATGAAAATTTTATTTCTAAATAGTTAGTCCAAAATTCCCACGAGCTGACTCTCATTTCCTTTCGGTCATATAGAACCTGTTTGCAAAACTGGATGATTTTTAAGTAAATTGCAAAAATCCTGCCGTGCCAATTGTGCTTTTACATTCTTTTAATGGAACCTTTAATTAATTCTATTCCAGCGTGAGACAGATTCGTTTTCTATTCCAATTTCATCCACACCACCAGGATGATGCGACAAAATTTTCTCATTGCTTTAATGTTTCAATTTCTATTCATTTCTTTCTTAGGCTTAAAAAAGTATGATATTTTTATAAATTCGTTTATAGCTTTGGAATATCAAAGGCTGAAAGACTCGTTTTCATTTTAAACTGCGCTGTACTGTATTTATCAAACACTGAGTAATGTTTTCAATGATAACTCACTGTTTGATAAATATATTACGCAGCAGTTTTTCACAGTCACGAAGGAAGGTGAAACAGCGGAGTGATTGTTCGGCCTTTCGACACAGCAGTCCTTAACTATCAGACTATTGAGTCGAAAGGTG
>NC_087210.1:12551337-12561362 GCF_015104395.2 Macrobrachium nipponense | reverse complement strand
GACTTCAAGCTTACTGTCTTCATTAACTAGAAATCCAGAGCGGTCCCTTTAAAGTATTGTTGGAATCACACTGTTTTTCGAACCTCCAAATGACACATGACCGTCCCAGAACTTTAGGGTCAGCAAAAAGAGTGAATTAAAGCTTTTTGTTTTCATTAACCAGAATTCCAGAGCCGTCCCTTTAATTAAAGGGTGGAGCTATTCCCTTGAACTTATGGTAGGACGGAAGTCCTGCCACAACTAGTTCTCGGAAGGGGGATTTGTCTTTCTAGTCTGTAAATTAAAATATTCTTGAATAATTCCAGTTTAATTAATTTTTGACTGAATTTTAGAAGGAAAAAAAAAGGTTTTAAAAAATTTGTTAAAAATAAGGAATTGTTATGGATACTTAATGGTATCTATTAAAGAATTCATAGTCGACCTTATATTGTTAATGTGTTGGCGGACTCATTTGCAGCTCTTAATTCATTCAGGCAATACCCTAGATCTACTATGGCCTGGCTGATATTTACGAACGGTGACCTTCGATAAGTCGTGGTTATTGATGTGAGAACTAAAACAATGAAAATGGCTAAAAACTTCCGACGTGAACCAGCATTTCTGAAAAGTAACTTTTCCTTTTTTTATATACATTCATTTTCTTTTATAAACATGACCTCCTCTTTGCCTGTCTTTAGGTTAAGAAAGGTTAGTATTTTAATGTTCTGGAAAATTCGATTGACAGAATAATCCTAGAAGCTGAAGCGCTTTTCACGTATGTCTCAGAAGGCCTATAATTCATACTGGTCAGGCAGCTCAACTAACTTCTTCCCAAGGCTTCATTAATCTTCCATTCACCATCACCCCGTCCCATACTCTTCCCTAGCCTCCACAGACCTAACCATTTCTTCCCATTTCTTCTTTATCATATTTGCATATTTCCGTTTTTCCCCAGCCTTTTTATTTCTCTTAAACCTCTTGTTCTCTCTCTCTCTCCCTTACATTTCCACGTTTTTTTTTTCATTCAAGTTCACTACTCTTCTATTCTTCTTATTTCCTTTTCATAGAATTTTATTCAGTCATGAGAATTCATAAACAAAAGGAACAAATAAACGAATTTTGAGATATTTCTCTCTCGCTCTCTCTCTCCCTCTCTCTTTCCTTGCAATTCAGCCTTTCACGCACAGGAATATTATAGTCCTCTGCAGATTTTTATCTTTTATTATTATTATATATTTTTATTTTTTTATTTTGACGCCATCCACTTCGTCAGGAGAAGTGTTTCAACATACACGTAGCTCGTTGACCAGACGTGACTAAGTTCGTTTTTAATCTTTTTCACCAAATATGTATATATAATATATAGCCAAGAGTATGCATGCGTACATTTAAATAAATGATGATAGTATATCTGTTCAAAGAGAGAAAGGAAAATGAAATTGAAATAACACATGCAGAGCGAAAATTACAAAGATTAAATTGTTAAAAAATGCATTTATTCTTTACTCTAAAATCGCGATTTTTATTCAGACTTTTTCCTATTACATTTCACAATTTAATCCAAGTGTGAGGTTGAAAATGAAGGAAAACGTATTTATTTTGTAATCTCAGTTTCCATTAGAATTCGACGAGATGAAAATTTAACTAAGAGAAATGCTTTAGGATACTGAAAGGCAAATCGAGAGACGGACAGGAAGTACTGAAATCTGCTGATGAACAACATTGCTGGAGTTATTCCTTTGTTGTTCTTCAGTTTAAAAAGGAAAAAATGTTTCTCGTATAAATAGGCTGATGCCAGCACAACTAACCTTTAGTGTGTCAATGAATAGCTAGACAATATAATTTAAAATTTCAAGTTCTTAATTATTCGGGTCAATATACGTATGTATAAAACTCATAGTCGGGGTTGCAAATTGAATTACGTCGGAAAATATCTATAGGAAACGTTTTGAGGTGATTTATCATGAGTTGTATGAAGAGTGCACGTAGCAAAGATAAAATATTTTTAATTTAGTACAAAGGGCCGTTCGCTTCCTGAATCAGATGGGTAATAATTCTGTCATCTCTAAAACATGCTAGGAAACGGAAACCTTTACCTTTGATAGAGAGCTTTCGGAAAAGGAGTAATTGTTTGAGATGCAGCTTTGAGAGGCTCTTTGTGAAGTCTTTTTAGAATCGTTGTAACGAACAGGTATGCCCAAAATGATAAACTTGAAGGGGGATTTGTTGATAGAAATTGTTAAGTGTACATTTATTTGTGACCTTTTAGCGAAGGGCTGTTGCCAATTCCAGTAATGTGCAGGGGCACTGTTAAACTTAATGAAGATCTGCAGGAATCTAGATTATTGTTTTAAGTTTTAATACAAATATCACGAAAGTGAAGGTGAAGCCAGAAGTAGACTTAAAATTTGATATTTGCTTTACTCTTATTGAAGTTGAAATGTTCTAATTAGCTTATAGTTCTTACTGACTGAAAACTTTCAAGTTTACTCAATCAACGCAGGTGTCCTCGATTAATTAATGTTGAATGAATTTGGGTGTTTTATGTTCATTCAAGGAAGTACAATATTTGAAAACGTGACTTATTTTTGTTACTTAACACTTACTCCCTCTGATATATTTAAAATAAAGGTCAATTGAGTTAGAAATCATTAACTTTAAAGTTTCATATTTGTTTTTCTGATATATGATTTTTCTTAACTTTCCGGAAAATTGTTATTCTGTTCATAACTGGTACCGTGATTGTTATTTGATAGAGTGTATACAGACTAAGAATATATCATTAGAAGATAAAAGGATAATAATGCGGATAAACTTATTTTTATGATAATGCCATAAAATTGCATATCTCTTTAGGTATATGCGTATATACATGTATGTGTATAAATTTAAATTTCGTATTTTGTCAGAATGTTGATGAACTTACAATTACTCTGTCGTTATTGTCTTGTGCCTTCAATTGTCAGCATAACTACCTTTCAATATTAAATCAGTAGACAATATTCCAAGCCATTGCTTTTCAGTTATATACGTGCATGAATCAACAACTGTAACTTCAGCCTTCATTTAATCCTGTAATCGACTCCAAAGGCTTTACTAATGGGCCATCTGCTTCAGAAACAGTAAGGTCTAACGAGCCCCCTTTCCTCTTCGGATTGCCTGAGGGACTTCAATTAATACGATCGCTCTTTGGGAAGATTCAACCAATAACACTTTCTTTCTCAGCAATTACCCGCGAGGTTCCCATAAAGGAAAAATTAGTCAGCGCTATATCAGAAATTTCTGATATAGCTCTGATTCATTTTTCCTCTTTGGGAATCTCGCTGGTTGAGAAGGAAATTCTGTCATCAACTCATATTGTTTAGAGACTTAGGAATTCTTCCATCGTTACGTTTCTTGCAATATCCGTCTGTCTTCATTAGTATGTTCTTTGGTTTTATTCTCCAAATGTTCCTCTTTTCAATTCGTTTTTCTATTTTGTTCGCAGCTTTGCTAATCATATGTCTCTTTCTGTCGATTGTTATCTGTGCAAATATGCCATAAGGCAAATCTGACGACAATGTGTTGATAACCCTGTCTGGTTGCTTCATTATTTTAACTGATGTGATGAAGTATATAAACCGTGTTTATATACTTACCATCTTATAATAATATACACTTGAAATACTAATATCAGAAAAAAATAGTTTTCAATTATAGAGCTTGAGCAACAAAAGATTCGGTTTATTGTTTCCATTTAGTGGAAAGGAACTACAATAACGCCACAATGAAAACTGCATGTGAAATCTCGAAAGATTTGTAGTCTTGAAATTGTGATTTTTTCTTGGATTAAATGCTTTTTGTGCGTTTATTTCCTTTTCCTTCGGGGCCACATCAGGCCAGGAATAATTTTCACCATCTCCCTTAGGATTCAAGTCTGTGTGAGTTGCTTACAGGGATTCGTTTGGAGTTTAAAGTTGATGTGTACAATCATAAAGCACCTCCTCCAGTCATTGCTGTGTGGAAAGAGAACTTTTTTTTATTATTTTTTTTCATGCGAGAGAATGCACATTTGTTTTTCCTGATCACAGAATAAGTGCAGAATTTCATAGCTGTCAACGTTTATTATTATTTTGAAGCGTTAAAGCGGTGCTCAGTTGCACTTTTTTTTAATCTTTATACCATGTAATGTTTAACCTTATTCTAATTAGCGCTTTCACTGCTGGTTTTTGGTTTCTTATTCTTATTAACTTTCTGGTTTTTAGAAAATTATCTAAGTATTCCCATTCTTCGAGATTCTGTTTTCCATTTCTATTTTTGTGTTTATATATATATATATATATATATATATATATATATATATATATATATATATATATATATATATATAGCTATGAATTTTTATCACATCGCGTGATTCATATACATACATCGAGCTACAAATGCCCTTTAATATCCAATTCGCACTACCTCGGAATAACATATTTTCATATATGTTAACCGAAGGGGAATTTTTTAGTTGATATTAATTTCGTTCTCTCGTGGCAGAGTCGATAATGTAACTGGGAGCTGGTTCGAACCCACAAAAGGACGAAATTATTATTAACTAAAAAATTCCCCTTCGGTTAACATATATGAAAATAAATTAATTCCGAGGTAGAGCGAATCGGATATTAAAGGACATATGCATGTATTTGTATATATAAATATATACTCACATACATACATATATATAAATATAATCTTCGTAACACGAAGATGAGATATGTCAATATAGTCCACAGGAGAAAAAAGAATAAAAGAACCTAGTAGCTTGATGCTTCCGCCTTCCATCAAACAGGCCTTTTTAAGAGCTTGATTTTAACTAAGCAGAATGAGTATATACATAAAAATCATAACCATTCTTCTCACTGGAAAAATACAATTAAGATAACACTTATCAAAGTAAAAATTAGGTTGTTTAGATCATATGATCTAGACAACCTAATTTTGATTTTGACAAGTGTTCTCTTAAGTTAATTTTTCCAGTGAGAAAAATGGTTATGATTATTTTCTATATACTTATGCTGCTTAGTTATAATAAAACTCTTGAAGAGGCCTGTTTGGTGGAAGAAATTATCGAGCTACAAGGGTCTTTTATTCTCTTTTCTCCTGTGGATTATATTGACATATCTCAACTTCGTGGTATGACGATTATATTTATAATAATATATATGTATGTATGTTAATATGCATATATTTATATATACAAATGCATACCATGCATACATGCATACATACATACATACATAAAATTTACAGCTCAGTACTATACGCAAAAAATCTGTCCATGTCTACTTTTTATTCCCAGTATATATAATATGTCAAAACACTTTTGTCTGAGTTAAATAGCTGTCTTTGTTGCTTTAATGCAATGGTTATCCTACTTCTTCATTTATACATACGAAAAATTGTTTACACATATCGGCGTTTCTCTTTTAAATCTGTCGGCGTATCGATATGCTTCTTTTATTATGCGCCATCAAACAATTTTTTTTAAAATTTATTTTATACATCGTGCGCGGAGAGAGATGAAAGGAAATGCGATATTGCTGAAAAGATTTCTATAGGAAAATGAATGGACAAGTTTTTAATGGATTAAGCAATGCGAAAACTGAGAGTGGATAATACGTATCCGGGTCTGTTTGGATGGCTTATTTACTTTTCTTTTATTTTACTACGATGTTCAGCTTCCATCTTAACCTAAAATAACTTTTTTTTCCCGCGTTTTAGATGGCAGCATGTGATGGTGGGTTACTATAAGTTTTCGTTATATAAGGAAATACAAGAAAGATGATCAGTTTAAGAATAATTTCCGTTCTGAAATAGGGAATAAAGATGATCGAAAGTTACATTTCCAAATGAATGACAGAAAATAAAGCTTTTTTGTGTTACACACCAGTGAGAGAGAGAGAGAGAGAGAGAGAGAGAGAGAGAGAGATTTTTTCTAATAGATTTTGAAGATGAAACTCGTTTAGCGATGAAGTATTTATTTCCTTATCGATTTTGCGTCTTTATGTCATGGAAGATTCTACCTTTAAAAAGGCTCGCTTATAAGTTTTCTGTAAAAGAAAACTATTGTGGTGGCTATTTGTGTGTCCGTTCCCACTTTTCCTTTCCGCACATTTCTGTCTGCCCTCAGATCTTAAAATCTACTGAGACTAGACGGCTGCAAATTGGTATGTTCATCATCCACTCTCTCCAATCATCAAACATACCAAGTGGTAGCTCTTTTGCCTCAGTAGTTTTTTCATTTAATTTCAGGTTAAGGTTAGCTATGATTATGCGTCTGGCACCGATATAGGTACCAACAACACAGGCCACCAACGGGCCGTGGATGAGATTTTCACGTGTAGTGGCTGAGGGGTTCATACAACATTATACGCTGTGCAGAAAATTCGATTGCGTCGAAGAAACTCCGGCGCATTTTTTTACGTTTGGCCTAATTTTCGATTCAAGGGAAACCGGTTCAGAAATGACGATTTGTTATCATGGAAACCATCATCCTAGCATTAAGATGTTAATTTCTAACCAGCCTCACGTGATTAGTTAATAACGCAATGTTTAAGAAATGATAAAAGTTTCGTGCATGTACGAGACCTTGTTGCATTTTATTTTGGAATCTTGACATTCTCGTGGTATAGTAAAGAACCGGTAAATTGGTAATACCTTCCTATACCTTTATATAGCATGTTTGCAATTTTGCGCAGCATACAAATAAAGACGAAATGTCATTCCTTTTTTTAACATGATTTGAACGTTTGAGTTTTAAACATTGCGTTTTCAGTATATTAGGAAATAAGTAGATTACATTTTACATACTTTTAATTTTTATACTTATATTTTAATTTGTCAGGTAATTGGAATTACTGTGTTGTATGACAACCAAACTATGCATTAAGTCCCATCCTGACCAGAGCCAACACCCACTCTTACCCCTTTTAGCTTTGACTTTAAAAATTATTCCTGCAATACTTTAAGGGGCATCGACCCTCAGGGGTTGGAGGAAAAAAAAAAGGTATGTATATGTATGTATGTATGTACTATATATGTGTGTGTGCGTGTATGTATATATATTGAAGTTTTGTCATCAATACTGGCGATATTGAACTGTAATTAATTATTGTAAGGTGCTTTACTGATTTCTTGCAATTCTGAAGCGAGGAAAGGTGAAATATCTCAATTTAAACTGCATATTGTAAGTTCATTTTATACTATTTCTTCCTGGAAATATTCCAGATTGAAGTCCGTTTCACACATTTTAGTTATAAATCTGTCAGTTCACTCACACAGGTCATAAAAGGAGTCGGAACCTAGGTACTTCCAGGACCTGTCGTACTTAAATCTTTGCTATCAGTATCTTAGAATGTCATCGCTTTACGGAAATAAACAAGACACATGGAAACAATAAAAATAAACTACAGATGGATTCTTACTTTGAATAAAAAGACAGTTAAATTATCATGTGAATGCTCAACAAGATATACAGTATTAGCACGTTATTTTGGCGTAAACATTTATGAACTGTCATATTTTATATAAAAAAACGAAAAAATTCTTATTATGAAGACATACATTGACATTAGAATATTTATCTTAACTGAAAGTATATATTTTGCAAAAGACCTTTGCCACCAACAGAGTTATCGTAAAGAGGAGATAACGAACAAAAAAGTCTGTTATGGAATGACTAGAAATGCAACTGAGTACAGCAACCATGGGAAGAGGACAAAAAAATGAAGGATAGACAATTGGAGGGGGGGGGGGGGGTGTTCGAGGCAGATTTGGAGGGAGGGGTAAAGGAAGTGTGAAAATACTAGGGAATTGAGGGGAAGGAGTAGAGAGGGGCGGAAAAAGAGAAAAAACATGTGGTAGCTTCAAAAAGATGAGGAAGACGAAGGGTGATACAGCAATGATAAAAGAAAGGAGGACTGAGATGCATCCGGAAGCAATTAAAGTGAAAGGGAAAATAGGAAAGGAGGTGCAGGATTCAGGTTAATAGGAATGCCTGGACAGAAGATAAACCGGATCTCTCCTTGATAGTGAGCCCCAAGGGTATCAGGGGTCGTTGTCTGGAACAAATATTTTTTGGGATTCATTATCTCTATGATATTTACAGTCTTTTGTTTCAAGTTTTTACGGTCATCCCCGACGGGCTCGTACTCAACAGGCCGCAAAGGTGGATACATACATACCAGGTTAAAACCCCTAAGGGTCACTTTCTAGAAAGAAATCCCTTGAGTAGAGAATAAAAACGCCAGATTTTTTCATCTCATCGTACTAGAGTAAATTCACATCAGCCGTGCATTGATGTCTATGCCAGTCCCTTACGACGCTCCTGATTGGCTGTGATAAGCCAATCACAGGGCTGGAAACTCTCATTCTCTCTCGAGAGTTCACATAGGCAGGATGTATGTTCTATTTCTCCTGAGGGATACGTCTTTCAGGTGAGGTGGAACATTCATCCTGGCCTATGTGAAACTCTCTCGAGAGAGGACCGAGTTCCAGCCCTGTGATTGGCTTATCAACAGCCGATCAGGAGCGTCGTAAGGGACTGGTCTAGGCGTCAAATGCACGGTTGATACGGATCTACTATAGGACTTATTTAAGAGCATGAAAATTTAAAAATTTATTTAACAATTACACAGGCATCCAATCAGAGGAGATTCAGAACTGTTTGACTCAGGGTTTCTTTGTTTAAAGCTGCACATTCAGCATGCAAAGTCAGGTCACTCAAAGATGGATAAGTTCAACACCTTCTTGCTCGAACATTCGCCAGTATGTTATTATTACTATTATTATTATTATTATTATTATTATTATTATTATTATTATTATTATTATTATTATTATTATTATTATTTATTATTATTCTAGCGCTCCAGAATCATGGTACGATACCTTGGTTCCATCTACTGAATTTTTATTTTTATCACTTACCATTACAAAGCTCATATTAGCCTCTAATTGTGAGAAAAATAACAAATGGTCCATTCATTTATTCATCAAATCGGTAAGAGGATTATCTATAATAGGAAATGATTCTATACAAAAAATCTATTTTGCTAATGAGGATTTTATAAGTGCTGTAGAATAATAAAATGCGGATCCTTAAATAATTCAAAAGACGTAATGATGAAAAAATTATGAGCCATGATGAAAAATGACAACCAACACACACGCCACACACACACACACACACACACAGACACACACACACACACACACACACACACACATATATATATATATATATATATATATATATATATATATATATATATATATATATATATATATATATATATATGAATTTTATCATATCACCGTGATTCATATACATGCAGTGAGCTACAAAAATCCTTTAATACTCAATTAGCTCTACTTCGGAATTAGATATTAAAGGACATTTGTAGCTTAATGTATATATATATATATATATATATATATATATATATATATATATATATATATATATATATATAATATATACTATATACATATATATATATATATACATATATCATATATATATATATATATATATATATATATATATATATATATATATATATATATGTCTGTGTGTGTGTATGTGTGTGTGTGTATTATATATAATAATATATTATTAGCTGTGATGAACATGCAAACCCATATATATTTAATTTTTTGCATTTTTTTATGAGTGGACGGAGCTCTGATTGTCCATCTTAAACCTGACTACACTTCAAATTTGTTTATTAAAAGGTCCGTTGCATACTTGAAGATCTCGAGAGAGTGCTGTGAAGTTTCTCTGCAACTTCTTCAAATTGTAAATTATAGGTATATTATAAGGAAAACAATCTTTTACTAATTTTGATTAGATAATGCCGAAGTAAATTTTCCACATATTGTGCACCATAATAGCAGGCTATAACTCTGAACACTTAATTTTACAGAGACAACAACAAGCTTAAATGAAAGCATAGAAGTGTCTTTTATGAGTTCCGAGTTTACAGTCATGGCTAAATCAACTGCAAGTCGTAATC
>NC_087210.1:12546337-12548837 GCF_015104395.2 Macrobrachium nipponense | reverse complement strand
GTGGGTGGCCTAAGTTGTTGGCACCTACAGCAGTACCAGACGCACGATTATGGCTCATTTTAAACCCTAAATGAAAATAAAAAATACTGGACGTTTAGAGGGCTGTCATTTGGTGATTGGAGGGTGTATGATCAAAAATTATATTGAAGTCATTTACGCCATGGAGGCAGCATAATTTAAAATAGTAAGGTTTGGTTTTGCTTCCACGTTGCCTCCTTGCATCGTGATTTTCAGAGGCACGTCAGATATTTTTGAAGAAAAAAGAAACAGGAGCACTCATTTCTCTCTCTAGTTTCCTCTTGGGTCCAGAGCTATGAGAACGAAAGGCCTCTTTGATCGTTACCTTCCAGTGCCAGTTTCCTTCAATACTCACTATTCTTAATTTTTCTTTTGTTTAGGTCTATCTGTCTCCTCACAAACCACACTGGACTTGAAAGACAAGCTCCCCACACCAGAATTTTATTTAGCAAAAGGACCAACACCCGTCTTTTATTTTTCTTTATTTTTATTAACGAAATATGATTTCACTCAGTTAGCGGTTTGAGTAGGATCACGCTAACTAATAGTGTTCAGGTATTTAGGTTTATTCATGGAGCTCTCTCTCTCTCTCTCTCTCTCCTCTCTCTCTCTCTCTCTCTCTCTCCGTTTACCACAATCAAAGAAATTCCATTTGAGATTCCATCTCATTCAGGAAATCACTTCACGCCATCAAAGCTTCTCATTCCGAGCTGCCCCCCGAGAGAGGAAGAGGAAGGTGAGCGTCAGTGAAACAATAGAGTAAATAACTCGTTACTTAAGCATTAAATAAATTTAAAACCACTCTCATTGTCAATAATCGTCACAGAGGAATTAAATTCATCATTTGAGGCTGCGTATGTACTTTTATAAGTTCTGAAGTACCCATCAAAATTATATAGTAATGGAAATGAACTTGTATGTTTTTTTTTTTCTTTTTTTGGTAGATCACATTTATGAGCAAAATAAAATGCGGAAAGTGATATTTGAAAGACTCAGCTTCATCAACAATTATAAACAATAACTTTAATATCTGAAATGCAAAAATTAAAGCTATTTATATAGATAATATCTGAAATGCAAAAATTAAAGATATTTATATAGAAAACAATCGCCAAATTTTGACTTTGACGCCCATATATTAGAATGCAGATAAATGAATAATTGTACAAAGCATTTCTATGAACTGTATGATGAATCAGTCTCTGGTTATGTGCGTGCAGCCTCGATAAGACACCGATTTTTAACAGTCTGCTGCTGCTGTAGCAGCCGCACACCTCACAAGAACCATCAGTAAACAGAATCAATATATATACCCAGCGTCTCCAATTCGCCCTCAGCGTCCGGTCACTGATACATGCCACCCATTCCACATACAGATCATTCCATAATTCACTTTTGAACTGCGCTCATTGAGCCAGCTTCAGACGTGTATGGTCTGCCATCTGTTTGATGGTAATTTTAACATATCTCACGATGTGATCGATATACAAATTCCCCTTTCGATATGATCTGGCATATGGCAGAGAGAGAGAGAGATGAGAGAGAGAGAGGAGAGATTGACCGAGAGAGAGAGAGAGAGACGAGAAGAGAGAGAGAGAGGAGAGAGAGAGAGAGAGCGGGGGGGGTTGGATATTTTAGAACATTCTGCATTTTCTTAAAAATCTTGAAGTATTTTAATATGCTTAGCTACATAACAGTGTTTATATGATATTTAGCAATATATTTCAGAGCTTTAAGTACATCAAGATATGAATTTTAAGAAACCACGAATGATTTAGTATAAGTTGTTTTATTAGCATCCAATCCAAGAGAAAATAAGTTCTTTGAAATAACTAATCACTCGAATGAGGATTTTACGCAACTGGGAACTACTTTCAAGCTCCATCTTTTGTATTACGCTGGTTTCAAGAATCAGGATTTGAATTGCTTCGTAATTCTATAATAAGTGTGCAGTTCATCAGAGTTTGAATTGGAATATCTTTTATAGTCATTTGAGTAGAACTGGTTAATTCTAATCTTTATTTCATCATTTCATTTTATCTCTGTGGTAAAAAGAGGTGACTGCTTTTGTTCATTTAACCCTGAAGTGATTATGCTACCAAATTCCACGATGTTATAGAAAGCTTAGACCCGACTGGTGACTGCCAGATATCTAAAAGGATACCGATTGTCCCCTTAGAACAACCCAATAATCTCTTTACTTTAGTACGGATAGAGGCTTTTGGTTGTCGCAATGTAGGCCAAAATTTAATTATAATAATTTTCCTACTCAGAACTTAATCAGTGAATCTGTGCTATGGAGAAGTTTGGCAATAATTAGAATGCATGAATTTGCATAGAAATAAGCATACAGACGTGACCCCAGCGCCTAAAAACACATCAGAGATCAATTTAGTTTTTGTGTCTGTCTCTTACGGTTTCCCAAAATATTTTAAATATTTTTTTCTAAACGAAAACTGCAGCAAATGCTGCAGATTTTTTT
>NC_087210.1:12538837-12541337 GCF_015104395.2 Macrobrachium nipponense | reverse complement strand
GCCCATTAATTAAGTTCCACTACCCTGCACTCAGTTCTGGAACGCTTCCTTTCTTTTGTTTTCCGCGGGGTTACAACAACGTATTTCATCGCCGCAGTGGCATGATCGGCTTGGTGTTGGCCTGCCACTTCGGTGGCCGCGAGTTCGATTCTCAGGCATTCCATTGAGGGGTCAGAGATGTGTATTTCTGGTGTTTGAAGTTACTCTCAACGTGGTTCGGAAGTCATATAAAGCCGTTGGTCCCGTTGCTGAATAACCACTGGTTCCATGCAACGTAAAAACACCATGCAAACAAATAACGTATTTGAGGAGCAAGCCTTTCCTTTCTTATAATATGTTATATTATGAAATTGCCTTTTTTTTCAACACAAGAGAGACTTAGTTGCCCTCTTACTCCCAGCGTCTTAAAATCCATGAATAATAATAATAATAATAATAATAATAATAATAATAATAATAATAATAATAATAATAATAATAATAATAATAATAATAATAATAATAATAATAATAATAATAATAATAATAATAAATTTGGGCATCTGTTTTTTAATAATGGAATATTTTCCTTTTTCTGTAAGCGTGGACCTCCAAAAAAAAAAAAAAAAAAATGCTGAAGTGACTCATTATTTTCTTAAGGTTTTGTGCTGTGAAAAGGAAACTACTTAATCTAGTAAAGGAGTAAGGAAGGCTCTTCTCGTGTGTCGTTGAAGTGTGTTATTCCGGATAGAAAAAATATCTTTTCTTGTGTACGTTTCCTATCCGGATAGAAAAATAATCATAGTTACTTTCAGATGATTTATATTGCAGTTAGTAAGAAAAAAGTCAGCTTGACTGGAGATCACATTATATATTCAGATGTAAGAAAGTGTATCGTTGAAAGTATTTTTTTTTTTTACATTTGAAATAAATTTAGGTTTCAATTTTCTGTTTTATAAAAGTAGAGGGTACTTTAAACGATCTTGAATGGGAATTAGCGATGCACATTTCAATTCCGCATAGAGGAGAAGACAACCGCCAGAAAATATGTTATCCAGGGTGAAGTGCGCATCAATTTCGATGTCAGTACAATATACTTCGAATTTTTTATAAATTAATTAAATCAAGATCGTTCTCCGTGTAATCGTCCGGATTTTATTTTTTTCCGATGCAGAGATAGATACTAACTCTTTACAACTGGACACAGTTATATGAATAATTTTACATTAAACTTTTAGTTAACTTGGCAAATAGAGCAACAAAATAGTAGTAACTTTTTTCCAGAAAATATAGATGCAAACCTTATACCAATAAACAAATCAGGTCTTCTCCAAAAGGAGGCTGTTTTTTTTTTATTTAAACATTTATGAAGTCTTTGTCTACAACTTAATTGTTTTTTGACATAACTTTACTTTGCGTTTTAAAGCGTGTTTCCAAACTTTGGTCTGTTCAATGCTTTTATTTTTCCTGTTTGGATACCAAATTGCAACTTCAGCTGGTGCTCAAATTGTTTCTTGAAGGTAGCTGTAATGAATTGCTTAGACATGAAGCACCGTAGCTTCATCCATAAAGCTCTCTGTGTCTGATAGGTTTGTAATATATATATATATATATATATATATATATATATATATATATATATATGTCTAATATATATATATATATATATATCTATTATATATATATATATATATATATATATATATATATATATATATATATATATCTATATATATTATATATATATATTATATATATAATGTATGTATGTTTATTACTTGACGAGATCATACAAGGTCTTCAAGGATTTAACAATAGTAGCAGAAAATGGGAAATGTATATCGAAATGCCAAATGCTTTAATTAGCCCATCAGGCTTGAGTTTTGTCAGTCGCTTTGTAACCACTCGTAAGCACATGTAAATAGAATTATCCACTTTCAATGATAACCTTAAAAGGCTGCTAGCATTTGTAGAAGAGAGAAACAATCCAACATTACCATAAAAGTATACTATAAGCATGTTTATTTCTGTACATATACGAAACCATATTTGCATTTTTTCATTTTCTAGGAACTCTACATAATATAACCATGAATGTTATAGATAAACATCTTGATTCAACTGTAGCGCTTTAAATCATCTTAATATAGATAAACTGATGGCACTTTTGAAAGGAATTTTGTAATGGTCGCTTCTTATAATTCATGAAAACTTGTTAGCATCTATAAAAGAATATATTTTATTTCTTGACTAAATTTAACGCATTGGACATATTTTCTTTCTTATTTTATCATTTTTTTGGATGAACTCTTATTTGTGGCATTGTTTCCCTTTGCTTACTAATAAGCTCAAAGATTTATTTTTTGTCATGCTATACAGACAGTATGTGATTTATAATAACAACGCCGTATCCGATGGAATTCACGTAACGCTTCATACCTTGTCGAGCATTGACTATTCCAAGCACTTCTCTCCACCATTGGCTTCTATATAAGACTGAATTCTTCCCATAACGCGAATG
>NC_087210.1:12513837-12533837 GCF_015104395.2 Macrobrachium nipponense | reverse complement strand
TGTCAGACAAAAAAAAAAATACAATTCACTTGATGATGTGAAGAGGAAAGTAAAGTAAAAGAATTACTTAAATATTGTCTATGTACACATACGTACATACATACATGCGTATTATATATGAATATATATATATATATATAATATATATATATATATATATATATATATATATATATATATACATATATGTGTATGTGTGTGTGTGTGTGTTTGTTTGTTTATGTGCATGTGTAAACTTAGCCCACCTACTTTGTCCTCAGCTATCTTCAAGAGAACCTGCATACGATAGAATAAATTGGAAATGCATATCTAAGTATAAGTATAAGCAAACATGGCCGAGTAAGCTTTTAGGATTTTTTAAAAATTTATTTTTGCAGCCTTTCTGGCCTAACTACAGCCACTCATTAATATTCATAACAGTTTTACAGTTCTTTGAAAATTAACGGATCAAGTTACATTCTCTTTACCTGATAACCTATCCTTATGAAATTTCTTTTTTAAAAACTCAAGGAAATTATATTAAGGTTCAGCAGTATCATTCAATTACATCAATTTTCAAAAGTCCAGTGAAAAGCTCTCTCTTCTCTCTCTCTTTCTCTCTCTCTCTCATGAATGATGATTGTGATATTAATCTAGACTTGCCTTACATTCTTAATCATGCCTTTTAACATGATGTACATGATATATCTTACACAGAACAATTAGTATTGTCAGAAAGCTTCTTATAGTGTTTTTTTTTTATTGTATAATTGTTCTTAAATGCCGCAATAACGATATATTCTTTTAATTTGGAATTATCTCAGAATTATTACTTTATGGCAGGAAAATCCCTTTTCGCATTTATGTCTCTGTTTTCTGGTATTCTAATTGACATCACCAACTTGTTTGTTGTTGTCAGTGGCTGCGATTATTAGATTTTATTTTCTATATATATATATATATATATATATATATATATATATATATATATATATATATATATATATATATATATATATATATATATATATATATATATAATATATATATATATAATATATATATATGTGTGTGTGTGTGTATATGTATATATATATATATATATATATATATATATATATATATATATATATATAGTATGTATGTATGTATGTATATGTATGTATATATAGTATATATATATATATATATATATATATATATATATATACATATATATATATACTATACATATATATATATATATATATATATATATATATATATATATATATATATATATATATATATATATATATATATATATATATATACATATATATACATATATATATATATATATATATATATATATATATATATATATATATATATATATATATATATACATATCAATGTTTGTGTGTGTGAGTGAGTGTGGGTTTAAAGAAGACAGGAAGGGAATTAAAATCATCAGGGTACCGTACTAGTAAAAGTACGCTATCAATTAAAAAAGATTGCAAATATTTTACTAATTCTGGATCCATAGCATCGATGTAGAGAGAGAGAGAGAGAGAGAGAGAGAGAGAGAGAGAGAGAGAGAGAGAGAGAGGTCATAACTGACATGGGAGAAAATACTTGCCAAATCTGACCAACAATGACACAGCAGGAATTATGTAAAAAAAGAAACATAAAAGGGTGAAATTCATTCCGAGATAATTGGGGTTGTTGTCCCCCTTTCGCAAATGCGGAAATCTCAAAGGTTCAACGATTTAGTTGAAGAGACTACACGTGAGTAAGGAGAGTTTAAAATGCCTTTCATGTGACATGACTCTCCCGGCAAGCAGTGTTGAATTATCCTGCAATTCTTTCGACATAGAACTCTTAAAAGAATTTTTAAAAACATGATTTTCCAAGTATCATTATCTTACGGTTGTTTTTAAAAAAGACGCATAAAAATTCCTGCAAAGCTAATCATGGTAATGACTTGAGAGAAAAGACGAGTGTAGACAGAAAACATTCGATTGGTGTTCAGAAAATGTTTGTATTTAGTTATCTGAATTATTTAGTCATGCACGTAAACGTAACAACACATATTCACATTTCATATTGAACACGGAGAAATATGGTTACCTTATATCATGATTATTGTCGTGTGTTTTCAAAATGAATAAATAGCAATTTCAGCAGTATACTCTATATAATTTAGTGTTTGGTAAAAAATTCACTTTATGGCGATACATTTGATGCAATCTGTCCACGAATGGCACGTTATAAACTGATAGGGGCAAATGCCATGAGGATGGGTGGGGTTGGGGGATTTTGGGGTAACGCTGGCGCCTGGTCAAACGAACTGTGAGAGAGAGAGAGAGAGAGAGAGAGAGAGAGAGAGAGAGAGAGAGAGAGAGAGAGAGAGCTTGCATTTGGTGGCATATCAACTTCCCCATTGATACCTGAAGATTAAATTTGTCAGATTTAAATGGACAGAAAGAGCCCGCAAAAAGTACGACTGTTTTCAAGATTGAGATTCTCATTTTCTCTTACAAGAGTCAGTAGTGTGTTATTAATGCGTTAAAAGGGTGTTAATTATAGAGAAAATCATATGCTTTTGTCTCAGTGCAGACGGAAAATGCTTGCTTGATAACTTCAAACAAAACAACCTTCGCTGAAAAAAAATGCGCCCTGCAGAATAAGAGACCAGCTCCCTGATTTTGTGACCGCAGTTCTGGCCATGCCAAAATAAAACTTCTGTACTTTAAAAGTTTTAAGACCCATTTTGCGACCATGGTTATGTTTGCAAGAACTCCAACAGGCAGTCCTAGTTTCTAAAATAAACATGGGATCTTTCCTAGAGAGTGATCCCCAAGGGTGTTTATTCCAAGCCCGTTGGGGATGACCGTAAAAACGTAAACAAATGACTGTAAATATCATGAAGGTAATGATCCCTAAGAAATATTAGTTAGAGATAACGACCCCCGAAAACCCTTGGGTTAGGGTCTCTATCTAGGAAATATTCTAATCATGTATGTGTTACATAATTAGTCCTTATACAGCGATTTTGCCTCACTGGTCAACCAGTGGCTGAGGCTTTCTTTCCTCTCTTATTCATGAAACGTCGATGTTAACATAATCTTCGAGGCATTCTGTTAGGTTTCGCCGTCCACATGTATTCACATTGTGTGTATAGCGCCTCAGTAGCGTAATCGGTATGGTCTTGGCCTGCCACCTCGGTGGTAGCGAGTTCGATTCTCGGGCATTCCGCTGAGGGGTGAGAGATATGTATTTCTGGTCACTCTCTGACGTTGGTCCCGTTGCTGAATAACCACTGGTTCCATGCAACGTTTAAACGCTATACAAAAAAACATTGTGTGTATTGTCTCTATTTTGTATATTCTATGTATTTGGCCTTGAGCTGAAATAGAATTTATTATTATTATTATGATTATTATGTAATAAAAACCCACCATTACACAGGAAACTATATTACTAAGTAAAATCAAAAAGCTTGTATGTTTTACCTAGTAATATAGTTTACTATATTAATGTGGATTTTTATTACACAGATTGCTGGAACGACTGACGTCAGGGAAAGAGGGAAAGAACATTAAAGCACAAAGGAAGTTCATCTTAATGCAATGCGATATGAATCGTGGCCAGTATAATTCATTTCCCAGTTTATGGTTTTATTTCTCTTTGCTTGCCATCATGCTCATTTTCTCTGGTTGAGTTCTAACTCTGGTAAGATGTAAAATATTTTCTTCGAAAGTAGAACATCTAATGAGTCCATATTGCGACAATATCATCACCTTAATAGACAAGAAAAATTAAAAGGGAAAATTTAAGCATTAATCAATAGGCCTTAGTTTTTAAACGTTAACCTTTATCAGTTATAGAGAGTGAATGCAAATCAAAATAAGAGTTAACTGACCTTTTATAGTGGTCAGTTGTCTCTGTGAATGGAGAGAGAGAGAGAGAGAGAGAGAGAGAGAGAGAGAGAGAGAGAGAGAGAGAAAGGAAAATTCTCATTTCTCAGATGTAAAATTGAGAAGTGGTTATGAAGGTCTCGCTTTCCTTGTTACTTCATTTTCGCTACGCCTTTTTAGAGTGAAGTTTCCAAAATGAATTTTACCCTAGAGATTGATGTAGCTTTTCGTAAACTTACTTGAAAAGTCAAAATGAAGGATAACTGACAGTTATCTGTTAGTTTTAACATTTCTAGCATTCATAATTTATAGCTTTCAGTTCCAACGAATATTTTGTCTACTGCCTTTGTAAATTCATCCACCAACGGAAATAACTATACCAGGAATTGTACCAAAGTAAATCATCTGTGATGGGAGGTATCCAATCTGAATTACTTTACTTACTTTGCTAGCATCAGAATGAGAGGAGCAAAATCAGTAATTACGAAACATTTAACGTTGAGGAGAATAACGTTATCTCTCTCTCTCTCTCTCTCTCTCTCCTCTCCTCTCTCTCTCTCGTCTCTGTCTCTCTCTCCTCTCTCCTCTCTTCCCTCTATATATATCTATATATATATATAGATATAATATATATATATATAATATATATATATATGTGTGTGTGTGTGTGTGTGTGTGTGTGTGTGTGTGTGTGTGTGTATATTTTATTCGAGCTACAAATGTCATTTAATATCTAATTCGCTCTACCTCGGAATTGATATATTTTCACATACGTACCGAAGGGGAATCTTTAGTTGATAATAATTTCGTCCCTTGATAACGTCACTGGCCGTCCTGATTTCGTTCCCGTCCACTGGACGGTGGTTCGATCCCATGACGGGGACGAAATTATTATCACTAAAAATTCCCCTTCGTACATTTGTGAAAATATATCAATTCCGTGGTAGAGCGAATTAGATATTAAAGGACATTTGTAGCTCGAATGATTTATATGAATCACGGTGATGTGATAATTATTCATATATATATATATATATATATATATATATATATATATATATATATATATATATAAGATATATATATATATATATCTCTGAACTGCTCGTTCCCACCTGGAAAATGTGCTCTAACACTCTTAAAAACGGCCTTGAATGGAGGGACGAGAGATCACAACAACAAAAATACTACGGCAGAAGGCCGATATTACTGAAAAAGGAGGAATTTACATAAACACTGGGCTTTAGTTTTAAATGAACTATATTTATATTAAGTGTTGTAGATCCAGGAACTAATGAGGTGGTTGATTGTCGATCCACTGGAAACACGTGGCTGGGAAATGAAGACAGGTTATTTTAATGCAAGTTTTATTCCAACGGGTTCCCAATTTCACCCACAATCAGACATGGTGTTTGTCAGCAAAGAGATTGCATTCTAGCGTCAGTATTAAGGTGAGGAATACATGGGGAACATTACACACTACTTTCTTTCAGCCTAAAATTTACAAACCACTCAAGGGGCATGAAATGACTGGGAGTTTACACAGAAAGGACTATTACATTACTTGAATTAACTAGGGGATGTTTACTAGTATCACAAAGGAATTTATCACAGCATTGAACCAAAACTGGGGGAGTGAGAAAGTGAACAAAGAAGGGGGGAAAGTCGCCATGGAAGAATGAAAATGAAATACAGACAAAAGGCAAAACAATTCCCTGGCTGAACTGAAATTTACGTCTCACAGTACCTGGAAATCCTAGGCTTGGTAGTCTTCTTATCTGCTGATATTTCTGTGCACTATGGAGGTATAAAAATACTTGGGATCCCCCAGAGGAGGCAGGGGGAGCAGAAGGGGGTGAAGTGGAGTCTGCAGGGCTTGAGAAAATCTGAAGAAGTCCTGCTTCTGAGTGGTCCGGAGAGTTTCTGAGAGTTTCTGAGTGTTTCTAAGAGCGAGCTGCTGTGGCCCAGTTCTTTTAAAATCTCGCCTGGTAGGCTCCGCCCTAATCCAATGTTCCCTGGTGGGGGGCAAAATCAGAACAGCCAATGTTATAAAGAGGTCTTAACTTTCCTTGGCTCTGGCTTAAAATCCTGAACAATATATTTATATACATATATTTGATGTTATATTATATATATAAATATATAATTTCCCCAATAATACGGAATGTTCAAAAGATGACAATCTTTAATTCCAAACTTTCAAGGGCTCGTCTGCCTCCATCTTCAGGGTCCCAAATTATGAAAAGCACAGGATCTTCAACAGCTTAAATTTCCCAATCCTGGCGACTGACCTGACTTTTTTGTTAAAGACATCACAACGGGAGTGATACAACACATCAAATGCACACGAGAAAGAATTTATTGCATCATTATACCTTGGTGCAATACATTCAACGAATGCAATATTTTCCAGTTGTTGGATTCCAACTTACAAGGGACAATATTCGTATCATTAGCTACAGAAGACTTGCCCTCGACCCATTCATTCTGTTTATGAGCACGAGGGAGATTAAAGAGACAAGATGTGGATTTTCATTAGGCTTTGAAATGACGTTATTTACCCCAACTATAAATTTCGACTGAACGCTAAGACTACCGTATTTATAAAGATGTCAAATGCTTTTGTAGCTAGAATCGCTATAGTTTAGCGCAAACATTTCATGTGAGAATATTTTTCTAAAATTCTTGAATACACGGTGTCCCAACTCCACTCAAAAAAAAAAAAAAAAAAAAAAAAAAAAAAAAAAAAAAAAAAAAAAAAAAAAAAAAAAAAAAAAAAAAAAAAAAAAAAAAAAAAAAAAAAAAAAAAAAAAAAAAAAAAAAAAAAAAAAAAAAAAAAAAAAAAAAGACCAGGCAGTTCTTACATTTTTGTTTTTATTAATTGATGTCACTTTTCTATGTATTTTTGAAAATTTTGAAAAAAATGAATACTATATTATTAGATCAATAATATATGTTTATGAGCACGAGGAGATTAAAGAGACAAGATGTGGATTGTCATTAGGCTTTGAAATGACGTTATTTACCCCAAACAACTATAAATTGCGACCAAACGCTAAGACTACCGTATTTATAAAAAGATGTCAAATGCTTTGTAGCCAGAATCGCTATAGTTTAGGCGTCGAAATTTCATGTGAGAATATTTTTCTAAGGTTCTTGAATACACGGTGTCCCAACTCCACTCAAAAAAAAAAAAAAAAGACCAGCAGTTCTTACATTTTGTTTTTATTAATTGATGTCACTTTTCTATGTATTTTTGAAAATTTTGAAAAAATTAATACTATATTATTAGATCAACCGATTCCTAAGGAAGCTAAAACAAGAAGGTATTATTTCTGATGAGACTTTTCGTGACCTATTTGTGACAGGGTCCTCTTTTGAAGTGCTCTATGGGCTCCCAAAAATACATAAAACTGGTATCCCTTTGAGACCAATTATGGCAGCATACAACTGCCCTTCATATAATATATCTAAATTTTTGGTAAAAATCTTAACAAAGTTCTGTAACTCACAATATACTATTAAAAATGTTTCGAATTCCAACTTAACATTGTTTCACAGGATGGTGATTTGGTGATGAGCAGCCTTGATGTCGAGTCCTTATTTACAAATGTACCAGTGTCAGAAACTATTGATATAATTTTGGATGAGGTTTTTCAGGGTAACTATTTTTTGGCAGTTTGAGCAAGATTAATTTTAAAACTTTACTGCAGCTTGCAGTGCGAGACTCTGCCTTTATTTTTAATGGTAAACTCTTTCTGCAGGCAAAAGGAGTAGCCATGGGTTCTCCTTCGGGCCCCATTTTTGCAGATATTTTTATGGGACATCTGGAAAACCGTTTCTTAAAAGATTGCCCTTCCAATTTTCAACCGGCTTACTATAAGAGATATGTCGATGACACTTTTGCCTTTTTCAGACACCAATGGCAATGTAAACTGTTTTTGGATTATGTAAATAATATTCATCCCAATATTCGTTTTGCCTTGGAAGAAGAGCAAAACAACACCCTAGGTTTTTTGCATGTTAAAGTCGCTCGTATTGACCATCAACTGTTTTTCGATTTTAGAGCCCTAAAATAGGCATCAGTAGAGTATTTTTCCAAAAACTTTTTTCAAAAAGGACTTGTACACAGAATTGTCAACAACCTTCTTACCAAATCAAAGATGGAACCAGTGTTCAATTTTAATGTTCCCAGACTTACCATGTTTGCTACGATGCCTATTTTTCACTTTGACAGATTACGACAAAGGATGGTAAAAATCATTGAGAACGAATTTGGCTTCCTCAAGCTCAATCCTATTGAGTCCGAAAAATATCAGTGGTTTTTCATTATTTTAAGGATAAACTTCAGGACTTCATGAAGTCTAACGTTATATACAAATATGAATGCCAAAGATATCTTAGAAGTTACGTTGGTTCCTCGCGAAGGTTACTGCAGGTCCGCTATTACAGCCACTTGGGATTAAGCTATAGGACAGGATCTAGAATTTCGAACCCTGGATTTTCTAATATCAGAATACACGCATCAAAATGCAAGATTCCCATCGAAAACAGCCAATTTTCCATTATTGGCACTACCGGCCAAACTACATACTTGACTACTCTTGAGTCGTTATACATAAAGCACCTATCTCCCACTTTCAATGCAAATACCTCTGCCTCGCCTCTTGATGCGTTAGTATTCTATTTGCATGTATTTCTCCCGTATTGCATGAAGATTAGCGATTAAAACTTTTTCTGACTGACCCTCTTAGAAACCACCTCAAGAAAGTAGGAAATAAACGGTTCGCAAACAATTACAAATGTCACAAGAACCTAGTCAGTTGATAAATAGAATTATAATTCTCTCGAATAACTGGCAAAAAACAATCTTTCGGAGCCAAATGTGAGAATCAAGTGTAATGTTATCTCATTCTTATCTAGTTTCATAAAATTAAGGAGAAAAGGCTAAGAGAAAGATTCTTGAGCATCAGAAAAATCAGTCGGTTTGGTGAGGAAAATATGAAGACAAAAAAAAGTCGATGCGCATCGATGCAATGAGAGGAAAAGGAATAAAAGAAGCGCCCTTCTTTCCTTGAAATGATGACGGGTGGAACAACTTCGCAATTGAACATGGCAGCTTCAAGCTACAAGTAAATGTTTCGAAAACATCACATGAGCATCTGAGTCAAAAGTAAAAGAGAAAGAACGATGTGATACCTATCGGGTTTTCTAAAGCAAAGGAACAGAAATCCTCACTAATCTCAGTAGTAACTTCTAAAAAAAATTTTTATCATACGGAAAAGGAGAGAGATCCCGGAAGTTAACAATTCATTAATCTCTTAAAGGGCTAAACAGACGATCAATATTACTGACAGTATTCCCTGTACTGTCATTAATACTGTCGGTGTGTCCATCATACAAACTTAGTGTCAGTACCTTAAAATGGTGGTCCTTGAAATCCAGTTCCAGCTATCAGTATGTGGGTGGGGTGGGCTTATTGATGATGGTTTGTTCACTGGACTGTCAGTATTGTCAGTATTATCAGAAATCGGAAGAGGTACAATGTCTGACCAGCGAGGAAAACTGCTCCTTCGGGAATTTATTTCAGCTTTCCAAGGATTACCAGAGTTATGGGATGTTCGAAGCGAAGTAGTAGTAGTAGTAGTAGTATTAATAATAGTATTATTATTTATATTATCATTATTTATATTATCACCATCATCATCATCGCCACCACTTCCTCCTCCTTACTTTCCTCCTCCTCCCTCCTCCGCATCATTTCATCATCATAATCATCATCATCCTCATCATCATCAACCATTATTCTTGAGTGTACATAATAACATAAATTATGAAAATGTTACAGTTGCTGAATGACAATCTGTCGGATGACGGACAAAGTTCTGGTGCGAAAATTAATGATATGCCACAACCCAAGAAGAGAAAAATGAAGTACAAATCAGATGACCTTCTGAACTTAGCCTGTAATTATCTTCAAAAAGATGATAGCAGTGACCTAAATACTGCACAAGTTTGGGCTAGCAAAGTAACGAATCTGCCACGAGATCAGAAAATACTGGTTGAGAAATATATTAATGATATCTTATTTGAAGAAGAAATGGGGACGCTGACCAGAAATTCAGTGAAGATAAATGAATGCCGTAATGTAGACATTTTACCAGCATCTCGTCCTATGTCAGCAGCAAGCACAAGCACTAGTCAACCATTCCATAACACAAATGGAACCAAATTGATAATTAATGTAATGTAAGACATCTTTGTCAAATAAAAAAAATATTACCATAAGCTAAAATTATAACCCTATTTATAGTTACCTTGATGTAATCCTTGAGAGCAGTAATGGTGGCTTCACAGGTTTCCTGCACTATTCCAATGATTGTAGATTTTCCTTTCCCGTTACGCCGGAATAACGCAGCCGGGAAAAGATTCTCCCGTTGCTAAATAGCAGAGAGTAATGGACAGTCTTTCATTTGCAGAGATGCTCTCCCTCATAACAGTGTCTTTTTTAGTTATGTATGGCCTTGCCATCTCCAAATGTTTATTGTAGGTCTTTTCATCCATCCGGAAATAACTTGGAAAATCATTCATATCGGTTGTCTTGATTTCATTGTAAAGGTTTAAATGCGTGAAAATATTACGCTTACCAATCCAGTCTTTGACCCACTTTCTACGTTTGCGTCTTTTCTTTAGCCAAAGAGCCATAATAATTGCAATGGATGCTTTTCTCTTGTTTCTCAAGTCACTTGAAAGCTAAGGGCACAACCATTCGACGCTGGTACACTGAATTACTGACAGCTCAATAAGTATTCAATAATGGACGTGTGTTCGGTGTACTGACAGTGGTTCACACCAATAGAATATTAAGTCAGTAGTTTTACTGACAGTAATAATGATCGTCTGCACCCCCTTTAAAACAGATCTAGGTTCAAAACATCAGTGCATCACATACCTAAAGATTATTATATAAAAAAGCTTCAGTATTTCTCATTCCAAAGGATTTACTCTTAGAATTTCAGATATATCAGGAATAGCTACATAATGTTTACAGAAAAGTTTTATATTTCCGAAGAGTTAACCAGGACTTATATCAAGCGATACCATTAACTAAAAGTCTTCCTAGTTTTACAGAGTCAATTTGGGTTCCTATCATACCATCGCACATTCTCTTACGCTTTGTATATAATTTATAAATACTGTTTTCCGACGGTGCCAATTCTGCAGAAACAATAGCGTCTGAAGAACCCAAATTGACTCTGTAAAACTAGGAAGACTTTTAATATATATATATAATATATATATATATATATATATATATATATATATATCTATATATATATATATATATATATATATATATATATATATATATATATAAAAGTCTATCACATTACCGTGATTCATATACATATATCGAACTACAAATGTCTTTAATATCTAATTCGCCTTCTACCTCGGAATTAATATATTTTCATATATGCTTAACACCCAGTATTGAGAGGTCGTTGGTTCGCGCCTGTCGATCGCCAATTCTATTATCGCTTAATAAAATTCCCCCACCCTCGGTTAAGCATATATGAAAATATATTAATTACGAGGTAGAGCGAATTAGATATTAAAGGACATTTGTAGTTCGATATATACTATATATAGATATATATATATATATATATATATATATATATATATATAATATATATACATATGTATATATATATAGTATATATATGATATCTGATATATAATCATTATACTAATATATATATATCTAATATATATATATATTATAATGTATATTAAACCGAGCTTGATGGCGCACGGTACTTATTGCTGGAACCCAACGCTTTCCGTCATGTCTCACCTACCCTCCCGATCCCCTACCTACCCCGCCCCCAACCGTGCAGACAAACAGGTTTGCAGGGGAAGAGTTGAAATGTCATGTCTCACCTACCATCCCGATCTACCTACCCCTCCCCCACCCGGGGCGGACAAACAAGAAAGATCCACTCGGGTTTTATTTTTATGGACAGATGGATAGATAGATAGCTAATGATGACTATAATTCAGGAAGAGGATATGCCTTTAGAAGACTAGAAATGTAAACAATGACTTCTTCGCATGGTAATTATGCAGTGTATCCACACACAGGTAGCTTTCTCTTGTTTTCTTATGGATACAAACAACCAAGCATATATACACTAAATAGGATGATAATCGAACATTAAAATTTCTCTCTTATAATAATATCTCCCTTATCATTTTCAAAGCAGTTAATAGTCATTTTACTATTTAATTTTAAAAATAATGATGAGTTTACCCTCTGAAGCCACAATGAAACAAAAACAAAAGAAAGAATCATTTGGCCTCATTGACAGGACACAATCATTCATCTGAGTTATGAAACCATTGCTACCTAATGATGTTAATTGTTGATATATTCTATAAAACCTGCAAAATTCTGCTTTTTTATTTCACTGTAATACAATACAACTAGTAAATAATCTAAGTACTTAATTCACTAACAAAAATATTAAAGATGTTATTTAAAAATAAAAGACCTCTTGAAATTGTATTTGCTTTGAATGATTTTCATAAAGTGTATAATCGTTCAGAGATGTCACAATAGAGATGAACATAAAACGTTCAGAGATGTTACAATAGAGATGAACATAAAAACACAAGATAGTTTAAAAAAGTAAAATATGAAATTTTGTTAGGACGAAGAGGTAAGAGCCTTTTGTCTCGCCCCAAAATCCAGTTTGCAGCGAACATTAATATATCAGGAAGCTCACAAAAGCGAGGAAGAGGAAATCTGCATAACAACAGATATCCAAACTGAATTTTGAAAAATCCGCTCTGGAGGAAGAAAGAAAGAAAAGAAGAGAGGAGAAATCGTGATTATCTGTTCCCTCACTTCTTTTATTTCTGGTCTTGACTAAATTTTGTGACTACGTCTTATTCATTTATATCTTTTCTTCTCATCAAAATTAAGTACAATACATTTTGACGTTTGCAAGGAAGCATTAAGACGATAACTTCTCGAAGTAAATGTATTGTTTTTGAGCATAGCAATAAATTCTTTATATATATATATATATAATATATATTATATATATATATATCTAATATATATATATACATATATATAGTATATAGATATATATATATATATATATATATATATATATATGTGTGTGTGTGTGTGTGTGTGTGTGTGTGTGTGTGTGTATTTTTTCTTAGCATTTAAGCCCAGAGATAAATTACTGGTTCAGTTTCAAAGTATCGATACCGAGGAGTTCATCCTGTGATTTCTCTGCAGGTGGACAAACAAGACATTGACATCAATGAACTGTAAGCCCCTTATGGGGGTAGTGCCGTCAGTGCACCTTTTATGGAGCACTCTAGACATTACTTTAGTTTCTTTGCAGCGTGCCTTCGAGCCCTAGCTGCAACCCCTTCTGTTCCTTTTATTGTAACTCCTTTCATATTCTCTTTCTTTCCACCCTAGCCTAACAATTGATTCATGGTGCAGGTGCAAGATTTTCCTCCCGCTGCACCTCTTAAACCTTTAACTGTCAGTTTCCATTTCTGCGCTGAATGACCTCATAGGTCCCAGTGCTTGGCCGTTGGCCTAAGTTCTATACTCAGTTCAAGTTGATCAATCACTGAGTAAGACCAGCAATGCGGCACTCATGTGCACCTAGTTTGTGACAACACGGTTATTCACGATCAAAGTATTTACTTCTGTTGGTGGACCTGATACCTGATGCTTACCTATCAAGCCCCGAGCAGAAAATTGAAGTTCAACGTCGTGAGCTTCATTTTGCCCCAAGCCACTTGTCTGAATTGTGTTTTAACACCGCCACGTCCAGATAGCTTTTTCACTCTTATAATGTACATTTTTCGTCGAGGGGAGTAATTTTGCAGATTTATATATTTCACCGAGGGGAAACATTCTGCAGATTTATTGTCTTCACCTTGTAAAAAGTTTTAAAAGTTATTTCTTTACTTTTTTCTCACATAATAGCTTTCCGTGCATCTCTCCTTATAAAGGCAGTTATATTTTATTTTTTGCATAATTAGATTTTGTATATGTGTTCTTTGAAATTGATAGCATGTTGCGCTTATATGTCACAGCAAATTTGTGCTCAGACAGAGGCTCGCACATTATATAACATACATACTACACACACCCAAGGGTAGATGATCAACATACCTAGTAGCAGCTCTCAAGCCTCAGTAGTTTTTAAGATCTGAGAGCGGAAAGACAAAGCCGGCACAGTAGTTTTATTTTCAGAAAAATATAAATATGTTTCAAGTATTTCGTATCAGAGAAAGGATTGGATCTTGATCAGTTAAGTTGGAAAAAGGATTAATGCAACTACGGTAACATTCAGTGACACAAAACTTACAGTTTAATTATTGGTGATTTCTTCATTGCCTTTCCTGAAAATGGGAGGGACTGTTGATTAAAAATATTGAAGACGAATTTTTTATAACCTTTAGAACTAAGAAGTTAAAGCCAACCCGAGCCCCAATTTGTGATCCAAATTATTTATGCAGGGGTTTGTTATTTATCCACTTTCTAGCAACTTTAAAGAGTACTAACGACTACAATGTCAATAGTTAATTAAGTTTATTCCGGGTGAAGCTGGAATATAATAAGAAAATTTGATTTCTAAATCGTTAGTCCAAAATTTCCACGAGCTGACTCATTTCCTTTCGGTCATATAGAACCTGTTTGCAAAACTGGGTGATTTTTAAAGTAAATTGGAAAAATCCTGGCGTGCCAATTGTGCTTTTACATTCTTTTAATGGAGCCTTTAATTAATTCTATTCCAGCATGAGACAGATGATGCGACAAAATTTTCTCATTGCTTTAATGTTTCAGTTTCTATTCATTTCTTTCTTAGGCTTCGAAAAGTATCATATTATTCGTGGGCCGACAATTCCGTGCAGGACAATTCTGCGCCGACAATTCAGCTTAGAGACAATTCAGCGCATGACGATTCAGCACAAGGACTATTCAGCGCAAAGACAATTTGGCCAAATAAAGCTAAAGTATGGAAAATTAAGAAAACAGTGATAAAATTAGTTTTTATTTGTAAATTCTTTTTGAAATTCAAAAACTGAAATATGATATTTATTGAAATAAGATAATGAAAATTATACTAATTTATTTCTGATTTGGCGACAGAAAACAAAACCAACTACTTGCATTTAAAAACATTGGTAATAATCTAAGATTGTTTACACTTTCAACCATCGAACAATTGACGGTTGTTATTTATTCTATAACAACAAGCGAATAATAGTAACTGGTATTCTTCTAAACTCGGACTGGATGTATTTCCTTTTCTGGAGCGTAGTTTTTTTTTTTTTTTTACAAATATTCGCTGAGCTACAAAAAAAAAAAAAAAAAAAAAAAAAAAAAAAAACCAATGAGCGGATTTTATCAGAGAAAGGTCGTGATCACATTCTAAATTATTTAAGGATTTTCCTATCGTTTAGATAGAAAACTGCGTAATGTAAAGGAGTCTTGGCGTTGTACACAAGACACATGCAGATGTCGAATTCATGTTAATGGAAGTTCATGGGAATAATTTATGACGCATACTCATGTGCCGCAGCCAGCAGCATCAGCAATGAAGAAAATGGTTTCAAATCTTCGTGAACAAGTTAGTTCTTCTAATGATGTCCCAAGACGAATAATCCAAGAGACTCAAGTTTCTTTGCCAGATGCCAGATGAAGCCACGGTTTTACTACCTAAGTATACTTCATTGCAACGAAGTGTTCAACGTCGAAGAAAAAGAGATGGTGACCCAATTCCAGCACCTAATAGTGTCAGTGATAATGTATTACCTGACCATTTGCGTGTAACACACAGTGTGGAACCTTTTTTATTGTATGATTCTGGTGCTGAAGATACCAACAGAATATTCATTTTTTTAGACTGCAAAGAATATTGAACCTATCAAAGAACACAAAAACTGGCTTGCAAATGGCACATTTGAAGTAGCCCCACGCCTTTTCCACCAACTTTACATTATCCCTGTTCTGTGAAAGATGTGGAGTTTTTAAAATTGGAGTAAGACAACGTAGAGAAAAGGATATTGAGAATCAGAGCTGGACACGACGATTCCAGAAAAAAAAACAAATTATCAGGAACAGCTATGACAATAAAAACCCCGGTTAGTAAATATGGGAATCGAGCAAACAAATTGGAATACTTTTTGTACAAGAATATTTTATATTATGTCATTTCGATAAATATTATTGTCTACTTTTTAAAATTCAATATGTTATAAATAAAAAAAAATTAATTTGATGACAGTTTTCTCCGTTTTCCATGTTTTTATTTTATTTTGCAAAATTTCTTTGTGCTGAATAGTCCTTGCCGTGAATCGTCATGCGCAGAATTGTCTCTAAGCTGTATTGTCTTGCACTGAATTGTCTCTAAGCTATATTGTCATGCACTGAATTGTCTCTAAGCTGAATTGTCATGCACTGAATTGTCTCTAAGCTGTATTGTCATGCACTGAATTGTCTCTAGGCTGAATTGTCATGCGCTGTATTGTTTGTAAGCTGAATTGTCGGCTTTGAATTGTCCTGCGCGGAATTGTCGGTGCTCCCACATTTTTATAGATTCGTTGATAGCTTTGGAATATGAAAGACTCGTTTTTATTTTAAACTGCGTTATACTGTATTTATCGGGCCTTAACTATCAGACTGTTGTGTCGAAAGGCCTAGGAGTCACTCCGATATATATATATATATATATTTATATATATATATATATATATATATATATATATATACTATATATCATATTCAACTATATATATATATATATATATATATATATTTATATATTCAGAATACAACACTACAACGACCGTCTCATCGCTGTTGCAAGGAATACAACACACGTTGTTTAAATATCCCTGCAGGCCGTAAATGGCGGTATGCTTATATCGAATTACCGAGGTACAGTATCATTCTAATTCGTAGGTAGCACCCATTTCATTAAGTAAAGGAGGCCTTCTAGTTTTGGTAATCATAATTGCCTTTCCTATAAGACTCATCAACTACCATTTGAATTTCCAGTCTACAGGTACTGTTCTGTAATATCTGATGTCTGGTAGACAGTGTTAGTTTTGAACAAGTTATCACTTTTAAGTTTTTGTGGAAGAAAACTATTGTGACGGCTTTGACTGTCCGTCAGCACTTTTCTGTCCGCCCTCAGAACTTGAAAATTACTGAGGCTAGAGGGCGGCAAATTGGTATGTTGATCATGCACTCTCCCATCATCGAACATACCAAATTGCAGCCCTCTAGCAGTAATTTTTATTTTATTTACTACCTAAGTATACTTCATTGCAACGATTGCGCATTTTTTACTTGTTGTACTTGATGGTGCCATATATTTGTTGACGTATGTTCAGCTGTGTATCGCTGGGTAATATCCTAAGAAGCTTATATGAATCATTTTCCTCATTACATCTATTTACAAATCACTTGCATTTGGGGAAGTGTTTAAAATGCCCAAAACATGCGTAACAGAGAAAGCCTGTTGCATATGCATGTATACACATTGTTGAAAATAACTGACTGTAAGCCTACTTAGGAAGTACTTTTCAATGTAAAACAAAAAAATGTTGTTCTCATAGTTTCTCGTTAGTTTTGAAGGATTTTAAATGCATTCCAATCAGGAATGTTTGGTGGACTCATTAACAAAGGAAACTAGCAGCGACTTAGACCTTAGGATCAGATGAGGATGGAGTGGTCAAGGGTAGCCATTTCCTCTCCCGCTCACACACAAACAAACCTCTCCGAAACTTTTTCTAGCTCGGAATGCTCCACTGAAGTTGAAAAATCTCTTCAATTCGTTAAAGGCGATCTGATGTTTCTCGAGCAATCTATTTGGGTGAGAGGAATTCCTTCCTCTGGGCTTTATTTCTTCAGCAGATCAGGATTTGTTTCCTTTCTTGAACTGGTTTCTTGTTTCGTAATGGTGTCACTGTTTGGTATCTCGATTTTGGCACAATACCAGCATACCAAGAGATGGGATTACTTTTAGATTAGTTTATATTATATTCTCACAGGGAATTCAGAGGTCCTTTCGTGTGTGTAAGAGAGAGAGAGTAAAAAAAATCAAAAGTTTGCAGAGGACCAGAAACATAAATGATAAAAGACATCCATTACAACATTAATTTTGAGCCTACATGTGTTCACAATATATTGTCAATTTTATAACATTTTATTTTGTCCCTTAGGCCAAAACTGGAACAAATTGTTATTAGGGATTGGATCTGGGCCGAAACACTGAAACAAACGACGGCTCAAATTGATTCCTACATATAAATATAGTCACATATATATGCCCCTAACGATATATTTATACCATATATATATATCTATATATTATATTATATATATATATCTATAATTATATATATATATATATATATATATATATATATTTATACACACATATGTGGGTGTAAGTATATGTGACCAGATTTATTAGTAGGAATCAGTTTGAGCCGCTGTTTGTTTCAGTGTTTCGGCCCAGATTCAATCCCTAATAACAAATGTCTCACCATCCAAACATCAAAGGGACATTAACCAGAATGTCAAGCGAGTTTCAACTCAGCCTCGCCATAACTTCCCTCCCGAACTTCCCGAGGAAACACTCGACCTTTTTCCTCCGCCTTAAATGGACTTCTGGATATGTCATTTGGCACAGTGGACAAGTGGAATCATCACCCTTATATGTTTTTCTTGTCTCGTGTTTCTTTTGAAATTCGTTTTTACTCTTTTATTTGTCTCTTGTTTGCGTTTGTTTCTTATCCTCATTCTCGTTTAAACTGCTTCTGTGTGTGTGTGTGTGTGATGATAACACTTCGTAATATTTGTTGCTATCACGTCATTTTGAAATTATTAACTTATTCACTTTTGCACATGGCTATCATTTACTCAATCATTTTATAAGATTAGATTCCCTTGAATACCAGCAGTTTCCGTAGATACTACAAATCAGTTAAAATGTCATTCCGTTTGCAGCAGCTGTGGTAGTAAGATGAACATAATAGCTTTAGTTGAAGTGGTAAAAACTCTGAAATAGACTGAAGTCTATTTTATTCTATCCCCATCTCCTGCTTCGAGTCTGAAAAATATTTCTCTACAATATTATTCATATGCCCTAAATCTCTACTGTAATGGTTATATTAAACAAATAAAAACCTACTTTTCCATATTCAGTGCATTGTTCATGGTTATAACTCTTGAAAATATTGTGTGAAGTTAGAGAATGTCCGTCTTCTGTTATAGATCTATTTCCTTCTTGTTATACTTCTGCCAATTGTCGCCTGTCCTCGTCGCATCCAAACCCACAAATTACAAAGGATTAGCTGGATGTTAGTCACTGGAATTGTAAATTCGCGTGAGTACACTGAAATATGTCAGTGGATGATGGAGTAGAAGAGAGGACGTGAGTTATATGATATTATATAATTGTAGGTACATGCACCGGTGTTACGAAATGGGCGCAAGTAGTAAGGGTGGCTGACAAATTTAGAAATTTAACGGTTCAATAACAGGAATTATGAAGCATTGGTGACTCGAAGATTGGTTAAATGGAGGATTATATAAAGGCAGGAAGGTGAATAAGTCTTATAGCAAAAATTAAAAAGTAGTAAAAAAATGGGAAGGTGGTTAGAAAGGGCTTTGATATGAAAGAGAAGTGTTACAAAGAAAGGCGTTTCATATCCAAAGAGCAGAAATCTATGTTACAGACTATGGCTATTAATTCAGAGGTGTCCTCTTGATTTTCAGTTGATAAGTCTTCAGGGGTGTTTTGTGTCTTTCCATTTTAAAGTAGTTGTCTGGATACAAATAGAGTGCTCTTTTGCCCGGAAAGATTATGAAAATAGACAAATGCTCTCAAAATTCTTGGCATCCACTATACCCAGTGCCCAAAACAACCTCGCAAGCAACTTTCCACGTCAAATACTGTAAAATCCATCAAACAAAATGAAACTGTATAATACATTCACACTAAACTCAACGTTTGCCTTTAAAGCTGCATCCGTGGATTCCCTTCGTCTTCTGAATCA
>NC_087210.1:12506337-12511337 GCF_015104395.2 Macrobrachium nipponense | reverse complement strand
TTTAAAGTAAATCATTCAAATCTTTCGGACCAGTCCTTGAGCTTGACCTGAACTGTTATCACCTTACTTATGCACTTCCGAATGGCAAGATTCATATCCCAGTCTGTTTCCTAAAGCAAATGGAGACTTCTGGAATTGAGCTCAGTGTGACCTGGGCTAGAAGAAAACACGTTTTTATCGTCTCAAAATTCCTATCAGATTAAGGTGCATTTACGAAAGGTTAGTTTACTGGCACCAGTAACTGGTGGCTTGTAAGCTATCCCGTGTAAACATGAAATTAGAGGACTGTTGCGGATAGTTTACTAGACTAGACTGTGGACAGTAGAATTTCTGTCCAGGCTACTTGACTGTCCCCTGTTCAGCCACGTGACTTACTGACTAAGCAAGAGCCCGTGCCAGCAAAAGACTTGCTGAATCTAAAGCAGACTTACTGACGGGCAGAACATTCCTCGTGTAAACTGGCCACTTCCTGGACAGTCATCATCAGATTCCCACGAAATCAAGATGTCAGAGAAGTGAAATTCAGAGGGAATGAACACTAGGCACAAACATGAATAAACGTAAGAGAGACGTGGCTGTTATTGAACTAAGGGATGCTGTGATTAAATTCACATTTCCAACCAGAAATTTTCAAGAAAGACAATTTTTTAAAAATTAAAAGCGTTCACAGGAAATTACTGAAAATTGAGAAATCTAAGAATGGAGCAGAATTAGATGGTTACTGGCTGCAATTATTATCCCAAGTACTGTCCTCGTGTAAAAGCTGACTGTCCAGGAATGTTTACTTGCCGCCAGCTGATGTGTGTGTATATATATATATATATATATATATATATATATATATATATATATATATATATATATATTACATGGGAAAACCTCCATGTATTTCATACGGTAAGCGTGGACACGAAACGGAAGGCAGACCCCCACCACACAGGCTCTCTCTCTCTCTCCCGGCAATCACCCACATCTCCTCTCTCTCTCTCTCTCTCTCTCTCTCTCTCTCTCTCTCTCTCTCTCTCTCTCTCTCTCTCCATTCTAACAGGTAATGAAAATGAGAGAGTTGCATCATAACATAACGTTTATTTACAGTAACAACTAAGTCGGTTAACTAAGTAATCCAGTCTCACAGACTAACTTAAAACTACTCATTGTCAAGTCACCCAAAAGGTCACACCTTTCCCTGGGAACTCTGTCCCACCGAAATCCAGAACCATCTGCCAAAGATACAGAACACATTCTGGTAAGTACACACCACACAAGTTTAAAGACAAAGTTAATAAATGGAACATCTTACAAGATATCAAACAAGCCACCCCTTTGGCTAAAGTAAAGGTAACACTTACCCATTCCCAACCGGGCACTAAACACTTTGTCCACAAAAAACTCCCCCGGCGAATGCCACGGCATCTTTGCCTATGACTCGAAGCCCTCTGTCCAAAATCCCTCCCATAGGCTTGGGTATTGAACGCTTTTAACAGAAAGAGGCGCACACGCACATACGAACACACAGTTCGCTAGCGCCTCGCGGTTCTAGCTGCATCTAGTTTCACAAAGGCACTTTGGGAAGAGTTCATAAACTGTCGTACATTGACTCGACGAACTAAGCACTTTTATCTCACGCCATCCCCAGAAACTCATTCTCAGCTACTCTCAGGTCGTTATCTCTGCACTGTCCTCCACATTCCACAGGTTACAGAGAATGCACGAACAATATATTATTAATCAAAACCCTATGTCTTACAGATTGCTCGGCCTCGCACCTATATGCTAGCTCCCGCCTAGCAAAATTGCTTATACAATATAAAACATTGGCCGGCTTAAAATAAAATAAGAAAAACTGCACGTCTCTGGCATTATAAAATAAAGTCTTATCACGCTTTATCTCCCAATAACACAAAACGCATTTTCTCTCATATTTTCGGCATTAGGATTCTTGAATATCCCTCTTCGCTTGTCTGCAAGTAACTGAACAGACAGTAGACTGTAGCAACTGTAGGAAGACGGAATGCCTCCCTCATCGTAGAAGACTCTCACGGCTTCTTGTAGATCCCCAAAAAAACACGCTGTAGAATTCTCTCGAACACCCACGTGGAAATACTTGTAATCACCATGGACAACATGGCAGCAACCTCTCTTCACGGCTGGTGGACGTCTTGCTGGAGTCGGGGACGACTTTTTGGGCGTTAGTATGTCAGTCAGGTCACTGGTCAATCTAAGAAAATTAACCCAAACATACTACCTCTATCAAACAATGATCTCAAAAAGGGTCAGAAATACTAACTGAACGTCTCCCAATTAACTCCCTTAAATATGACTACTAAAATGATAAGTCATTATCACAACTCTCTAAGAAAAAAAAACATCAAGTTCTCCAATTCAATTCTCCAAACTCGCACATCAGCACACACACAACTCAGAAATCACAGCAACTCCACGGAATTCTGCACTCACATTTCGAACTTGAATGTGCTCACAAAAAAAAAAAAAAAAAAAGAAAAAATTCGTAACAAGCCCAAGAAAGAAAAAAAATCACGTAACACCCAGACCCAAAAATGTTCTCTCAAGTTCTGACAACCCACAAAATCAGTAAAAATCTCCAACTTTTAACAGCAAAAACCCCTTTACTGCTCAATAATTAATCACAATGAGACTTAATGTTAAACTCCCATTTCGTAAATAGCAACCCTCGAAAAATTACACCTCCCGGTAAAATCAAATCTCCCGTCAAAAAAGAATGTTATTAAGCTCAATCCCCAAATCATATCTCTCATAGGAAAGGAAGAAAAATAATAATAAAAAAAAAGAATAATCACAAGCAGATTTCCCCAATCACAAAATACATAATACATGTATAATATTGCTAAAACTCCCGCGTTTTTCCCAAGAATGCTCCATGTAAAGTCACGGAATTTGCCAGAAAGCAAACTCTCATACATGCGCTTTCGTGAAATGCTATAGCCACATTTCCAGATATTGCAAAAAATTCTGATCTGTCACCATCAGAAGAAAAGAATCAGCACACGCTCAGCACACGGCTCATCACATCGCTTGTCAGCAGAAAAATCACCTGCGGACGCATGCTCAAACAACAGCACAAAAATTGTCTAGTAAGACACATAAGTTTTGGAAACTCATGATTCTCAAGAAAAAATAAGGTCTAACTGACACATTTCACAGAATTAACTCCAGGATATGACTATGTGTTCAAAAATTTGTCTCGAAGACTTATTCTCTCACATGACTTTTCCCCAATTATATTTCTCCAAGAATAACACACTTGTGAACATAAAAAATGCACACACATCTCCAAATGACTCGTAATGCAGTAATGCCATTCGCCTCTAAATAGACACGAAATCAAAAAAAAAAGAGAACCTCAGAAATCTTCTCTTGACTCAAAAAAACTCCATAACCACAAAAAAAAAGGTCACCCGCCCAAGATTAATTCCAACTCCATTATGAGACATCATATCAATAATAACACCACTCCGGTTATAGAAATATTTTCCTCCATTTGGTTAATAACCAACCCCCTTCCCCCTTATTATTCTCTTATTTCTCCAATAGCCACATGTCAGTAGAAAAAAAAACACCACTCCAGGAATAGAGAATAATCACCTCTATTTCGGCAAATACAAAATATTTACCTCTATTTCCACAATAACTCCATGTGGAACAAAACAAGGCTCCAAATAATATATCTCCAAAAAGGATATCAAAAAATGAATCCCATCTCCAAAAAAATGTGCACTCAAGGCAACTAACTCACACACTCCCAAATATTGCCCCATAATCTCCAAATATGTGTCCTCCATTTGCAACAAAGATGGCTGCAAAATAATTGAACTAAACATAGCTCACACCACTATTGGCAATATCAAAAATGGCCAAAAATATATATCTCCCATATATTATATCTCAAATATAACTCCAAAATAATATATACTCCAATTATTCTCTCCAAAATAATATCTCAATTATATCTCAATTATAACTCAATATAACTCCAATTCTCCAGAGAATAACTCAATGTTTATAGTAAAAAACTATAAAAACTCTCTCCGTTTAGCATAACTGCTAAAAAAGGGCAAAAACTCGGCAAATAAAACTGTCTAGAAAATTCTAGAAAAAACACCAATGTGCCACAAGTCATTATAAACAGAACTCCAAATTCACAGTGTCTAAGCAAAGACTTCTCCATATGCACTACGACATAGCCATTAGAACTTAACCAAGTTTCCTATCTCTCACAAAGTTGTCACAAATACAACAAGGGTATTGTGCAAGAAAACTCACAATTTCTGGAACACAAATATCCAGAGAAAAATGTAGTGCCATTACGTATGCATTCAAAACATGCAAGAAAATTTCCCATATATTACTCTATAGCATCAAATAGCTAAAACACGAACACTTCCTCTTAAATGACTCTAAGTCATGAACTGAGATAATATTCACACTAACTGGAGAGAAAAAACAAACAATTTCAATTCACCCATGGTAAAAAAAAACTTGTGTCAGCGATGGCTAACTTCAAAAAAAGAGAAAAGAAAAGTCATCGGCACCATTAACTATCTCCCGTAACTCACTAGATGTCAAGCATTATCTGCTGAACTCATAAAAAAAAAGAAGAAAAAAAAAACTAAAATAAAATGTGTTGTTAGTTCTTCATAATCACAAAAGAGCACCTCCCTTGACAGCATTAAAAACACCCACGTATTAGTACATAAAAAATCAGTATCAGAAATATCATTATCACAAAATCACCAAAAAATTGCTATCATCAAAATCATCAGTATCAGTACAAAAATTTAACACCAAAGTTTAATGCTTGTCCATTCTCCAAAATTCAGCACACAAAATTCAGCAAAACTCACACAATTCACCATGATTCAGCCAGATTCATCAAGATTCAGCAAAACTCATCCCGTGAATCACTGAAATATTCTCCAAAGTTACAAAAACTGAACAAATAATTAACACAAGACTTCTCC
>NC_087210.1:12491337-12496337 GCF_015104395.2 Macrobrachium nipponense | reverse complement strand
TATAGTTTTGGGTACTATTAATCTACCTCTGCTTGCTCTTCTGATAGCTCCATGTGTTTTCAGCTATTCCTTTTATCTGTTTCCATGCCTGAATTATCATATAGCGTTCTCTTCTCCCTTTCTAGACTATATAATTTTAAGGATTGTAGTCTTTCCCAGTAGTCAAGGTCCTACGTTCTTCTATTCTAGCTGTAAAGGACCTTTGTACACTCTCTATTTGTGCAATATCCTTTTGATAGTGACCATATCATATTGCAATATTCAAGTGGACTACGAACATATGTATAAAGCATAATCATGTGTTTCAGCTTTTTCTTGTTTTGAAGTGCCGTAACAACATTCCATTTTTGCTTTTACATTTTGCCAATAGAATTGCTATTTGATCGTTGCATAACATGTTTCCTATTCATCATCACACCAAGGTCTTTGACTGCTTCCTTATTTGTGATTGTCTCATTATTAGGTCCCCTAATAGCATATAGCTTTCCTTCTCTGTCTCCATAGTTTATTGATTCAAATTTATCAGAGTTAAATACCTCCTATTTACCTCTGCCCAATCATATACTTTGTTTAGGTCTCTTTGTAGCGCGTTCCTTTCTTCATCACAAGTAATTTCTCTACTTATTCTTGTGTCATCGGCGAAACTACTCACTACCGAGTCCTTAACATTACTGTCTATGTCTTCAATCATAATAACAAACAGTATTGCAGCTAACACCGTACCTTGTGCACACCGGAAATTACCTTGGCTTCATCCGATTTCTCATCGTTTGCAATAACTATCTGTTTTTCTGTTTGTGTAAAATTTTTTTTAACCACCTTCCTACTTTATCCACTATATTATGTTTTCTAATTTTCTTCGCTAATATATTATGGTCTACCTTGTCAAAGCTTTTGCAAAGTCTAGATAAACCACATCTGTTCATTTCCGCTTTTCATATTTTTTGTATATGTTCTCACGGTGGACTAACAGTTGGGTTTGTGTACTTTTCCGGGTACGAAACCATGAGAGAGAGAGAAATAAGGACTGAAAAACGACTACTGGCTTGATAACTTAAAAAACATAATTGCACACAAATCATGATGCATAGCATAGTAACTATCATTTATCGTCATGATGATGGTGATAGTGATAATACATATTATATCTATCATTATTAGCTGCATTCTCCCTTTGCCCAATTCATACTAAAGAATACAATAACCCCATAACCGCGGCGAATTGTGAAGTCACAATCAAATGACAACAATAAAACTGTAAGAAAACCTGAAGTAATGCAGCATAAACATTGCTTTACTGGAATTCAAGAGGGAAATGAGAAGGAACGTCTCCACTGTTCGTCTTGCGAAGGGGGAAAAAACAATGCTTCTATTACATGACATTGAGACTGGTTATTTAAAGGGACTCTTGTTATAAATGAATAGCTACATGCCTGGAACACTAGTAGTCATTGTGTGAAGTGAGTTACACGATATATATATATATATATATATATATATATATATATATATATATATATATATATATATATATATATATATATACATGTGTGTGTATGTATCAGATGCTAGCTAAGTTATTTTGGCAACAATAGTCAATCATTATCTTAAGCCACAATTAGATGATTAACAATATACTACTCAAACTATCATGAATTTTTTTTTTTTTTACAGCCTTTCATCCTTGGTGTTTCCAAAATTTTCGATTTCCAGAAATACCAGAAAGAATTATGAAAGTTGTTGTGGCTGAAACAAATGAGCAATTTGATAGGAACAATGTAAAGTAGTGCCGTCAGTGCACCTCACGTGCATCTGTAGGCGTTACTACCGGTTGTTGGCACTTGTCTTTCTACTGAATCGAAATGAACCCATCTCCACCATGACAGGTGATTGTAAGTTTGTTTACACGTGTCTAACTATTAATTTTTGTCACATCCACCCTGACATTGTTAGTTATATGGGCTTAAGGGTTCTCAGGAGTCAGAGTACAGCGTTGTTTCTAAACCATGTAGCTGTTCGAATTCACTGGTGACGAAGAATTTATTTCTTGTCATTCCATACGCAGTATGTATTATTCATACACCTATTTTGTATTTCGTCATAATTAATCATCATTGACCTCATCTCTTCTATTTTCCCGTCTCTTACCTCTCCAGAAAGCCGTTTCTTTACTCTCTTAGTAGATTCTCTCCGGTGGATTGAGCCACCGGTGTCTTTGAATCACTTTTAAACGAGAGGCCGGACGCCTTTAATGACATGTAAGCATAAAGGCCTTTTGATGGCAGTGATTACTGAGACTTATCTTCACTAATGCTCATATAGGAATGTTGTTAATGGGCGTTAGTGGCTCAAGGCTCTTGACTCTGATTTCTTGATGTCTTAGTGATAAAAGTATGAATATTTCAGGTGTAATTCTGATAACTTTGCATTCAAATGAGAAAACCTTCATTATTAGACATTAACGCCATACTGAATATGTATGTATGTATGTATATTTTTTTTCTTAGCATTTAAGCCCAGAGATAAATTACTGGTTCAGTTTCAAAGTATCGATACCGAGGAGTTCATCCTGTGATTTCTCTGCAGGTGGACAAACAAGACATGACATCAATGAACTGTAAGCCCCTTTTGTGGGTAGTGCCGTCAGTGCACCTTTTGTGGTGCACTGTAGACATTACTTCTGTTCCTTTTACTGTAACTCCTTTCATATTCTCTTTCTTCCATCTTTCTTTCCACCTTCGCCTCACAATGATTCATAGTGCAACTGCAAGGTTTTCCTCCGCCTGCTGCACCTCTTAAACCTTTTACTGTCGAGTTTCCGTTTCTGCGCTGAATGACCTCATAGGTCCCAGTGCTTGGCCTTTAGCCTAAGTTCTATACTCAATTCAAGGTAATCAATCACTGAGTAAGACCAGCATGTGGGCACTCAGGCGCACCTTGTTGTAACAACACGGTTATTTACGATCAAAGTATTACTTCTGTTGGTGGACCTGATACCTGACGCTTACCTATCAAGCCCCGAGAAAAAAATTGAAGTTTAACGTCGTGAGCTTCATTTTGCACCTAGCCACTTGCCTGAATTGTGTTTTAACACCACCACAGTCCAGGCAGCTTTTTCGCTCATATAATGTATATTTTTCTTCGAGGGGAAAAATTCTGCAGATTTATATATTTCACCGAGGGGAAAAAGTTTAAGTTATTTCTTTCATTTTTTTCTCACATAATAGCTTTTCGTGCATCTCTTCTTATAAAGGCAGTTTTATTTTGTTTTTTGCATAATTAAATTTTGTATATGTGTTCTTTGAAAGTGATAGCATGTTGCGTTTATATGTAATAGCAATTTGTGCTCAGACGAGGCTCGCACATTATGTAAAACACACATACACATACCCAAGGGTAGATGATCAACATACCTATTTGCAGCTCTCAAGCCTCAGTAGTTTTTAAGATCAGAAAAACATAAATATATTTCAAGTATTTCGTATCAGAGAAAAGTTAGTTGGAAAAAGGATTAATGCAACTACGGTAACATTCGGTGACACAAAACTTACAGTTTAATTATTTGTGGTTTATTCATTGCCTTTCCCGAAAATGGGAGGGACAAAAATCTTGAAGATGAATTTTTTATAGCCTTTAGAACTAAGAAGTTAAAGCCAACCCCAGCCCCAATTTGTGATCCAAATGATTTATGCAGAGGTTTGTTAAATATCCACTTTCACTTTGGCAACTTTCAAGAGTACTAACGACTACAATGTCAATAGTTAATAAAGTTTATTCCCACAGGTCCAGTTAGAGAATAAGCTGCCATCATGTTTCCAAAGGCAGCCTTACCTCAGAGACCAACTGCTGAAAATTATATCCCCTATAATAAGAAAATTTGATTTCTAAATCATTAGTCCAAAATTCCACGAGCTGACTCTCATTTCCTTTCGGTCATAGAACCTGTTTGCAAAACTGGATGATTTTTAAGTAAAATTGGAAAATCCTGGCGTGCCAATTGTGCTTTTACATTCTTTTAATGGAACCTTTAATTATTCTATTCCAGCATGAGACAGTTTCGTTTTCTATTCCAATTTCCACACCACCAGATGATGCGACAAAATTTTCTTATTATTTTAATGTTCCAATTTCTATTCATTTCATTCTTGTTCTTTTTTCGAAAATATATCATATTTTTATAGATTGTTTTTAAAGCTTTGGAATATGAAAGGCTGAAAGACTCGTTTTCATTCTAAACTGCGCTGTACTGTATTATCAAACAATGAGTAATGTTTTCAATAATAATACTGTCTTATAAAATGTTATATATTACGCAGCCAGTTTTTCACATTGTCACGAAGAATGGTGAAACAACGGAGTGATTGTTCGGCCTTTCGACACTCATATATATATATATATATATATATATATATATATATATATATATATATATATATATATATATATTATATATATACATAATATACACAATACAACTCTACAACGACCGACCCATCGCTGCTGCAAGGAATACAACACGCATTGTTTAAATGTCCCTGCGGGTCGTACATGTCGGTATGCTTATATTTAATTACGGTTGTACAGTCTCATGCTAATTTGTAGGTAGCACCCATTTCATCAAGTAAAGGAGACCCTCTAATTTTGGTAATCGCAATTGCCTTTCCTATAAGATCATCACTACCATTTGAACTGCCAGTCTACAGGTACTGTTCTGTAATAATTGATGTCCGGTAGACAGTTATTTTTGAACAAGTTATCTGTTTTAAGTTTCTGTGCAAGAAAACCATTGTGACGGCTTTGTCTGTCCGTCCGCACTTTTTCTGTCCGGCCTCAGATCTTGAAAATTACTGAGGCTAGATGGCGGCAAATTGTTATGTTGATCATCCACCCTCCCACCATCAAACATACCAAATTGCAGCTCTCTAGCAGTAATTTTTATTTTATTTAAGCTTAAGCTTAGCCATGATCGTGCGTCTGGAAACTTTGTAGAACATGCCACC
>NC_087210.1:12478837-12481337 GCF_015104395.2 Macrobrachium nipponense | reverse complement strand
CCGTCCGTCTCGGTCTTTCCTATTACATTTTTGAGTATGAGTAATCTCTTCGCTTATTCATAGGTTCCTGTTGGTGTGGATTTTTCTCCATGGTAGGCTTTCTTGCGTGACTTTTTTTCTACGCCTTCTTTGTCGCTATGACCGCAAAGTTGTAAAGATGATTTTTTTTGTTTATTTAATCGCAGATAAGGCCCAGATTCAAGCGTAGCATTAAGGCTTTTTTTATAGGATTTTTATCGATTGGACGTAAAATTTACGCATAAGTTTACGATTTTTTTTTTTATTTAAGTTAAAGTTATCCATAATCGTGCGTCTGTCAACTATATAGGCCAGGCCACCACCGAGCCGTGGTTAAAGTTTTATGGGCTGTAGTTCACACAGCATTATACCGAGACTCCGAAAGATAGATATATTTTCGGTGGCCTTAATTATACGATGTACAGGAAACTCGGCTGTTTCTTCGACGCATTTTTTGCTTGTTTTATTTTGTGAGGTCTATGAGTGTTCAAATGAATAATTTCTTAAGAAGAATGAAACAAAGATTGCAACCACTCGAGTATTGACTTTTAAAGAAACTCGGCAAGGAATTTCATTTCTGACAATGTACTACTTTTTGTAATTTGAGTCAATCATATGATATAAAGTCGTGGCATTTCAAACGTTTTCATAATATACTTTACACTGATCCATCGCCAACCATTCAAAGCCTGCGGTGTATAGGTTTTCTTAAATATCTTTTTAAATATCAACTGTATCTTCTTGAAATTTTGGCCCAACAAGTTTTAGACTTTCCGCTAATGTATGGCAATATAACAAAGTATATAAAATTATTAAAAATGCCACTTTACTTTTGAACATTTCCAATTTTCTTTGCATTTGACTGAGACTTTCGGACACCGAATATGAATGAAAGTGTACCGTACTACGATTATGACGTATATTGTTTTATATTTTTAAATATTCTTTATGGATTATTGTTTTATGTATCCAAATTAGTTTATGCAATAAAGTTTATTTGTTTCATTATTTTGGGAGATTATTATGACCCCTTGGTTTATTTAGAGTAGATATATACAGGAAAATATACGCGCTGAAAATTAGAAGGGCAGTAGTTACAAGCTGTTCAGGTGTGTTTATATTGTTGTCCGGCTTCCACCCGCCCATCCTGAACTCAATGCCATCGAGCAGGTATGGGCGCATATGAAGCTATGTGTACTTTCATTGTTACGGCATTTCACCAGGGCAGACCTAAAGGCCAGATTGGAGGAAGCAAGGCTTGCTGTCCCTAAACAGGTGTGGGAAGGAGCTGTCCAACGAAGTCAAGCTTTCGAGAACGAATACTGGCTTCCTGACAACGTCCGGTATTGCATAGATCCAATCGTTGTCAACGTCGCTAGTGATGACGAGGACGATCTGTTTTGAGACAGTGATGGGGAGTGAGCTGAAATATCCTTATACGTGTGTATATATAGTCCTGTAATTAATAAGTTTTTATATATTTATCCACCAGTTTTTTATTTAGTATGTCTCTGCTGTTTTCATGGGTACTGGAAAAATTTACTTCAAAATCTTTAAAATTTCTGTATATATTGTACATACTTTATTGGATATATATAATAAAATAATGTATACAGTGATTTTACTTTTAAATAAACTATGATCTGTTTTTTCCTTCCATATTTATATCTCCAATAATAATCTAAATTTACCACTGCCGCACCATTCTTATGGAAATAGATAAGAAAGGTACATGGAAAATAAAAACATACAAATGGCTTTATGAAAGTAATCAGTAATAAATGGTAGTTCGTGTACATTTTAAAACGTAAAAAAGAAACATATGGTAGTACACTATTCCATTCATAAGTATCAGACAGAGTAAGAAAGAGAGGAGTGGGCAGGGCTTCTTTCCTAACTCTTTGGCTAAGCCAACGACAGGTGTTCGTATATTTACAACTAATACTGAGGAAATAGAACATTTTCTAAGTAAAGTGCCTTAATTATTAATTCAGGGTACTTAATTATATTGCCATATATTAGCGGAAGGTGTAAAACATGTTGTGCCAAATTTTCAGGAAGATACAGTTGATATTTAAAAAGATAACTAAGAAAACCTATGCATCGCAGGGTTTGAAATGGTCAGTTGTAGGAACCTAATTTAGGCTTTGGGCCCTTCCTTGGGAAGGTATGTTCCATTTTCTTCCTGTGTAACAACTCGGACTCTGTACCACTTCAAATTGAAGGGTCTAAATAAGTCACTCTTTCGGAGTTTCCTTAATCTTCTTAGTCATGTTACTACATTTTTTATCTCATCTTCTCCATTCATTCCACATTTGTTTAATTTTCAACTTGTTCAGGGTTCTCATATATAAGATATACCAGTCACAACGACATAAAAACTATTTTCGTAATACTCATCTTTTATTGAAGTTAAGCTGTGATCAGTACTTTTGTAATAGTTTTTTGCCGAACACTATAAATGCATTTCCCCGGACAATTT
>NC_087210.1:12468837-12476337 GCF_015104395.2 Macrobrachium nipponense | reverse complement strand
CTTCTTCTACTTCTTCTAAGAAATTGAACAGGATTTCGATCGAAACGGGAATTTAGCTCAAGACACCATCAAAATTTATTACTTTCGGCGAGAAAATTGTCCTTTTATCACTGTATCATTCTCCATGTTTGATGTTTCACCAACCTCTATTTAAAAACACCATCAACAAAAAACAATCCGACTTGCAAGAAAGGCCCCGTAGGAATTGAAGATAAAATTGAGTAGAAGGAAGGGGCCAGATCTATTAATTTCGGCCTCATACTTCGTGTCCTGCTTATCGTACCTACCATTTTTCTCCCATATAGTATATATCTATATAGCTACGAGCAAAAATATTTCCTCAGATGGATCCAACATTTCAGAGTTGCCTAAAGGTTTTAATATTTCTCGCAGTTAAAGATCATTTCTCTCTCTCTCTTCTCTCTCTCTCTCTGTGTTATTTTTTTTCGAAAAAGTAAGAACTACTACAACTAATATGTCATAACATTATGTAAAGAGATGTGCAGAGGAGAGAGAGAGAGAGAGAGAGAGAAATAAGGACTGAAAACGACTACTGACTTGATAACTTGAAAAAAATAATTGCACACAAATCATGATGCATAGCATAGTAGCTATCATTTATCGTCATGATGATGGTGATAGTGATAATACATATTATTATATCTATCATTATTAGCTGCATTCTCTGTAATATTTGATGTCCGGTAGACTGCTATTTTTGAACAAGTTATCTCTTTCAAGTTTCTGTGCAAGAAAACTATTGTGACGGCTTTGTCTGAACGTCCGCACTTTTTCTGTCCGGCCTCAGATCTTGAAAATTACTGAGGCAAGAACGGACGGCAAATTGTTATGTTGATCATCACCCTCCATCATCAAACATACCAAATTGCAGCCCTCTAGCAGTAATTTTTATTTTATTTAAGCTTAAGCTTAGCCATGATCGTGCGTCTGGAAACTTTGTAGGACATGCCACCACCAGGCCGTGGCTGAAAGCTTCATGGGCCATGGATCATACAGCATTACACACCGTACAGAAAACTCGATTGCGCCGAAGAAACTTCAGCGCATTTTTTACTTGTTGTACTTGATGGTGACATAGTATTTGTTGACGTTTGTTCAGCTGTGTATCGCTGAGTAATATTCTAAGAAGCTTATATGAGTAATTTTCCTCATTACATCTCTTTAATAATCTCTTGAATTTGATGAAGTGTTTAAAATGCCCAAAAGACGCGTATCTAAGAAAGCCTGTTGCATTTGCATGTGTACACATTGTTGAAAATAACTGATTATAAGCCTAATTAGGAAGTACTTTTCAACGTAAAAAAAATTTTTTTCTTATAATTTCTCGTTAGTCTTCAAGGAGTTTCAATTCATTCCAATCAGGAGTGTTTGGTGGACTCATTAACATAGGAAACTCGCAGCGACTTAGACCTTAGGATCAGAAGAGGATGGAGTGGCCAAGGCTGGCCATTTCCTCTACCGCTCACACACAAACAAACCTCTCCGAAACTTTTCCTAGCTCGGAATGCTCCACTGAAGTTGAAAAATCTCTTCAATTCGTTAAAGGCGATCTGATGTTTCTCGAGCAATCTATTTGGGTGAGAGGAATTCCTTCCTCTTGCCTTTATTTCTTCAGCAGATCAGGATTTGTTTCCTTTCTTGAACTGGTTTCTTGTTTCGTAATGGTGTCACTGTTTGGTATCTCGATTTTGGCACAATACCAGCATACCAAGAGATGGGATTACTTTTAGATTAGTTTAAATTATATTCTCACAGGGAATTCAGAGGTCCTTTCGTGTGTGTAAGAGAGAGAGAGTAAAAAAAATTAAAAGTTTGCCGAGGACCAGAAACATAAATGATAAAAGACTTCCATTACAACATTAATTTTGTTGGCCTCAATGTGTTCACAATATATTGTCAATTTTATATAATTTTATTTTGTCCCAAAACTGGAACAAACTGTTATTAGGGATTGGATCTGGGCCGAAACAAACGACGGCTCAAATTGATTCCTACATATAAATATAGTCACATATACTTGCCCCTAGAATATATATATATATACCCATATATATACATATGTGGGTGTAAGTATATTTGACCAGATTTATTAGTAGGAATCAATTTGAGCCGCTGTTTGTTTCAGTGTTTCGGCCCAGATTCAATCCCTAATAACAAATGTCTCACCATCCAAACATCAAAGGGACATAACCAGAATGTCAGGCGAGTCTCGACTCAGCCTCGCCATAACTTCCCTCCCGAACTTCCCCAGGAAACACTCGACCTTTTTCTTCCGCCATAAATGGACTTCTGGACATGTCATTTGACACAGTGGACAAGCGGAATCATCACCTTTATGTGTTTTTCTTGTCTCGTGTTCCTTTTGAAATTCCTTTTTACTCTTTTATTTGTCTCTTGTTTGCGTTTGCTTCTTATCCTCATTCTCGTTTAAACTGCTTCTGTGTGTGTGTGTGTGTGTATGTGTGTGGTGAAAACTCTTCGTAAGATTTGTTGCTATCACGTCATTTTGAAATTAATAACTTATTCACTTTTGCACATGGCTATCATTTACTCAATCATTTTATAAGATTAGATTCCCTTGAATACCACCAGTTTCCGTAGATACTACAAATCGGTTAAAATGGCATTCCGTTTGCAGCAGCTGTGGTAGTAAGATGAACATAATAGCTTCAGTTGAACTGGTAAAAACTCTGAAATAGACTAAAGTTTATTTCATTCTATCCACAGCTCCTGCTAAGAGTCTGAAAAACATCTCTCTACGATATTATTCATATGCCCTAAATCTCTGCTGTAATGGCTAGATTAAATTAATAAAAACTTACTTTTCCATATTCAGTGCATTGTTCATGGTTATAACCCTTGAAAATATTGTGTGCAGTTAGAGAATGCCCGTCTTCATTTATAGATCTATTTACTTCTTGTAATGCTTCTGCCAGCGATGCAATTCGCTGCCGATTGTCGCCTGTCGCCTGTCCTGGATGTTATTCACTGGAATTGTTAATTCGCGTGACTATACTGAAATATGTCAATGGATGATGGCGTAGAAGAGAGGACGTGAGTTATATGATATTATATAGTTATAGGTACATACACCGGTGTTGCGAAATGGGCACAGGATTTGGAAAAGTAGGGGTGTTCCCAAAGAAGTAGAAACTGGGATAACGGACGGATTTCTTTTTCCCTTATTCTCCTATCCTCTGTAGAAGTGAAGTTAAGATGTTAAATACAAATTCAAAAAAAATTATGATATAATTATTTGTGGAATACATGTGTAGTAAGGGTAGCTGACAAATTTAGAAATGTAACGGTTCAATAACAGGAATTATGAAGCATTAGTGACTCGAAGATAATCACAATCTTTTGATGTAGGTTGGTCAAATGGAGGATTATATAAAGGCAGGAAGGTGAATAAGTCTTATAGCAAATGAAAAGTAATAAAAAAAGGGGGGAGGTTAGAAAGGACTTTGATATGAAAGAGAAGTATTAGAAGGAAAGGCGTTTCATATCCAAAGAGCAGAAATTTTGTTAGAGACTATGGCTGTTAATTCAGAGGTGCCCTCTTGATTTTCTGTTGATAAGTCTTCAGGGGTGTTATGTGTCTTTCCATTTTAAAGTAGTTGTCTGGATACAAACAGAGTGCTCTTTTGCCCGGAAAGATTATGAAAATAGACAAATACTCTCAAAATTCTTGGCATCCACTATACCCAGTGCCCAAAACAACCTCGTAAGCAACTTTCCACGTCAAATACTGTCACAGTTGGGAGAAATTCTATTCAGGGAGTAAACTCCATCAAAAAAAAAAAAAAAAGAAACAGTATAACACATTAACACTAAACTCAACGTTTGCCTTTAAAGCTGCATCCGTGGATTCTCTTCGTTTTCTGAATCACCAGCAGCTATAAGGCAAAGTTGTAAGCATAATGAAGTAAGAATCAAACGAAGATCAGACAAAATTTTTCATTAGTTGCAAAAGTCCGGTTGAAAACGCCCAAAGATGATAAAACCGATGCAGCGCGCAATGATCTTATGAACCACGTGTTAACTAACCTGCATTTCCGCCGGTATTTTTCTATTTCTTGTAAATAAGAGTCTTCATGTTCCGAACTTCACTGAAGATAGAAAAAAAATAGGGGGATGGAAGGAAGAACAGAATGGTGATGGAGAAATGCCAACGTAGAATAGGGAAGGGAGGTAATTACTCTGATAAGGAAAGCTGGATGAAAATGACAGATTAACGAAATGATTAAGAAATTTTTAATAGGAAGCAGAGGAGGTGGAAGCCATAGAAAATGAAGTTGTGAAAGGTGTTGAATTAAAGAAACGATTACCCTCCATGTGTACGATAGCAGTGGTTAGGTATGACAGGAGTGAAAATAAAGAACCAAGTAAGGAAAGACAGTGGACAAAACTCAAAGGAGAGGATGAGACATTCATTAAAAAAAAAAAAAAAAAAAAAAAAAAAACTGAAACCAGCGGACAATAAAATGATCAGCAAAAGAAGCAAGATGCAGATGGAAAGAAGTAAAATAGGGCAAAAGAATGCTAAAATGGGACAGAATGGAAGCTATAGAAATGCGAAGAGGATAACATCCCAGATACCTGGGTGGTGAAAAGTGACTCATCATAAAGGCAACAGGATCTACTATGAGATTCAGGGCCTCTGTAACACGGTTTTTTCGCAATAACTTTTTATCTATGCATTTCATAAATATAACGTTTATTCAGAATACATATTATATCAACACATAAATTTTGAGTGTATTCTGCACTACGTAGGTTGAATAAATTTGGTACTTATAATGTAAAAGTGACTTTTTTTGAAGACGGGCCAACTTACTCAGAGAAAAGGTTTCGAACGCACTCGTTACGTAACTTATGACATTATTTCTTCCTTCTTTCTCGATGGATGATTGGCTATACGTAACGAAGGCTAACCTTCTGGCAACAATGACATACAAATTTTAAATACAAGCAAAGCAGTACACCTTTATGAACTCTGGAACCTCTCCACTGATATTGTCATAATGAACAAACCAACAAAATATGCTAATAAATACAAAAACACTTCGATTATTAGTCTAACTCCCAAAATAAGTTTCCAAAGAAATTACAGTCTACTTGTAGGTCAATCAGATTGACAAGATGTAGGGATAGTGGTAATTATCAAAAAACATAGTAGACACGCTTGATTTTATAACTGCTACTATCCAATGTCAACAATTTTTATTTATTGGCTATCTACCTATTTACTGAAAAGATAGCCGGTACCGTATATTGGCTTTAAACCTTCACCAATAATTATCGTCAGAATGGTGACTTCATGAGGCTCCACCCACTTTGGCCTCGTTATAATTCAGGATAACACTGAAGCTACCATGGGCATTGTTGGATTAGAAAATTTAACTTCTGGCTATAAAAACTAATTTCTCGAGTAGTTGTAAGAAGTGCTAAATGATCCTCAAGGATCCCAGCAGTTGGCCTAAACGTTTAATTCATGTATATTACTGCTATACTGTTGCGGCACTACTGCTACAGTAGTATTACTACGCTAGCACTGATACTCGACCCACATCTATGTATCGTTCCGCCATTCATAAAGTCTTTGGGTTTCAGAGCCGATGGAATTTCTGTCTGGTGGATGGGCGGGGCAACATTTAGTAGTCAAGAGGTGTTTTGTTTACCTTGCTTACGTAATGAATGTTTTTCGACTCTTGGCTCGTAATCATTGGCCATGGCGTCGGCTAGATCATTTTTACTCTATAAAAATTAAAACTATCGGGTTTAGGTTATTGATAATGCTGACAAAATTTGTGTGTGGTGAAATATACATATGTCAACTTTCAGCTACATCCGATGCTTTGACAAGGAGCAAAGTCCAAAAACCGTGTTACAGAGAGCCTGAATCTCATAGTAGAAGATAACACCAATGAAGACAATTAAGTTTATAAAAAGTATCTAGTAAATATACTCATATATATATATATATATATATATATATATATATATATATATATATATATATATATATATATATATATCTATATATATATATATATCTATATATATATATATATATAGATATATATATATATATATATATATATATATATATATATATATATATAGTATATATATATATATATATATATATATATATATATATATATATATATATATATATATATATATATATATATATATGTGTGTGTGTGTGTGTGTGTGTGTGTATGTGAGCGGATGAATATATATATATATATATATATATATATATATATATATATATATATATATATATGTATATACTATATATATATATATATATATATATATATATATATATATATATATATATATATACATATACACACTCAAGTCTACGTAATAAAATCTTCGCAATACAACATTTTTTCAGATTTTTTAGAAACTGGATGACAGGTCTTCCTGGTCGCCCTTTCAACCTGCTCTGGGCCTTCTCCTCGCTTACCTTTTCTCTCTTTTGGTTCTCATTTAGACTCCAAAATAACATTATACACACTCAAGTCTACGTAATAAAATCTTCGCAATACAACATTTTTTCAGATTTTTTAGAAACTGGATGACAGGTCTTCCTGGTTCGCCCTTCAACCTGCTCTGGGCCTTCTCCTCGCTTACCTTTTCTCTCTTTTGTTCTCATTTAGACTCCAAAATAACCGACAAATCGAATGGTGAAGGCCTGTGACTAGTTTTTTTTTTCCTAGGGGAGGGGCGGGAGGACGGGTGGCTTCTTTTTTTCTCTTTCAGCGGTTTTTTTTTGGGGGGGTGGGGTGGGCAGGCCGTTCTCCTATTTGTATATTTATTTTTTTTTGCAAAAATGTATAAATTTTATATTGTAATTATGCGAAATTACACACACACACATACTATATGTATACTCCCTCGCTCCACTGCCTGGGGGCCTCCATGGCTCTTTGCCGCCGCAACATCCTGCGCAACATCCCACGAATCCTCTGGACCATCCACTCCAAGCTTTGCCATGTCCCTTTTTGTGTTATCAGACCATCTCATGCGGGGTTATGACGAATGCTGTTTTTCAATTATTATATATTAATATATGTTTCTTCCACTACCCTTAGTGGAAGAATAACGTGGATTTTTATCTTATGAAGAAGTCAGACATTCTTTTTTTTTATGGCAGAAAAGAATGTTAAAACAAATAGGAATTAATTTGACCCGTAATATTTCCAGGCTCAGTGCTGTGATATATTCCTTTAACTTCAGATTCCAACTATATATATCGTTACTGTTTTCCCTTCGGAAGCTTTACTGTATTTCCCTGCAGGCCATTTGCTTCGACACAATGCCTTTCCCTTCAACTAAATCACGCTCGGTGACTTCCTTGGTATCCATAGCCTTACCCTTCGTGAGTATGATTTATTAATTCATTTCCCTTGCGGAAATTTTCCTTTTTACTTTCTGTCTTCTCGGTACATTTTTATTTCA
>NC_087210.1:12448837-12463837 GCF_015104395.2 Macrobrachium nipponense | reverse complement strand
CTATGTATGCTGCTTCGCATTTGGTGTTTGGTGGCGCTACCTGAACAAGGACCTTGATTACTTGGTTGAATAAGAACCTATTAATTCTCAGGTGACATACATACATATATATATATATATATATATATATATATATATATATATATATATATATATATATATATATATATGTCACCTGAGAATTAATAGGTTCTTATTCAACCAAGTAATCAAGGTGCTTGTTCAGGTAGCGCCACCAAACACCGAATGCGAAGCAGCATACATAGGACTTTTTATTCAATAGATTATTGGCTCTAAGAGGTTTCAGGAAGGTGCAATATATCGCGTGTAAGTTACAAGTATTCTGTGATTTATTAATAAAAGAAATTGTCAGAAAAAGTTGGATTACGATATCGAGTTTCTTCTTTTCTCGCCTTCATCTTTTTCCACTTCTTTTTGATTTCTGAAAAGAAAACTATTATGCCGGTTTTGTCTGTTCGTCAGCAATTTTCCTGTCCGCCTTTTAATGATATGTTGATCATCAACCTTATAATCGTCAACATAGCAAATTGCAGCCCTCTAGCCTCAGTAGTTTTTTTTTTTTTTTTTTTTAATTTAAGGTTGAAGTTAGCCATAATCGTACGTTTGTCAACTATGGTAGGCCTAGGCCAGGCACACCGGGCCGTGGGTAAAGTTTCATGGGCCGCGGCTCATGCAGCATTATACCGAGACCACCGAAAGATAGATCTATTTTCGGTGGCCTTGAAACTCGATTGTTTCTACAGTACAGTTTTTCCTTGTTTTATTTTGTGAGATCTAAGAGTATTCACACGAATAATCTCTTAAGAACAGTGGAACAAAGATTGCAACCTCTCGACTATCGACTCTTAAGAAACTTTTTTGTGATTTGAGTCAAACATATGATATAAAGTCATGGCATCTGATTTAGGCTTTGGGCCCTTCCTTGGGAAGGTATATTCCATTTTCTTCCTGTGTGACAACTCGGAGTCTGTACCACTTCAAGTTGGAGGCTCTAAATAAGTCACTCTTTCGGAGTTTCCTTAATTTTATTAGTCAGTTTGCTACGCTTTTTTATGTCATCTTCTCCATTCATTCTACATATGTTAATTTCAAGTTTTCAGGGTTCTTATACATAAGAAATTACCAGTCATTACGACATAAAAAACTAATTCGTTAATGCTCTTCTTTTATTATAGTTTATTTGTATTCCAATAATATTTTTTAGTTACCTATAAATACCTTGAGACTTCATTTTTATGACTCAAGTATATTTCCCCGGACAATTTCATACCCGTACATATCTTTCTCTTTTCGCCGTAACCGGGACATTTTGCCAAAACCCTCAGCTTTTGCAGTTTCCATTTGGTCTCCTCGGTGCTGTGGTATGAAGCAGGAAAACCGATGTCTGAGGCCATTTGGTGTCTCATTCGACGGCGGAGACGAGAAATGTTATTCCACCCTCGGCATCTTTCAGCAAGAGAAAAATGTGTATCCCATCGTTCAGATATTTATTGTGGGATTAGGCTGATAGTACCAGTGAATGAAGAGAATCATACATGACAAATTTACTCACAAACCTACACAAACTCACATATATTTAAATGTGAAAATATTTACAACACACACACAAATACACACACACACACACACACACATATATATATAGATATATATATATATATATATATATATATATATATATATATATATATATATATATATATATATATATATATATATTCAAATGTATGTAATTGAATCACAAAGTTACGGAACGTGATGAATGTATAAATAAAGGCAAGTGCTACTCCTTTGATTCACTGTTCCTCCGTAGCATCTGCCTTCATTTATATTAATATATATATATATATATATATATATATATATATATATATATATATATATATATATATATATATATATATTGTTCTGAGTGAATGGAATAAAGTAATTCCTTTTTCTCCATATCGTTTTCCCCAAATCATCAGTACCGGTTTTCCGGTTCATCGAGCCACTGAACGTATATTGTTCATCTGTGCTGGATACGAGGTCCAGGAGTATTAGAGAGAGAAATTCCAATTCAGAACCACCAGGTACGTTAAGGATACGTGATCTCAAAGATAAGCTGGTTTTCATTCCCTTGATTTGCACAATTTCTTGAGCCAAGGCCCGATGCTTCACAAGGGCACTTTGAAAGTCGTTGTCTGCTGTTTCATTTGATTTGGTTTGGCAGAGGAAGTCGGGCTTATATATCTAAATATCCTCCCTCTCACCAGTGTTCTCTCAATGGGAAGGGTAAAGCAGTAGTTTATGTATATATATATATATACATACATATATATATATATATATATATATATATATATATATATATATATATATATAATGTGTGCGTGATTGTGTGTATATACACACATACATATGTACGAGTGTGTATATTGCGTGAAAATCGTTCGGGCAAGAAAAAGATTTCTTCAAGTAACAAAATATTAGATCGATAAAGACCGAGCCATCCCATTGATAGCTCACGAGGAGAGGATCTTTGTAAAAAGAGAGGAAGTGCTTGTCGCCTTCCTGGAAGAAAACACAACTTAATGTCTTCTCCTCCTCCTTCTTCTTCCTCTTCCTCTTCTTCTTCTTCTTAGAAATTGAACAGGATTTTGATCGAAATGGGAATTTTGCTAAAGACACCATCAAAATCTATTACTTTCGGCGAGAAAATTGTCCTTTTATCACTATATCATTCTCCATGTCTGTTGTTTCACCAACCTCTATTCAACGAAGAACAACCCGACTTGCAAGAAAGGCCCGTAGGAACTGAAGATAAAACTGCGAAGAAGGAAGGGGCCAGATCCATTAATTTCGGCCTCATACTTCGTGTCCTGCTTATCGTCCTACCATTTTTCTCCCATATAGTATATATATCTAAATAACTACGAGCAAAAATGTTTCCTCAGATGGACCTAACATTTCAGAGTTGCCTAAGGTTTTAATATTTCTTGCAGTTAAAGAAAGAGTCTCTCTCTCTCTCTCTCTCTCTCTCTCTCTCTGTTATTTCTGGAATCTCCTGAATATTTATTGACTAGTACGTCTTTTTTTTTGAAAAAGTAATTACAACTAATATGACATAACATTATGTAAGAGATGTGCAGAGAGAGAGAGAGAGAGAGAGAGAGAGAGAGAGAGAGAGAGAGAGAGAGAGAGAGAGACTGAAACCACTACTGACTTTATAACTTAAAAATAATTACACACAAATCATGATGCATAGAATAGTAGGTATCATTTATCGTCATGATAATGATGATAGTGATAATACACATTATTACAAGGTCCAGAGAATGTATTCTCTAGACCTTGTATTAATATATCTATCATTATTAGCTGCATTCCCCCTTTGTCCAATTCATACTGAGAATACCATAATCCCATAACCGCAGAGAACTTAACAAATCCCAACCAAATGACAACAATAAAAGCTGTAAGAAGCACTGCGAAGTAATGTAACATAAACGTTGCTTTACAACGACTATACTGGAATTCAAGAGGGAAAGGAAGAGGAACGTCTTCACTGTTCGTATTGCGAAGGAGAAAAAACAATGCTTCTCATTTGCATGACATTAAGACTTGTTATTTAAGGTACTCTTGCGATGAATGAATAGCTACATACCAGGAACACTAGTAGTCATTGTGTGAAGAGTGAGCTTACACGATATATATATATATATATATATATATTTATATATATATATATATATATATATATATATATATGTGTGTGTGTGTGTGTGTGTGTGTGTGTGTGTGTGTGTGTGTGTGTGTATGCGTGTGTGTGTGTGTGTGCGTGTGTGTATCAGATGCTGGCTAAGTTGGCTACAATAACCAATCATTATCTTAAGCCACAACTAGATTATCAACAATATAGTACTCAAACTATCATGAACTTTTATATCTATATATCCTTGGTGTTTCCAAAATTTTTGGATTTCCAGAAATACCAGAAAGAGTTATGTAAGTTGTTGTGACTGAAATAAATGAACAATTTGATAGGAGAAATGAAAGGGAGTCGTGCCGTCAGTGGCGCCTCATGTGGAGCACTGTAGACGTTACTACGGGTTGTTGGCACTTGTCTTTCTACTGAATCGAAATGAACCGATCAGCACCATGATAACTTGATTGGTAAGTTTGTTACACGTGTCTAAATACTAATTTTCGTCACATACATCCTGACGGTTGTTATAATTATATGGCCTTAATTCTCAGGGTCAGAGTACAGCGTTTTTTCTAAACCGTGTAGCTGTTCGAATTACACCGGTGACGAAGAACTTATTTCTTATTATTCCATACGCAGTATGTATTATTCATAACCCATTTTGCATTTCATCATAATTGATCAACATTGACCTCATCTCTTCTATTTCCCGTCTCTTACCTCTCCAAAAGCGTTTCTTTACTCTCTTAGTAGATTCTCTCTGGTGGATTGAGCCACGGTGGTTTGAATGACCTTTAAACGAGAGGCCGGTAGGCCTTTAATGACATGTAAGCATAAAGGGCCACCTGATGGCAGTGATTAATGAGACTTCATTATTAGAAATGAACTCCATACTTGAAAAATTGTAGTGAAAGAAGTTTCCAGGGATGCTGTCTTTTGAACTACGTGGTATGATGTTTGCCAAATACTACATTCAAAAGAGATCAGTATGAAAGGTAAATCTAACTCTGGCGTATGAACATGTCTAGTGAAAGGACAGATTATTCTAATTACATCCCAAAATCTCCACTTAGGTAATATATTCAACCACCTGCCTAAATACTTCAATATCCCAGCTGTCAGGCCGTAACGTAATTTTAAAAGTAAAATCTCATTGTTTTGCCTTTTCGCACTGATGGCTTTTATTTTTCTATTGTTTGCAATTTTGTAAAACTAAGTTAAGTTAGGTATTTTGCTGTTGGTTTTACGTTAGTATATATTTTGGTTAAATGTAGTGTTAATTTGCTTTGGTTGAAAAAGCTTAAGTTTTTGTGGCGCCATCTATTGAGTGGAGTTTGAAGTGCGGCCTTCCTCAGTGTTTTTGCTTCCTTGCCAAATTTGTAACTCTTTATTTTTCTTTGTGGTGACTGGGAGTGTTGTAAGGAAGGTGACTTGTGACTCTCCCAAAATATTCTCGAGAGTCTAGTTCAAGGCCGTTGAAGGCTCTGGAGCTGCTGATCTGTCTGCTGTTGTGGATTATATATACATGTCCTATTGTGAAGATTTCTCGCTTGTTCTCGGAGAACAACAATCTGCTGTCATTGAGCTGCTTCTTAATGTGAAAGGCAGTTATGCATGTGAAGCTACATGTGGGAGTACGATGTGCAACTGTGATTTAAGTGGCCTACTGGCTTAATCTTGACGTTGGCAGTTGTGTGTAGATCTGGGCTCGAGAGCCTTTTTCGTCTTTTATGGATGTATCCACTGTATCAGCACCAGAGTGGCCTTGTTGGAGCAAGTAGGGTGTCTTCTCTCAGGTAGAGGAACATCCCCTGTATCTTTGGCGAGCCGTAGACTAAAGTGTGAATATCCACCACGGTTTTGAAGTGTAGTTCTTCTGATGGGAGTGACGTTCTGTGACAGCATTTTTTGAGCGATATATGGACTCGTCTGTATTAGTAGTACTGGTCTGTATCATAGGGCCAATCTATTTGTATCTTTAGCTACACCTTAAAGAGGGTGTAATTATATAGTCTTCCAAAGTGTGTGTTTGATAGTATATTTAATTATTGTGAAAGCTGTTCAAGGTATAATGTGAGACTGAGTGTCATAGGAGTGTATATATTAATATTAGTTTAGAATTTTTATGTCTTAGGTAGGATTATTGTTTCTTTTTGTATGTCCTTCCACTTCTTTCCTTTCTATTTAGTAATAGGTTAGCGTGGTGGTAAATTTTTTTCTTTTTTTGGGTCCCTTATTAAGATTAAGATTTGGTTTCTTCACTATGAGTAGGGTTTAGCTTTAGTTATAGGTGACTCTTTGAGTTATTTAATGGCATTTTTACGTTATCAATTTATTACTTTTTGTGAGCCATTAGTTTTCGTACATTTATTGTGAAATAAATATTGTGAAATTTTTGCATGTGTCTTTCTGGTTTTTCCTCGCTCTTACTGATTTGTTTTTGTCACTAGATTTGAGATTAAAAAATAAGAACTCGTTATGGCTTCTAAAGGGAGTTTGTAACACCAGCAAAAAAGTTTCCAGATCTATTTCGTGTGTCTGTTCATCATTGTCAGTTTCCCAGAGAATAATTTTTAAAAGGATTAACTATTTAGAATTCATTACTAGTGTACTAGCCATTTTGAAAGACAAAGTTGTAAGGCATTTCACAAAGAATTTTTTTAACAATGAAAGCAATGTATTCCAGATGAAAATTTATGTAGCTCTAGATTTGTTGGTAATCTTTTATAAATAATTTATTGAGGAAAAACTTAAAGGAGAAAAAAAAACAAAAGTTCGTCCAAAAACCAACGTCTTTTTACAGCTGTTATGACAATCGTGGGTCTTATGACCCTGTTCATAGTTGTTAGTGTTATTCCGTTTATGGTTTAACAAGGTTTTTTATTACAATTCTTGAGACTAGGAATCTCTCTCTCATTTATTGTCACAGTCTTTCAAACACTGTATCTTCCACTGCACTGCTTTGATGAATTTCCATTCCTGAATACTCTGACAGGAGAGTGTTTAAATTTTAAGGAGAATAAAGTACAAGTTGTAGCTATTTCTTTAAAGGAGAACTCTTTAAAAGCTCTAAATTGCTTTATAAACAAAAAGCTCTAAATTGCTTTATAAACAAACAAATATCGGAATTTTCCGTTAGATTACAGCATCTCATTATTATTTCCCATGTGTGTCACTGACCTGTCATTAAAAGACTTTTTCAGGCCGTTAGTTATGTTGAAATTAAAGAATGAATATTAAATTCATATGAATCGGACGTGAATGATGGAACGAAGTCCTACGTCAAGAAATATCCCATATTCTATTTTGGTGCGCAGTGTCTGAAAACAGTTAAGCATTTCAAAACAAATGAAGTAAATTCTCTCAAATTGGAGAGCAATCCATTCCCTAGAAATTGAGCAATAAATCTTGAATGCTTCGAAAAGAGAAGACAATGGCCGTCCCTTGCGGTTGCATATTCTCTCTCTCTCTCTCTCTCTCTCTCTCTCTCTCTCTCTCTCTCTCAGGTTATATTCAGTGTATGAGTGAAGCACACATCGATCGGGAATAAAGACCTTATGTTCTGCCGCTTCTGCCAATCGCATAGCTCGCAAGAGCCAACAGAAGTAGAAACCGTCCCCTCACAGATCCAACGGCACTCATTCAAACAATTTCAACTATATGTGTCGCGGACTGGTTGCTTTCCCGTCTTCAGATCAAGAGAGGAAGAAAGTGAGGTCGTCAACGGGAGATTAGTTCCTCAGCTAAACCTACAGAGATTCTTCATTTTTTGTCGCTCAAGGCTGTAAAACAATGTTGGTTAGAACGCATAGTAGAAATTAAGCTGCCGATATATGATCTCGCATACAATCCTAGATGCACATTGACGCCCATAAGCGTTCACCTACACAGTGGCCTGATGGGGTGGAAGAGACAGGTCGACAGACCGACAGACAGAGACAGCGAGAACATTGTCAGTTCCGTTGGTACAATGCATGACTAGTCGGTTTACGCAATACAGAAGAAAATGAATTGATATGGATTTACCCATTTCAAGAACATCGATATGTGTCGCTTGCAGAGATGTTTCCTGCAGAACAGCTCTTACTTGAAATTGTTTCAAAACAATTTCAATTATTACAGTGTCCCATCATATGGTTTACGTGATATGTTCCTTCCAAATATAAAAATGGAAGATATGTCAATAAACACCATCGTAGTTTTTACTCTATTGCAATAATGCCAAGGACAGTTTCATAGACCTAGTGAAATGACCATAACGCAAGCGAAAACGTTATAAAATAAGCCATCCAACTATTACAACCGATCTCATAAAATATTCTGGACATTTCGAGATGTACAGCTGTTTCGAAAATATAAACGCACATTTTCAGACAGTAAGATGAAAAACATCAACAACTAATGATGTTTTCGCAAGAGAAGACCAGCAAACTGAAAAATTGAAAATGTAAAATCATAGGTAATAAACACGTTTACATAAAAGATCTATCACAGAAAGATCAATCATTTTTCTATATATAAAAAGCGAAATTCACACTTCAAATTGTAAATGCTGATGAGTGTATACTACAGCAGAATGCGTATGAAATCCCAAATGATAATTTGATGGCATTTAATTTGCCTTAAGGTTGCGTGTATATGTGTGTATATATGCGTATAGTATATATAATATATATTAAATATATATATATATATATATATATATATATATATATATATATATATATATATATATATATATTATATATTATATATTGTATATTGTATATTGTATATTGTATATTGTATATTGTATATTGTATATGGTATGTTATATTGTATATGTCTATGTACTATGTACTATGTACTATGTACTATGTACTATGTACTATGTACTATGTACTATGTACTATGTACTATGTACTATGTACTATGTACTATGTACTATGTACTATGTACTATGTACTATGTACTATGTACTATGTACATATCTATATATATATATATATATATATATATATATATATATATATATATATATATATATATATATATATGTGTGGTGTGTGTGTGTGTGTGTAAATAAAGGTTTTTTGCCACGAAGGAAAAAATGAAAAAGCGAGATAGCCAAGTACTTTTGGTCCTGTTCGGACCCTTTACTGAGGCAAACTGATTTTACAGAAGACAACATAGTCAAAAGAAGGCTTAATATCCAAACTGACACTTCAAGATTAGCAATAAGGGAGATTCCACTCTACAGAAAGGAGGAAACACTTGAGGGTAGCCACACCTTGGGGGAACACGCAGTAAACAAGTTATTCTTCCAGAAAAATAGTACATTTTGAAAAAACTCGGAAGCATATCAATAAGATATCATGAAATTTACACAAATTTTTCCCAATAAATTATTACTAATGAAAGACGAAAGAAAATATAAATATATATATCGAGCAAGAGAAAGAGGGAGAGAGAATATCGAACCAGAGAGAGAGAGAGAGAGAGAGAGAGAGAGAGAGAGAGAGAGACAGAGAGAGAGATACTAACTATATACATGTGGGACTAATTTATTAGTAGTTCATTTATTTTAAGGTCCTTCATAAACATCTTACAAATATATGGGCCCAAATGGTACATTCCCAGACTAAGATTTAGGTTGTTTTTATTAGTGATTTATATAATTGCCGATTCCAGTAAATTTCTTGAAACATATTCATTAGATCTAGCAATTACCTCGGTAACTGCTAGATCTAATGATTATGTTTCAAGAAATTTACTGGAATCGGCAATTATACAAATCACTAATAAAAACAACCTAAATCTTAGTCTGGGAATGTACCATTTGGACCCATATATTTGTAAGATGTTTATGAAGGACCTTAAAATAAATGAACTACTAATAAATTAGTCCTACATGTATATAGTTATTATTTCTCTCTCTCTCTCTGGTTCGATATTCTCTCTCCCTCTTTCTCTTGCTCGATACATATTTATATTTTCTTTCGTCTTTTCATTAATAACAATTTTTTGGAAAAATTTGTGTAAATTTCATGATATTTAATTGTATATGCTTCCGTGTTTTCTCAAAATGTACTGTTTTTCTTGAAGAATAACTTGTTTGCTGCGTGTGTCCCCAAGGTGTGGCTACCCTCAGGTGTTTCCTCCTTTCTGTAGAGTGAAATCGCCCTTAATGCTAATCTTGTAGTGTCAGTTTGGATATTAAGCCTTCTTTTGACTATGTTGTCCTCTGTAAAATCAGTTTGCCTCCAGTAAAGGGTCCGAAGAGGACCGAAAGTACTTGGCTATCTCGCCTTTTCATTTTTTCCTTCGTGGTAAAAAACTTTATTTATACAAAGCATCACGTTTTATATGCTTAGTGATCAAGTTATTCATATATGTGTGTGTGTGTATGTCTTGATAACATTTAAATATACAATATTTATATATTATATATATCATCATACAATAATGATCAATCTCTAACCAGGTATCCAACAGCCGCCCCCCCCCCCCCCTATTTTTTGTTTTTTTTATATCTGAACTTTATATAGGATTATATTACTACTTTTTTCTTTCACCAACAACGATGAACAGTGAATTTTTAACGACTGAGTTATCAAGAATGGTATACGTTGATATCGACTCTGCGAAACAAATAAAAAATAACCTTGGGATAGTTATTTACGAGGTACAGTGGATGCCATATCAAACGATACTTGGGGCTTAATGTTTGTGAATATAAAAAATAACAGGGTTTGAAAAAAAATTTCATTATTATACACGTGGTATGTACAAACTTGTTTATGGTTGAGCATGTTTTATGCGAGCACGGGTCTTGCTTTGCTTATAGAGCAGCCCGTGATAGTACAAACTTAACAGTCAGCTATCGTGCAGGAAGTAGGTTGATTTTCATTGTAAATACAAAACCTGAATTCGACAGGAACAAGTATACAGCAGAGTAGATATTAACTTATACTTTGTTTGACAGCACAGTGGTTAAAGTTACCGGTGCATCGTTGTTGTTAAACCAGAGGACGAATCGAATCCCACTGGTGACGAAACACCTATCTGTTCCAATTTGCTGAGATGTACGTTGGGTGTAACCAAAACACACACACATACATACATACATACATACATATATATATATATATATATATATATATACATATCATATATATATTTATATATTTATATATATATATATATATATATATATAAATATATACATATATATATATATATATATATATATATATATATATATATATATATATATATATATATTTATATATACACACCAACCAGAGCAAATAATGCCCTTATATTCTTTTGGTGCGTCATAAACGTAATGAAATAGCTGTAATTAACTCAGATAGTATCTCGGTAAGTGTAACAGCTCTGTTGTTTACACGGTCTAATGATTCGTTTTCGAGTGCTAATTTACCCTGTAATTGCTTTATTTGCTACTCAGGTTGTGATCAACATGGGTAGATTAATTTAATTCAGACACCGGCATCCGTTTAATTGCACGTTTGGTTTGAATATCTCAACCTCTCTTGCTCTGATTAGGTCACTGAATCATTTGTTTTGAACCTACTACCTGCAATTCATTCCAATTGTTTATATGCCTCGTTTCGTACGACTAATAGCATTTTCCCTTTTTAAGTCATCTTATTTTACTCATACCTCTTCTTTTTCTTTTTAGAAACTGAACAGGATTTAGATCGAACATACTACTTCTTTTTAGATTTTGAGCAGGATTTAGATCTAACCAGTGTCTTCAAAGTAAATATTTCTTTTTAGATTTTGAACAGGTTTAGATCGAACATACTACTACTCTTTTTTTTTTAGATTTTTGAGCAAGATTTAGATCGAACCAGTGTCTTCAAAATAAATATTTCTTTTTAGATTTTGAACAGGTTTTGGAGATTGAACCGGTGTCTTCAAAGCAAATATACAGTCAAGAAAGCACCTGGAAATTAGATTGGCTGAATTTAGTTACTGAGACACCACCAGAATCTATTATCTTCAATGAGAATTTTTTTTATTACATATCGTTCTCCAAATTTGTTTTTCACCAACCCCAGAATTGCAATAAAAATTTTTTGACAAATCATTTTTCAGCCAAGACTGAACTATACTATTGAGTTTGCTTCAACCTTACTGACCCAAGACTTCTGTGGTTGGTCTTTTCCTCTTTTTCATTCTGACTATCACAACGTAAATGAATAAATAATGCTGCCCTAGTTGAAATGAGACCAAAACTTAGCTAAGGACAGTTAAGGAGAACGATATGAGGTTCCAGAAAAAGTTTTTTTTTTTTTTTTTTTTTTTTTTTTTGTAGTCAAACGAGTTTCAATCTTAGACAATTTTTTTGCAGTTCGTCTCACAGCAGTCATTGATATAACTTTTTTAATTTCCATCCTCTTTGTTGGATATATTAGTTCACTGGGTGAGTGACTGTTTCTTCATCTCCTTTAGGAAACACCAATTTCTAATCTAAGTTATTACTGTAGGTTACGTAATGGCCCTGTCAGTCTATTAGTCTCTGTGTTTCTTTGACGGGCAATTGTATACAATCGCGAAAGGAGACAACTGAGTCTCGTTGCAATGAATGAATCCCAACTGGCCTCGGTCCCTTTGGGATTTGTTCTTATAAGACAGGTTGAAGTTTTATAATACTTGACAGCTATGTATGAAAGAACCAGTCGATTACAGTATGCCGCACATTCAACGTTATATTTAGTTATACCCTGCCAAGGTAGTATCTTTGTCAATTTAGGCGCTCCATTTCTTTTTCATTGTGATTTTTTTATCCTGGAAAGCATCGACGATCACTATGGCATTTTCCCTTTATAGCATCACCGCTTACGTCGTCTGACGCATATGTGAATCCGTCAGTATGTCAAGAACGATATTACAGCGCGCTGACATCTGTTGGAATGGTATTCCTTTCTGCTAAAAAAGCCTCTGTTCCCTGCGCAGTAGATTCTCCTAGAGAGCGTCACTTTGCTTCATACCTTTTGATGAACCCACTTATCTATAAATCTACAAAGAGACCTTTTCATGGATATCTTATAACGATTTCCAACTTTCTTAGCTGTAAAAAGTCATGTTTTCTGTTAAGTTTTTGTTACTTGCTATACTCTGGACCGTATCAGAAGTGCTGAATATTTCAACATATTTTTTTTTTTTTTAATTTATCTATTTGTTTATGTATTATTAATTTTTGTGCTGACTTTCCATTACGAAAGTGGAAATGTATCAACTTTTAAAATCATTCGTTTAGTTTATCTGTCAGTAATTTTATTCTTGAGCAAATACTTTATCTCTTCAGTTGCACTGAAAGACACACGTATATATATATATATATATATATATATATATATATATATATATATATATATATATATATATATATATATATATATATATATATATATATCAATTCAAGCTACAAATGTCCTTTAATATCTAAATTCACTTTACCTCCCAAATGATATATTCATATATGTACCGAAGGGGAATTTTTTTGTTTTTTAATTGATATTTTTAATTATTATCAATTAAAAAATTCCCCTTCGGTACATATATTGAAAATATATCATTTGGGAGGTAAAGTGAATTTAGATATTAAAGGACATTTGTAGCTTGAATTGATATATAAAATGGATCACGGTTCGATGTGATAATTATTCATATATATATATATATATATATATATATATATATATATATATATAGATATAGATATAGATATAGATATAGATATAGATATAGATATAGATATAGATATAGATATAGATATAGATATAGATATAGATATAGATATAGATATAGATATTATATGTATGTGTGTGTCTGTATGACTCAGTTGTCAAGTTTCATTAATTTTTATTAGTAACAGTAAAGAATTTGTAATTGCCGCTGTAATTATTTTAAAAAATGTATTTCTCTTAAAATATTCATTATAGCATTTAGCGACAACGTATATATCTGAGGCGATGATTCCTCTTCCACTTCGTAGGAGTCTGGCGCCGTCAACTCGTCCGAGAACTATCTGTGCTCGTCCAAGTAATATACAATGTTCGGGATTCTTCCAATAATGTAAATGCCATCGTAACGCGGGTATACATCTTGTTCCGAAATCCAATATTGGAATAACTGGAATTGTCGAAGATACGCAAATTCTCGGAATTTCATTGTAATACATATATGTTCTCGGAAAGTCTTATTGTATAGTGTGGATTTGTCAGCGAGAGACAGTTGCGTTATAAAAACATTCTTTGTTTTGAATCTGTTGAGAAGACATTCAAGCTTTGCTTTGACCCTACAAAGCTAAAATATATGTTTAAAAAATGAAACTTTGTGGTTGTAGTTTTCATATTCCGTTTTCAGAGGAGCTAATCTGCATGACGTCTTAGTCGTAGGTGATTAGGTTCAGCGATGGCGGCATATACTTGAAACAAAATTTAAATTCGACAGGAAATAATATAAATCGAACTCTCGTTACTTCTATGACATTTCACTGATTTTAGTACTTCTGTTTAATAGAAACTAGGAGTAGAGAAAGGTGTCTATAGACTGATTTCTTTTTTGTCTTACACTTGCGAATATCTTAACTGAAGCTTTACAAAAATATCAATATATCAAATCAGGGGCAATAATACTGATATTCTTGGGTTTAATTCGCAACTCAAGTCGACCGTGCAGTTGGCATTCCTTACAAAAGCAGTTCATCGTATTTATATAAAAAAGAGCTTTTGATATTGTCTTACTGTGTATCATGCAAGGTTTTCGTACGGATAGAGATTTTTTTATTTCTTGCATGAAATCGTATGTTAATTTCCACCTTTTTCATTTTATATCCAATTAGTCTTTCTTGCATCACATTTTTTTCATATTCTATAACATATGGTTTGATTTCACTTACTAAATATTTAATGTGTTACGATTGTTGCATTTACTCTATCGTAAACTTCTCCTAACTTGAGCTGCGTTGCCAAATTTTCTTTTGCGTCAGGTTTTCAGATGAAGATTTCAAGATCGAAAGAGAGGAAGATGCATTTGTAAAATGTGAAACGCATTTCTTAGCCTCGTAAGCAACACACTGGGAATACGATATGGAATTGCATTCTAAATTTTGGAATGACGAAAATCCTCTTTGTGAAGCTTTGCGTCTGTTAAGAAATTTGCATAACTTCCGGCAAGATTGAACTCCGTTGATGGAAATGACAGAGACAGGAAATATTTCAGACACGCTTTTAAACTAGTGGGCGTGTGTGTGTGTGTGTGTGTGAGAGAGAGAGAGA
>NC_087210.1:12373837-12438837 GCF_015104395.2 Macrobrachium nipponense | reverse complement strand
TGGAACTGTGCGATTTAGACAATGGTTTAGGACAAATGGAACTGTGCAATATAAAGGTTTTAGGACAAAGGAACTGTGCGATTTAGAAAGGTTTTAGGACAAATGGAACTGTGTCGATAGAAAAGGTTCAGCACAAATGGAACTGTGTGATAGAAAGGTTTAGTACAAATGGAACTGTGTGATAAAAAGGTTTAGTAAAATGGAACTGTGCGATAGAAAGGTTTAGGACAAATGGAACTGTGCGATGAAAGGTTAGGACAAATGGAACTGTGCGATAGAAAGGTTTAGTACAAATGGAACTGTGCGATAGAAAGATTTAGTACAAATGAAACTGTGCGATAGAAAGGTTTAGTACAAATGGAACTGTGTGATAGAAAGGTTTAGGACAAATGAACTGTGCGATAGAAAGATTTAGTACAAATGGAACTGTGTGATAGAAAGATTTAGGACAAATGGAACTGTGCGATAGAAAGGTTAAGTACAAATGGAACTGTGCGATAGAAAGATTTAGGACAAATGAACTGTGCGATAGAAAGTTTAGTACAATGGAACTGTGTGATAAAAAGGTTTAGTACAAATGGAACTGTGCAATAGAAAGGTTTTAGTACAAATGGAACTGGGTGATAGCAAGGTTTAGGACAAATGGAACTGTGCGATAGAAAGATTTAGGACAAATGGAACTGTGCGATAGAAAGATTTAGGACAAATGGAACTGTGTGATAGCAAGGTTTAGTACAAATGGAACTAAAGGTTTAGTACAATTGGAACTGTGCGATAGAAATCTTTAGTACAAATGAAACTGTGCGATAGAAAGATTTTTGTACAAATGGAACTGTGTGATATAAAGATTTAGGACAAATGGAACTGTGGGATAGAAAGGTTTAGAACAAATGGAACTGTGCGATAGAAAGGTTTAGTACAAATAAAACTGTGCGAAACAAAGGTTTAGTACAATGGAACTGTGTGATAGAAAAGTTTAGTACAAATGGAACTAAAGGTTTAGTACAAATGGAACTAAAGGTTTATTACAAATGAAACAGTGCGATAGAAAGGTTTAGTACAAATGGAACTGTGCGATAGAAAGATTTAGTACAAATGGAACTGTGTGATAGAAAGGTTTAGGACAAATGGAACTGTGTGATAGAAAGGTTTAGTACAAATGGATCTGTGTATAGAAAGATTTAGTACAAATGGAACTGTGTGAAAGAAAGATTTAGGACAAATGGAACTTTGTGATAGCAAGGTTTAGTACAAATGGAACTAAGGTTTAGTAGAAATGGAACTGTGCGATAGAAATCTTTAGTACAAATGGAACTGTGCGATAAAAAGATTTAGTACAAATGGAACTGTGTGATAGAAAGATTTAGGACAAATGGAACTGTGGGATAGAAAGTTTAGTACAAATAGAACTGGTGCGATCGAAAGGTTTTAGTAAAACAAAATGGAAAACTGTGTCCGAAAAAAAGGTTTAGTACAAACTGGAAACTGTGTTGATAGAAAAGATTTTAGTACAAATGGAAACTAAACAGGTTTATACCAAATGAAACAGTGGCGATAGAAAGGTTTAGTTAGAAATGGAACTGGGGTGGGTATAGAAATCTTTAAAGTATAAATGGAACCTGTGTGATAGAAAGATGAGCTTTACAATTGGAACTGTGTGAAATAGAAAGATTAGTACAAATGGAATGTGTGATAGGAAAAGAGTTGGAACAAAGGACTTTTGGCCAATAGAAAGGTTAGTATCAAATGGTAAACTGTTGCCGAAGAAAGGTTTAGTAACAAATGGAACTTTGTGCGAAAAAAAGGTTTAGTACAAATGGAAACTTTGTGTGATAGAAAGAAAAGTTTAGTACCAAATGGAACTGTGTGAATAGAAAAGGTTTTTTCGTACAAATGGAACTAAGGTTTAGTTAGTACAAATGAAACAGTGCCAAATAGGAAAGGTTTTAGTACAAATGGAACTGTGCGACGAAAAAAATAGGAAATTTGCGTTTAGGTACTAAATGGAATGTGTGTTATGAAAAGATTTGAGTACAAATGGAACTGTGTGATAGAAAAGAGTTTAGGACAAATGGAACTGGCAAATAGAAAGGTTTAGTAACAAATGGAAACGGTTTTGAACGGATAAGAAAAGGTTTAAGTTAACAAAGGAATGTGCCGATAGCGGAATTTAGTACAAAATGGCAACTGTGTGATAGAAATCTTTAGGTTATAAATGGAAACTGTGTGTATAAAAGGATTAGTTACCAAATGGACCTGGTGTGGCAGAAAGATTTAGGAAACAAATGGAACTTTTGTGTGATAGAAAGGTTTTTTGTACAAATTGGAATTGGAACTGTGCGAATAAAGGAAAAGTTTGTAGTCAATGGAAACTTGACTTGGCTAAAGAAAGGTTTAGTACCCAAATGGAACTGTGTGCTTAGAAAGTTTAGGGAAAATGGAACTTTGTTGCGATAGAAAGGTTTAAAAAAGGACAAATGGAACTGGTTGTGATAGAAAGGATTTAGGACAAATGGAACTGTGTGATAAGGAAAGAATGATTTAGGTACAAATGGAATCTGGGTGTGATTAGAAAGGTTTAGGAAACAATGGAAACAGTTGCGATAGGAAGGAAATTTAGGTAACTCGGAAACTGGGTGATAGAAAGGTTTGAGTACACATGGAACTGTGCGATAGAAAGAAGTTTTAGGTAAAAAACAAATCGGGAACTGTGCGAAATAAAGGTTTGAAAGAAATAGGAAACAAATGGAACTGTGTGATAGAAAGATTTTAGTACAAATGGCAACTGGTGCGATATGAAGGAATTTAGGACAAATGGAACTGTGTGGATAGAAAGGTTTAGGAACACAAATTGGAACTGTGCGACAGAAAGGTTTAGGTTTACAAAATGGAACTGTGCGAAAGGAAAGGTTTTAGGTACAAATGGAACTGTGTGATAGAAAGGTTTAGGAAAAAATGGAACTGTGGCGAAATAGAAGGTTTAGGACAAATGGAACTGTGTGGATAGAAAGGTTTTAGGCCAAATGGAACTGTGCGACAGAAAGATTTAAGGACAAATGATCTGTGTGATAGAAAGGTTTAGGTACAAATGGAACAGTGCGGATAGAAAATTTAGTTACAATGGACTGTGTGATAGAAGGTTAGTACAAATGGAACTGTGGCAATAGAAAGGTTTAGTACAATTGAACTTGTGGCGATGAAAGGTTTAGGAAACAAATGGAACTAAAGGTTTAGTACAATGGAACAGTGCGATAGAAAGGTTTAGTACAAATGGAACTGTGCGATAGTGGTTTAGTACAAATGGAACTGTGCAATAGAGAGGTTTAGTACAAATGGAATGAAAGGTTTTTTATTACAAATGGAACTGTGCGATAGAAGGTTTAGTACAAATGGAACTGTGCGTAGAAAAGATTTAAGACAAAATGGAACTGTGTGATAGAAAGGTTTATGGACAAATGAACTGTGCGATAGAAAGGTTTAGGACAAATGGAACTGTGTGATAGAAAGGTTTTAGGACAAATGGAACTGCGATAGAAAGATTTTAGGACAAATGGATCTGTGTGATAGAAAGGTTTAGGACAAATGGAACAGTGCGATAGAAAGATTTAGTACTAATGGAACTGTGTGATAGAAAATGTTTAGTACAAATGGAACTGTGCAATAGAAAGGTTTAGTACAAATGGAACTGTGTGATAGAAAGGTTTAGTACAAATGGAACTGGGTGATAGAAAGATTTAGTACAAATGGAACTGTGTGAGAGGATTTAGGACAAATGGAACTGTGTGATAGAAAGGTTTAGTACAAATGGAACTGTGCGATAGAAAGGTTTAGTACAAATGGAACTGTGCAAAAGAAAGGTTTAGTACAAATGGAACTGTGTGATAGAAAGGTTTAGGACAAATGGAACTGTGCGATAGAAAGGTTTAGGACAAATGGAACTGTGCGATAGAAAGGTTTAGGACAAATGGAACTGTGCGACAGAAAGATTTTAGGACAAATGGATCTGTGTGATAGAAAGGTTTAGGACAAATGGAACAGTGTGATAGAAAGTATTTAGTACAAATGGAACTGTGTGATAGAAAAGGATTAATATAAATGGAACTGTGCATAGAAGGTTTAGTACAAATGGAACTGTGCCGATAGAAAAAGTTTAGGACAAATGGAACTAAGGTTTAGTACAATGGAACAGTGCGATAGAAAGTTTAGTACAAATGGAACTATGCGATAGAAAGGTTTAGTAAAAATGGAACTGTGCAATAGAAAGGTTTAGTACAAATAGAATGAAAGGTTTAGTACAAATGGAACTGTGCGATAGAAAGGTTTAGTACAAATGGAACTGTGCAATAGAAAGATTTAGGACAAATGGATCTGTGTGATAGAAAGGTTTAGGACAAATGAAACTGTGCGATAGAAAGGTTTAGGACAAATGGAACTGTGTGATAGAAAGGTTTAGGACAAATGGAACTGTGCGATAGAAAGATTTTGGACAAATGGATCTGTGTGATAGAAAGGTTAGGACAAATGGAACAGTGTGATAGAAAGATTTAGTACTAATGTAACTGTGTGATAGAAAGGTTTAGTACAAATGGAACTGTGCAATAGAAAGGTTTAGTACAAATGGAACTGTGCGATAGGAAGATTTATGACAAATGGAACGTTGCGATAGAAAGGTTAAGTACAAATGGAAACAGTGTATAGAAAGGCGGTTTGGAACTGTGTGATAGAAACGGTTTAGTACAAATGGAACTGTTGCGATACAAAGGTTTAGTACAAATGGAACTGTGTGATAGAAACGGTTTAATACAAATGGACGGTGCGATAGAAAGGTTTATTGCAAAGGAACTGTGATAGAAAGGTTTAGTACAAATGGAACTGTGCAATAGAAAGGTTTAGTACAAATGGAACTGTGCAATGAAAAGGTTTAGTACAATGGAACTAAAGGTTTAGTACAAATGGAACTGTGTGAATACAAAGTTTTAATACAAATGGAACTGTGCGATAGAAAGGTTTAGTACAAATGGAACTGTGTGAGGGAAGGTTTTGTACAAATGGAACTGTGCGATAGAAAGTTTAGTAAAAATGGAACTGTGCGATAGAAAGGTTTAGTACAAATGGAACTGTGTGATGAAAGGTTTTTAGTACAAATGGAACTGTGCAAATAGAAAGGTTTAGTACAAATGGAACTATACATAGAAAGTTTAGTATAAACGGAACTGTGCAATAGAAAGATTTAGGACAAATGAAACTGTGGTGATATAAAGATTTAGGACAATGGAACTGTGCGATAGAAAGGTTTCGTACAAATGGAACTGTGCGATAGAAAGGTGTAGTACAAATGGAACTGTGTGATGAAAGATTTAGGACAAATGGAACTGTCGATAGAAAGGTTTCGTACAAATGGAACTGTGTGATAGCAAGGTTTAATACAAATGGAACTGTGGCGAAAGAAAGGTTTAGTACAAATGGAACTGGTGCGTAGAAAGATTTAGTACAAATGTAACTAAAGGTTTAGTACAATGGAACTGTGCGATAGAAAGGTTTAGTACAAATGGAACTGGTTCAATAGAAAGGTTTAGGACAAATGGAACTGTGATAGAAAGGTTTAGTACAAATGGAACTGTGCGATAGAAAGGTTTAGGACAAATGGAACTTTGCAATGAAAGGTTTAGTACAAATGGAAACTATACGAAGAATAGGTTTAGTATAAGGGAAACGTGCAATAGAAAGATTTAGGACAAATGAAAACTGTGTGATATAAAGATTTAGGACAATGGAACTGTGCGATAGAAAGGTTCGTACAAATGGAACTGTGCGATAGAAAGGTGTAGTACAAAATGGAAACTGTGTGATCAGAAAGATTTAGACAAATGGAACTGTGCGATAGAAAGGTTTCGTACAAATGGAACTGTGTGATAGCAAGGTTTAATACAAATGGAACTGTGCGAAAGAAAGGTTTAGTACAAATGGAACTGTGCGATAGAAAAGATTTAGTACAAATGTAACTAAAGGTTTAGTACAAATGGAACTGTGCGATAGAAAGGTTTAGTACAAATGGAACTGTGCAATAGAAGGTTAGGACAAATGGAAACTGTGATAGAAAGGTTTAGTACAAATGGAACTGTGCGATAGAAAGGTTTTAGGCAAAATGGAAAGGAACTTTTGCAATAGAAAGGTTTTAGTACAAATGGAACTGTGCGATAGAAAAGTTCAGTACAAACTGGAACTGTGCAATTGAAAGGTTTAGGGACAAATGGAACTGTGTGATAGAAAGGTTGTAGGACAAATGGAACGTGTAATAGAAAAGGTTTAGGACAAATAGAACTGATAGAGAAAAGGTTTTAGGACAAATGGAACTGTGCAATAGAAAGGTTTAGGACAAATGGAAACTTTGTGATAGAAAAGTTTAGGACAAATGTAACTGTAAAAGCAATAGAAAGGTTTAGGACAAATGTAACTTTGTGATAGAAAGGTTTAGGACAAATGGAACTGTACAATAGAAAGGTTAGGACAAATGGACTGTGTGTAGAAAGGTTTAGTACAAATGAAACTGTGCGATAGAATGGTCTAGGACAAATGGAACTGTGGCGATAGAAGGTCTAGGACAAATGAACTGTGCGATAGAAAGGTCCTAGACAAATGGAAACTGGGCGATAGAAAGGTCCTAGGGTAACACTGGGAACTGTGTGATAGAAAGGTTTAGTGGACAATGGGAACTGGTGGTCGATAGAAAGGTTTAGTACAAATGGAACTGTGCGATAGAAAAGGTTTAACAAATGGAACTGTGGCGATAAGAAAGGTTTAAAACAAATGGAACTGTGCAAATAGAAAGGTTTAGGACAAATGGAACTCTGTCGATAGAAAGGTTTAGGGACAAATGGAACTGTGCGATAGAAAGGTTCAGCACAAATGGAACTGTGTGATAGAAAGGTTTAGTACAAATGGAACTGTGTGATAAAAAGGTTTTAGTACAAATGGAACTGTGCGATAGAAAGGTTTAGGACAAATGGAACTGTGCGATAGAAAGGCTTAGGACAAATGGAACTGTGCGATAGAAGGTTTAGTACAAATGGAACTGTGCGATAGAAAGATTTAGTACAAATGAAACTGTGCGATAGAAAGGTTTAGTACAAATGGAACTGTGTGATAGATAGGTTTAGGACAAATGGAACTTGTGCGATAGAAAGATTTAGTACAAATGGAACTGTGTGATAGAAAGATTTTAGGACAAATGGACTGTGCGATAGAAAGGTTTAAGTACAAATGGAACTGTGCGATAGAAAATTTTAGAACAAATGGACTGTGGCATTAGAAGGGTTTAGTACAAATGGAACTGTGTGATAGAAAGGGTTTAGTACAAATGACTGTGCATGAAGGTTTAGTACAAATGGAACTGTGTGATAGTAAATGGTTTTAGGACAAATGGAACTGTGGCCGATAGAAATTTTAGGACAAATGGAACTTTGCGATAGAAAGGTTTGTACAAATGGAACTTTTGTTGTAGAAAGGTTTAGTAGGAACAATGGAACTGGTGCGGAATATAAAGATAGGACAAATGGAAATTTCTTTGCCGATAGAAAGGATTTAGAACAAATGGAACTGTGTGAAATAGAAGGTTTAGTACAAATGGAATGGAAGGTTTAAAAAAAAAAAAATCGGAACTGTGCGATAGAAATCTTTAGTACAAATGGAACTTGCTGTCGATAGAAAGATTTAGTACAAAATGGGAACTGTGTGATAGAAATATTTAGTAAAAATGGAACTGTGGGATAGAAAAGGTTTTTAGGACAAATGGAAACTGTGCGATAGAAAGGTTTAGTACAAATAAAACTGTGCGAAACAAAGGTTTAGTACAAATGGAACTGTGTGATAGAAAAGTTTAGTACATGGAACTAAAGGTTTAGTACAAATGAAACAGTGCAATAGAAAGGTTTAGTACAAATGGAACTGTGTGATAGAAAGATTTAGTACAAATGGAACTGTGTGATAGAAAGATTTAGGACAAAGGGAACTGTGTGATAGAAAGGTTTAGTACAAATGGAACTGTGTGATAGAAAGGTTTAGTACAAATGGAACTGTGTGAGAGAAAGGTTTAGTGCAAATGGAACTGTGTGATAGAAAGTTTAGTACAAATGGAACTAAAGGTTTAGTACAAATGGAACTGTGCAATAGAAAGGTTTAGTACAAATGGAACTGTGCAATAGAAGGTTTAGTACAAATGGAACTAAAGGTTTTAGTACAAATGGAACTGTGTGATGGAAAGGTTTAATACAAATGGAATTGTGCGATAGAAAGGTTTAGTACAAATGGAACTGTGTTAGAGAAAGGTTTTTGTACAAATGGAACTGTGCGATAGAAAGGTTTAGTAAAAATGGAACTGTGGCGATAGAAAGGTTTAGTACAAATGGAACTGTGTGATAGAAAGGTTTAGTACAAATGGAACTAAAGGTTTAGTACAAATGGAACTGTGCAATAGAAAGGTTCAGTACAAATGGAACTATGCGATAGAAAGGTTTAGTATAAATGGAACTGTGCAATAGAAAGATTTTAGGACAAATGAAACTGTGTGATAGAAAGATTTAGGACAAATGGAACTGTGCGATAGAAAGGTTTCGTACAAATGGAACTGTGCGATAGAAAGGTTTAGTACAAATGGAACTGTGTGATAGAAAGATTTAGGACAAATGGAACTGTGCGATAGAAAGGTTTCGTACAAATGGAACTGGGTGATAGCAAGGTTTAATACAAATGGAACAGTGCGATAGAAAGATTTAGTACAAATGGAAACTAAAAACTTTTGTACAAAATGGAACTGTGTGATAGAAAGGTTTAGTAACAAAAAACATGTAACTAAAGGTTTTAGTACAAATGGAACTGTGCGATAGAAAGGTTTAGTACAAATGGAACTGTGCAATAGAAAGGTATAGGATCAAAATGGAACTGGCTGTGATGATAGAAAGGTTTTAGTATAAATGGAAAAAAACTGTGGCCGATAGAAAGGTTTAGGACAAATGGGAAAAAACTGGTTGCAATAGAAAGGTTTAGTACAAATGGAAACTGTGCGAATAAGAAATAAAATGTTTAGTACAAATGGGAACTGTGCAATAGAAAGGTTTAGGACAAATGGAACTGTTTGTGATAGAAAGGTTTGTTTTAGGACCCAAATGGGAACTGTGTAATAGAAAGGTTTAGGACAAATGGAACTGTGCGATAGAAAGGTTTAGGACAAATGGAACTGGTGCAATAGAAAGGTTTAGGACAAATGGAACTGTATGATAGAAAAGTTTAGGACAAATTGTAAGTGTGCAATAGAAGGATTTAGGACAAATGGAACTGTGCAATAGAAAGGTTTAGGACAAATGTAACTGTGTGATAGAAAGGTTTTAGGACAAATGGAACTGTGCAATAGAAAGGTTTAGGACAAATGGAACTGTGTGATAGAAAGTTTAGTACAAATGAAACTGTGGCGATAGAAAGGTCTAGGACAAATGGAACTGTGCGATAGAAAGGTCTAGGACAAAATGGAACTGTGCGATAGAAAGGTCTAGGACAAATGGAACTGTGCAATAGAAAGGTCTAGGACAAATAGAACTGTGCGATAGAAAGGTTTAGTACAATGGAACTGTGTGATAAAAAGGTTTAGTACAAATGGAACTGTGCAATAGAAAGGTTTAGGACAAATGGAACTGTGCGATAGAAAGGTTTAGGACAAATGAAACTGTGCAATAGAAAGGTTTAGGACAAATGGAACTGTGCGATAGAAAGGTTTAGGACAAATGGAACTGTGCGATAGAAAGGTTCAGCACAAATGGAACTGTGTGATAGAAAGGTTTAGTACAAATGGAACTGTGTGATAAATAGGTTTAGTACAAATGGAACTGTGCGATAGAAAGGTTAGGACAAATGGAACTGTGGCGATAGAAAGGTTTTAGGACAAATGGAACTGTGCGATAGAAAGGTTTAGTACAAATGGAACTGTGCGATAGAAAGTTTAGTACAAATAAAACTGTGTGATAGAAAGGTTTAGTACAAATGGAACTGTGTGATAGAAAGTTTTAGGAAAAATGGAACTGTGCGATAGAAAGATTTAGTACAAATGGAACAGTGTGATAGAAAGATTTAGGACAAATGGAACTGTGCGATAGAAAGGTTAAGTACAAATGGAACTGTGCGATAGAAAGATTTAGGACAAATGGAACGTGCGATAGAAAGGTTTAGTATAAATGGAACTGTGTGATAGAAAGGTTTAGTACAAATGGAACTGTGTGATAGAAAGGTTTAGTACAAATGGAACTGTGTGATAGCAAGGTTTAGGACAAAATGTAACTTGTGGCGATAGAAAGATTTAGGACAAATGGAACTGTGCGATAGAAAGATTTAGGACAAATCGGAACTGTGTGATAGCAAGGTTTAGTACAAATGGAACTAAAGGTTTAGTACAAATGGAACTGTGCGATAGAAATCTTTAGTACAAATGGAACTGTCGCGATAGAAAGATTAGTACAAATGGAACTGTGTGATAGAAAGATTTAGGACAAATGGAACTGTGGGATAGAAAGGTTTAGGACAAATGGAACTGTGCGATAAAAAGGTTTAGTACAAATAAAACTGTGCGAAAGAAGGTTTGGTTTAGTACAAATGGAACTGTGTGATAGCAAAGGTTTAGTACAAATGGGAACTAAAGGTTTAGTACAAATGAAACAGTGCGATAGAAAGTTAGTACAAATGGGAACTGTGCAATAGAAAGATTTAGTACAAATGGAACTGTGTGATAGAAAGATTTAGGACAAATGGAACTGTGTGATAGGAAGGATTAGTACAAATGGAACTATGTGATAGAAAGATTTGTACAAATGGAAACTGTGTGAGAGAAAGATTTAGGACAAATGGAACTGTGATAGCAAGGTTTTAGTACAAATGGAACTGTGCGATAGAAAATCTTTATACAAATGGAACTGTGCGATAGAAAGATTTAGTACAAATGGAAACGTGTGATAGAAAGATTTTAGGACAAATGGAACTGTGTGATAGAAAGGTTTAGTACAAATGGAACTGTGCGATAGAAAGGTTTAGTACAAATGGACTGTGCGAAAGAAAGGTTTAGTACAAATGGAACTGTGTGATAGAAAAGTTTAGTACAAATGGAACTAAAGGTTTAGTACAAATGAAACAGTGCGATAGAAAGTTTAGTACAAATGAACTGTGCGATAGAAAATCTTTAGTACAAATGGAACTGTGTGTAGAAAGATTTAGTACAAATGGAACTGTGATAGAAAAGATTTAGTACAAATGGAACTGTGCGATAGAAAGGTTTAGTACAAATGGAACTGTGCGAAAGAAATGTTTAGTACAAATGGAACTGTGTGATAGAAAAGTTTAGTACAAAATGGAACTAAAGGTTTAGTACAAATGAAACAGTGCGATAGAAAGGTTTAGTACAAATGGAACTGTGCGAATAGAAAGATTTAGTTCAAATGGAACTGTGTGATAGAAAGATTTAGGACAAATGGAACGTGTGATAGAAAGGTTTAGTACAAATGGAACTGTGTGATAGAAAGATTTAGTACAAATGGAACTGTGTGAGAGAAAGAGTTTAGGACAAATGGAACTGTGTATAGAAAGGTTTAATACAAATGGAAACTGTGCGATAGAAAGGTTTAGTACAAATGGAACTGTGCGAAAGAAAGGTTTAGTATAAATGGAACTGTGTGATAGAAAGGTTTTAGGACAAATGGAACTGTGCGATAGAAAGGTTTAGGACAAATGAACTGTGTGATAGAAAGGTTTAGGACAAATGGAACTGTGCGACAGAAAGATTTAGGACAAATGGATCTGTGTGATAGAAAGGTTTATGGACAAATGGAACAGTGCGATAGAAAGATTTAGTACAAATGGATCTGTGTGATAGAAAGGTTTAGTACAAATGGAACTGTGCAATAGAAAGGTTTAGTACAAATGGAACTGTGCGATAGAAAGGTTAGGACAAATGGAACTAAAGGTTTAGTACAAAATGGAACAGTGCGATAGAAAGGTTTAGTACAAATGGAACTGTGCGATAGAAAGGTTTAGTACAAATGGAACTGTGCAATAGAAAGGTTTAGTACAATGGATGAAAGGTTTAGTACAAATGGAACTGTGTCGATAGAAGGAAAGGTTTTTTAGTACAAATGGAACTGTGCGATAGAAAAGATTTAGGACAAATGGAACTGTGTGATAGAAAGGTAGTTATGACAAATGAAACTGTGCGATAGAAAGGTGTTTTTTTAGGACAAATGGAACTGTGTGATAGAAAGGTTTAGGACAAATGGAACTGTGCGATAGTAAGATTTAGGACAAATGGATCTGTGTGATAGAAATGGTTTAGGACAAATGGAACAGTGCGATAGAAGATTTAGTACAAATGGAACTGTGTGATAGAAAGGTTTAGTACAAATGGAACTGTGCAATAGAAAGGTTTAGTACAAAGGAACTGTGCGATAGAAAGATTTATGACAAATGGAACTGTGCGATAGAAAAGTTAAGTACAAATGGAACGTGTGATAGAAAGGTTTGGAACTGTGTGATAGAAAGGTTTTAGTACAAATGGAACTGTGCGATAGAAAGGTATAGTACAAATGGAACTGTGTGATAGAAAAGGTTTAATACAAATTGAACTGTGCGATAGAAAGGTTTAGTGCAAATGGAACTGTGTGGATAGAAAGGTTTAGTACAAATGGAACTAAAGGTTGAGTACAAATGGAACTGTGCAATAGAAAGGTTTAGTACAAATGGAACTGTGCAATAGAAAGGTTTAGTACAAATGGAACTAAAGGTTTAGTACAAAATAGAACTGTGTGATACAAAGGTTTAATGCAAATGGAACTGTGCGATAGAAAGGTTTTAGTACAAATGGAACTGTGTTAGAGAAAGGTTTGTACAAATGGAACTGTGCGATAGAAGTTTAGTAAAAAATGGAACTGTGCGATAGAAAGGGTTTTGTTTTACAAAATGGAAACCGTGTGGATAGAAGGTTTAGTACAAATGGAACTAAAGGTTTATTAACAAAGGAATGTGCATAGAAAGGGTTTTAAGTACAAATGGAACTATGCGATAGAAAAGGTTTAGTATAAATGGAACTGTGCAATAGAAAGATTTGTTAGGACAAATGAAAAACTGTGTGATAGAAAGATTTTAGGACAAATGGAACTGTGCGATAGAAAGGTTTAGTACAAATGGAACCGTGCGATAGAAAGGTTTAGTACAAATGGAACTGTGAGATAGAAAGATTTAGGACAACTGGAACTGTGCGATAGAAAGGTTTCGTACAAATGGAACTGTGTGATAGCAAGGTTTAATACAAATGGAACTGTGCGAAAAGAAAGGTTTAGTACAAATGGGAACTGTGCGATAGAAAGATTTAGTACAAATGGAACTAAAACTTTTGTACAAATGGAACTGTGTGATAGAAAGGTTTAGTACAATGTAACTAAAAGTTTAGTACAAATGGAACTGTGCGATAGAAAGGTTTAGTACAAAATGGAAACTGTGCAATAGAAAGGTTTTAGGACAAATGAACTGTGTGATAGAAAGGCTTAGTACAAATGGAACTGTGCGATAGAAGGTTTAGGACAAATGGAACTGTGCAATAGAAAGCTTTAGTACAAATGGAACTGTGCTATAGAAAAGTTTTAGTACAAATGGAACTGTGGGATAGAAATTTTTAGGACAAATGGAACTCTGCAATAGAAACGGTTTAGGACAATGGAACTGTGTGATAGAAAAAGTTTTAGGTACAAATGTAACTGTGCAATAGAAACGGTTTTAAGGACAAATAAGGAACTGTGCAATAGAAAGGTTTAGACAAATGTAACTGTGTGATAGAAAGGTTTAGGACAAATGGAACTGTGCATTAGAAAGGTGTAGGACAAATGAACTGTGTGATAGAAAGCTTTAGGACAAATGGAACTGTGTGATAGAAAGGTTTAGGACAAATGGAACTGTGCAATAGAAGGTTTAGGACAAATGTAGCTGTGCAATAGAAAGGTTTAGGACAAATGGAACTCTGCATAGGAAGGTTTAGGACAATGGAACTGTGCAATAGAATGGTTTAGGATAAATGGGAACTGTGCAATAAGAAAGGTTTAGGGCAAATGGAACTGTGCTATAGAAAGGTTTAGGACAAGGAACTGTGGGATAGAAAGGTTTAGGCAAATGGAACTGTGGGGCAATAGAAGGTTTAGGACAAAATGGAACTGTGGATAGAAACGGTTTAGGACAAATGGAACTGTGCTATAGAAAGGTCTAGGACAAATGGAACTGTGGGATAGAAGGTGGTTTAGGACAAATGGAACTGTGCAATTGAAAGGTTTAGGACAATGGAACTGTGTGATAGAAAGGTTTAGGACAAATGGAACTGTGCGATAGAAACTTTTAGGACAAATGGCACTGTGCGATAGAAAGGTTTTAGTACAAATGGAACTGTGTGATAGAAAAGGTTTAGGACAAATGGAACTGTGTGATAGAAAGGTTTAGGACCAAATGGAACGGTGCGGTAGAAAGGTTTAGTACAAATGGACTGTGTGATGGAAAGGTTTAGTACAAATGGAACTGTGGGATAGAAAGGTTTAGGACAAATGGAACTGTGTGATAGAAGGGCTCAGAGAGTGAGAAGATGTTCTGGAGACGTGAAATATTTTTGACCAATTGATTACGATATTGATTAGTTAAATAATGATGAGTGCGGACGAAAAACGAAACATGAACAAGTAATGTGAAACTTTCAGAAGGCAAACCATATTCACAGAACTTGCAATATACCAGGAGAAAGAGATTAGAAGTGAAGGTAAGCACGATGGTTCAAAGGGTCCATTTATGTAAATAGCAAAATTACTTGGTAAACAAATGCAGACATATAATCCCATCATAACTATTCTGAAAAGGAATATAAATAGTTTTCTTCAGGTAATCGTTTTGTTTACTTAGGCCACTTTCGAGACTTGACTGAACAACATATTATCTTACTATACTATAATGGGCGTTATGTCTGTCCGTCCGTCTGTCATTCAATCACGGCCAAATGTCTGGTCCGATGGGCATGAAACTTGGCAAGGTTATAGTGGGGACCCCTAAGATGGTTTATAATGGGGTTTCATCCTACCTCCTTCCCTCCTCGGAAGGGGGTGGGGGTGAAAAGGGATTACCTGAAACGGAGCTGGTTTTGCCTGTTAAGCGGGGCTGGTTATGCCCGGAGACTTAGTCACTTTACGAATGTATCTTACATAATAGTTAAAAAACACTAGCGAGTCACTTATATGAAGCAGCAGACGAATATGGTTTTAGTAAAGAATTGTAATTGCTAGTTTAGATAATACATGTAGTAGTACATTAAACCCCCCCCCCCCCACCCCCCCCCTCCCCCCTCTCTCTCTCTCTCTCTCTCTCTCTCTCTCTCTCTAGAAACACATCCTCGCAGTATAGCAACGAAATCTGAAACAAAGACCAGTAGTAGAAATATCATAAAAAAAAAACACTCTAAAATATGAAAATTCCTATTTAAGGTTTTAAGATAACTGCAACGAATGTGAAACTAAACATGAGACAAGAAACCTTTGATCTGGCTTTTAGCTGGCGTAGAATCCACAGCTAATTCAATGGAAATCTTTTCAACGTTTGTTAAAGCACTAATGATTTCGAAATATCCAAATTAAGATCTTTTGTTACTCGGCGGAACATATTAACATTCCTAAAACCTTGCGGCAATTGTGGAAAACGAGAGAGAGAGAGAGAGAGAGAGAGAGAGATTTAGCTTGCATACAATAAAAGCGTATGACTCACCATTATAACTGTTACCAAATATGAAATAATGGAAAATATGCAGGGCTTATAGGAAAAAGTTCATTCCTGAACAACAAACCAAGTTCATTCTAAGATCAAATTTTTCATGGTTTATTTAAAGACTGGGAAAAAATTTTGAATGGGACAAAAATATGTGCCGCATGTACTTAGGCCATATCTCCCTAAACAAGCCTATGTCCATTTATCATTGTTTATCGAAGATACTCAACGATCAAATCAGTTTATAAATCATACTTTAAGAAGACCACCAATGGATTGTAACAAACAACCCATTTGCATTTGGAAGTTTCAGGAATACAGCTCCCTTATCGTATGTCGATAAAAGAATAAATAGCAGAACATAGTTTTGAACGAACGTTACTCCAAAACATCTTCGATTTAGAGCAAAAAAAAAAAAAAAAGAGCATCAGGATTTTGGATGGCAACAGTTCGGCCATCAGTCTGCAAATAGATGCAGTAGAAGAGATCTAATTCCGAGGAAAGTCATGCAGGTCGATATAAATATGGATTTGGTTCTCAGCTTGAGAATTTATTTCAGTTCCTTTCAGTCCTTGTGTGCAAGTGAGTAACTGAATTAAGCGGATACGATATCTAATGGAATTATTAAAAAGAGTTGAATATGCTGGTAAGCCAGCTACGTTGTGGAACTTTTATTTTATTTTATTCTTTTTTTAGTACGTGGCATTTTTTTAACTTTATCTTTATTTTCAGAGGCCAAATTTCATGAGCAAGTTTTCGCTTAACGGTAGAGATATTACCAATATAACTGTATTTAAACTTGACATAAGTGATAAATGTTTCAGTGCTATGAAAGTTTCGACGTACTGTCTGTCAATGAAAGTTAAAAATCCAGGGAAACAGTTCCTGGTTTTTAATTTTTTCGAAAATTCATAGAAAAAAAATGAATATCAGTGCGCTAAAACTTTTACCATAAGCCCTCTACGTTTAAAGCCAAACTGATATTATTACGATGTAAGGGCAACCTTTTTAACCCGTCCGAACGGAGCGATTTGATAGTTTACCCGCAGATCCAACATTATTAAGAGTTTAGTTTTCTTAATGCCCCAGTTTGAAGACACGAAAAGGAATTTTACCACGAATAGAGTCATTTCAAAAGTACGTGTCCCCTGGGGGGATCAAGGGCCTCGTAGAAGGTCTAATAAACAATTTTATTATGGGGAAGACAGAGGGCACTTCAGTCGATCTATCTTTGTTCTACTTAGGGTATTATTTAGCGAAGTAGCTAAACGAGATCCTTATCAAGGATATTTTTTTTTTTTTATGGCCATGAGAGCCATGTCCGTTTGTATATGCTTAACTGTACTACTGTGTTCCTCATTGTTCTGATTAGGCTTGCCTCTTATATAGGGTCGTTATATATATATATATATATATATATATATATATATATATATATATATATATATATATATATATATATATCACACACACACACACACACACACACACACACACACACATATATATATATATATATATATATATATATATATAATATATATTTGTGTGTGTGTGTGCGTGTGTGTACGTATATATGAATGTGTGTAATATATATATATATATATATATATATATATATATATATATATATATATATATATATACTGCATTTAAATCCAAAGGAAACAATTCCGAAGTCTCGTCTGCGCAATCGAGTTTTCTGTATGAGCAGCAGCCGCCCATGAAGTTTTCAGCCACGCCCCGGTGGTAGCCTATCGTTTAGAATTGCCAGACGCACGATCGTGGCTAATGTTAACCTTGAATAAAATAAAAAACTACTGAAGCTAGAGGGCTGCAATTTGGTATGCTTGATGATTGGAGGGTTGATGATCAACATACCAATTTGCAGCCCTCTAGCCTCTGTAGTTTGTAAGATCTGAAGGCGGATGGAAAAAGTGCGGACGGACAGACAAATAGCCACATCAATATTTTTCTTTTACAGAAAAATAAGAAGGTAGAATTAGTGACAGGTATCTCCTCGCTTGGAGAAAGGACCATCAGAGCACTGCCCAGCACCTATTGAAACACAAGCACATTCTCGGGCAGTCGCGAATATCTCCTGTTATCGGGTGGGTTTAACTGGAACGGACGCGAAAATACTTCCACGAGTTTGAGAAAACATCTCCCGAGACAGAAAATTCCTTCAGAGGGAATTTTACAAAAACATTAAGCCAAAGACTGTTAGAAGTGAGGTGTAAGAATGGAATGAGAGAGAGAGAGAGAGAGAGAGAGAGAGAGAGAGAGAACCTTCATTACATTCTTCTACATTCTTGAGACGTAGTGTGGTCTGAGTGGATATAAATTCAATTTGGCTAAGTCTTCTCTCTCCTCTATTCGCTTTAATATAACTCTGAAAAGAGGTTTTGGCTTTAGCTGAGGTTAGGAGGCAGTGAGAGAAGAGAGGGCTTCCTGCAGTTTGTGTCTCTCTTATCAAGTTTTTCGATTTGTTAAAATGGACGAAAAATTTGAAACATTTCGTCAAAATAAAATCATTGTACATGCACGCACACAAGTGTGTGTAGATATATATATATATATATATATATATATATATATATATATATATATATATATATATTATAGTATATATGTATATAATATATGTATATATATTTATAATATATATAGTATATATATATATATATATATATATATATATATATATATATATATATATATATCTATTATGTATGTAAATTCTACTGTTAAAATCAGGATACGTCTCAAGTGTAAAATGCCCATTAAAACACTATGGTTTAAAGCTGAGAACTGATTTCGGTGGACTGACTCCCACCCTAATCAAGTAGTGAATTCACTAACTACATAAAGGTGGGAGTCAGTCCACCGAAATTAGTGTTAACTTTAAACCAGAGTGTTTTAATGGGCGCTTTATTCTTTATATATATATATGTATATATATATAGAATTTATATATATATATATATATTATGATATACATATGTATATATGGAATAATTATCACATCACCGTGATTCATAAAAATTATTCGAGCTACAATTCCGGCCTTTAATATCTTATTCGTTTCTCCACCTCTAAAATTGATATGTTTTCAAATAAAAAATCCCCTTCCGGTTTACATATATGCAAATATATCATTTCCAAGATAGAGTGAATTAGATATTAAAGGATATTTGCAGCTCGAATAATATACATTATACATACATACATATATATATATATATATATATATATATATATATTATATATATATATATATAATATATATATATATATATAACGTCCTTGTGGTATTAGTCCTATATTGATTGCTGTAATTTTTTACGTTGGTCCCGGACTTGAAATCATCATATTCTTATATTGCTACTGGTTTCACCTCCAACGTGCATGAAGTTTTGGGAGAATACGCTAAAGATATTTTGGTAAAAGGAAAGAATTCCATGGCAATGAAAGCAAAAATAATTGGACGAACATTAATACATTGCGGGATTTTTATTTGCATTCAACAGTTTTTACAAATTTCGTATTTGCACAATTTAACATATAATAAATGTATCTCACCAATTTTGGATTCTTCCTAATAGGATTAAAACGTTTTCCATCATCAGCTAAATTAATTTTTAGGTGCCATGAAGGTAGGAAATAGTTATTAGTTTTTTTTAATTTTGTCTGCATAAATCATGTGCCCTTGCATGTGTAATGTTGCCAAAAAAAAAAATTATATATAAAAATGCTTCTAAAATGCGTATTTGTTCTGGCAAAGTAAAGTACTAAGACTAAATGATACATACTGGTCATTTCAAACAATATTTTCTTGATCGATAAGGACTTATATTACCAAGTCACCAGCTGTAAAAACTGGCTGATCAGTTGAGAGAGAGAGAGAGAGAGAGAGAGAGGAGAGAGAGAGAGAGAGAGAGAGAGAGAGAGAGAGAGAGAGAGAGAATTTTAATCGAGAGAAGAGGGAACAAATAATGAAAGTAAATATTCAGAGGAAAAGGTTGGAAACGAAATTCATTAGTTCCTTTTAATAGCGATCACTTGTTCTACTAAAATATATTGCACATAATTCGAGCGATTGCACAAAAATACAACGACGCTAATGAAGTCAAGACTAAAAAACACGAACTTTTATATTGGAGCAGATTAGGGGAAATGCTTGATCTTCTATATTAGAGATTTATTTTATTCACGTCGTGATGTTAAAAGCGTAATAGTTCCAGGAATTTTAAGGCTTTACATGAACGGTGGCCAGGACTGGAATTATTCCGAATTGTTCACATAAAAAAACAAAAAAAACTCATTATGATTAATAATCTTTCATTAATTTCGTTTTTCACTAACTTCAGAATACTAAATGCTAAGGCCAAAGCAGAATGCTTTACTGTTACAAAGGTCTAGTCCAGCTACTTAGTTTTATAGCACTGGCCACTTGTACCATACAAGTGATAAGACTCACCCTGTGTTTTCTTGCTTTCCAGGTCAGGAAAATTGGTTTATCACTTATGAGTTTTTTCATTTAGAATTTGTGTCTATACAAGATATGATAACATTACACGGAATGATTACTTTACAAATAAATGTAGAGATCCGTGCGAACGCACTAATACACATGAAACGGCATTCAAAAGTCCATTCATCTTAGAATTGGTTATCTGTGCCCTGTGCTGCAAAACTGGGATCTCTTGCCAGGAAACTTGTAGCATTAGGACAACGAGAGCAAGGGATCATATCCGAAGTTGATAAGAACAAGTTGTGGAGAGTCGTAAAGATGGTTTGTTTAGGGTTGCAAGAGAAACATAACCGAAGTTCAATTTCCTGTCCGGCTCGATACGCTAGTGATCAAATGGAAAACCCTCTTATGCTTAATAATGGGTATATGAATAGTCAGCTAGAAAGACTTATAGGTACCAGAGACAGAGCGAGATCGGAGTGCGAGCCTAAGTACTGTGCAAGTGTTTCTTTGTGCTTGCCTGAATGCTTCCCTCGTATTGTGGACGGATGGAAATTTATTCCTGTACGGAATAAATTGTAGCCAATCTCTACGGGAAGGAAAGGGCTTTGACGAAGAACTGGCAATGATGAATAACTACAAATAGAAAAAACAAATTGTAGCTAAAATATACCTTCATTAACAACATCAGGCGTAATGGTAATGGTGGTAGCTGTGAAACGGAAGTCTTGCTTAGTTTCAGTGCTTATCTGGCGTCCTTGCAGTCCATTCATTCATCTTTATTCACGTTGGAAGATGAAGACTGGGAAAGCCAAATAGAGCTACGTCAAAGCCATAGAGGTATGCCCCTTTTCAAGATGCCTGGCAACTTTTTTTTTCTTTAAATTATGCCTTTATGTTTTACCATATTTCCGAAGCTAGTCGACGGATCAGAGTTGCATGTGTGTGTTTTTTTTATTCGTGTTTATTGTTTATATTCAACCAACCTTTAATAACTACGTAATTGGTTTTATTAAGAAAAAAAGATGATTTATATATGAAAAAATCCTTTAAATCGGATCAAAATACACGGAAGTGATAATCAAGGGAATATTAGAGGAAATTAAGCATTTTGAAAAGGTGATTTCACATTCTAAGCCAACGTTTCTATGAGAAAAACTAAGTGATAGCTTACCTGGGAAAACATAACGTTAAAATGGATCAAATTTGATGCTTATATAAATTTCCTAAATCATGGTTGTACAGAATCAGCTATTTATGGAAACCTATATAAACTTTGTCTTTTTTTTTACATATTTTCCTTAATTCGGTGCAAGTGTGCTTGCAAAGAGGACCTTTTTACATATTTTTTTTTTTACTCGGTGCAAGTTTGCTTGCAAAGAGGACTTTCTGAAGTAATTTTTTATTGCAGCACAATCTAACAACAGATTGTCAAGTAGTACAAACCCTCCACGGACATTTATTTCGCACCCCATTATTATTGTCCATCCACATGTGGTCAGGGAATCCTTCTGACACTTTTCTTGTTTATCCGAACCTTAGTCTTTAGGAATGCATTTTTCTGGTTACCCTGTTTACTGCGAATGTTTCATTGCAGGTTGTGTAGGTGTCTGTACATGAAGTGATCTTAACATTTTTGCTTAATTGGCAAAGCTCATATTTGCAATGGGTTAGTCATACAGCTTCTTCTCCATTTGCTCATGAAAGCTATCCAGTATATGTGTTACAGTAAGATTGTGAAACCAAGGATATCCCAGAATCCCTGAAAGGTTGTGAAACCAAGGATATCACAAAATCCCCGAAAGGTTGTGAAACCAAGGATATCACAGAATCCCTGAAAGGTTGTGAAACCAAGAATATCACAAAATCCCCGAAAGGTTGTGAAACCAAGGATATCACAGAATCCCTGAAGTTTTCAAGGAATTCGTGATCCCCGAGGGGCTATGAGTACTAAACACGGCGGAACAGTGATTCGTCTACACTGTTCCACCGTGTTTGGTACTAGCCCCTTGGAGATCAAATGTCCCTAAGTGAATTGGTGATTTCACGAATTCCCTGAAAATTTCAATTTCGTAAAATCCCCGGTTTCGCAGTCTTACTGTAACATATGCACGGAAGAATGTAAGTCCGCTGCTTCAGATTTTTCCTGCTCTGATGTATAGTTCCTATAAGCCAGTTCACTTTTACAAGTGCTTCTTCACCACTACATGGCTTTGAAGAAATGGCACTTCTGACAGCATCGTCGTTTTTAGCCTTATTATTCCATTCACTTATAATGTCCAATATTGGCAAAAAAATCTGAGTGTATTACAATGTATAATCTAATGACCAAAAACAGACACGTGGGAAAAACACATCAATTCACTGCTCATGTAAAGTATATATGTATATTATACATATATATATATATATATATATATATATATATATATATATATATATATATATATATATATATATATATATATATATGTATATATATATATCTGTATATATATATGTCTGTATATATATATCTGTATATATATATATATATATATATATATATATATATATATATATATATATATATATATGCATATGCATATGCATATGCATATACACATACACTACACATACACATACACATATATATATAAATTTTTAAAAAAGTTTATATATTATTATATGATAATCTTCTATCTAATATACATTGCCCGGAAGAGAAGAGTTAAAGGAAACCCCTTCGAAGACAAATCCATTTTGCAGAGGCAATTTCAAACAAAATGAGAGGATGATGGTCCTTAGATCATTCGCTTCGCCGAATCGTAAATAGCTTATTTTGGACCGTTCCAGGAGTCTCTCTCTCTTCTCTTCTCTCTCTCTCTCTCCCATCTCTCTCTCGTCTCTCCTCTCTGTCTTCGCCGCGCGCGCGCAAACACATAAACATTATACATATATATATATATATATATATATATATATTATATATATATATATAGTATATATATATTATATATATATATTATATGTGTGCGCGCGCGCGGACAAAATAAGCTGTTTTACGATTCGGCGAAGCGAATGATCTAAGGACCATCATCCTCTCATTTTGTTTGAAATTGCCTCTGCAAAATGGATTTGTCTTCGATGGGGTTTCCTTTAACTCTTCTCGTCCGCATCTTGCCTACAGTCGTCGAGAACGATAGTTACAGTATCCTTAAACCTGGTGAAGTAAGGAAGGTTTATGTATAGTTAAAGGGAAAATTAGAAAGGAATTTCTTTAGAAATTCATGTTCCTGAATATTTTTTTTATCTGTTGGATATCAAGTTGAAAAAGATTACAAAATATCTTTCTGCATCTTTATTTTATTTTCATTTATGTGCAGAATAAACATCAAAGCGCAGTAGGTGTTTGCAAGTTTCCTTCTTTCTAAAGAGCGTTTCCTTTTCTATGTGCAAAATACTTTTTGTCATTTTAAGCCTAGTGACACAAAATCTCTCTCTCTCTCTCTCTCTCTCGTATTACACATTTGTTTATAGAAAATAAAAGAGAATTTTTTTCATTTTTACCCCACTTATTAATTATGACATGATCTAATCTTGCATGGAATATCATGGTTTGTCAAGTAAATTTTCTAAGCTTCTGTAACATTGTCGATACGGAAGAAAGCTAGGTCAATAAAGTGTTTGATTTAGGGTAAAGTTGCTAACGGTGTTGTGCTTCACACGTTGACCAGGGTGCCAAATCCTACGGTAGCAGAATTTTTGTTAAGTAAAAGGCACACCTAAAATCGGAGCATTTGGCTACACTGTCGTAAAAGAGCTGCGAGTATCTTTTTCATAGTCAATCACATCGCAGTTATGTTGGCAGTCTGCAGCAATAGAAAGAATGTCCACAATTGTATAAAAATGAATTCTATACAGATTTTAATGATAAGGTATTTATTAAATTTATAAGTTAATATAGGATATATTAAATAATAAAGTATAAGTTACAATGAATTTAATTGCAATGTATATCAGCAACCACAAAAATAAACTTCTGAATGACAAACACTTGACGTGAACCATAAGGATCGGAATTGAGTACTTGGGCTGGCATCATCCGGAGGCCAATGAAATGAATCCGAAAGTATACAAACACATCTGAAATAGTGAACAAGAAGAAATCTTAAGATTTCATGTATGAACAGAATCGGACGCAACTACCCCAATGAAATAACAGCCCAAAAGTAAACAAGTAAAATGTAAAGTATATTTCTATCCCAGTAAACAAAACGTCAAAATGAGTGTAAAAACAAACAGAATTCAATACAATTAAATAGTAAATTGACTAATTGAAATATAATTAAACAAAGTAACTAGAAGTATGAATAAGTATGTAATTCTTATATAGTAAGTAAGTATAGGTAAGGTACGTATAATTTGGATAAGTATAGATAATAACACACTTATCACATAAGCATCAATTAAAGCTGCAGGAATAAAAGTAAAGATCTGGACAGTTTAAAAAACAAAGAAAAAATAGCTTTTCTCTCACCTTGTTTTTAGTGTGATTTAGGAGATAGGTAAGCGGGTTCCCCTTTGGCAGGTCCGGGTCCAATGGTAACTTGATAGAATTATTCCATATTTGCGTAACACATGACCGTGATGCAAATGATAAGATCCATATGTCACTAAATCACTTCAAAGTTTAATCCACGTAAGTATGACTGGAACTTCTGCTGAGACTGCTGTTGTTAAGTTCTTGACAGGTACTGCCGGTTCTCCGTCACTCAGTAAACAAAGAAAACATTTTCCGCATTAAAATTGGTGGTTTGTTTACGGCAATAGCCATTTAAAAGGATTAGACGAGAAAAGCTATTTATAAAAATTACGTTAATTTTAAAAATTGACTAATTAAAGTAATTACATAGGTAAAGTACTTAATACTGATGCCGTAGTGATAATGCTATATTTTTTTTTTTTTTTTTAACTTAGTAAAATTGAAGGAACTAAATACATATTTTTCTACACTCCAGGGGAAAGATTTTGATTTAGATGAAATCAAAACATTATAATGTAAATGTATTTACATGAAAATTACCCAAAAATAAAAACCAACCAAAAGAATCCAAATAAAACAATATTAACAGTAATGAAAAATCCCTAATCAGATTCAGCCAAAATTTGGTGAATTTTGGCAGCTTTCCTGTATAGCTGCTTTTCTTTTAGGACGTGATGATACAATATGACATTATTAGTGTCTGGTACACCTTGCTTCTCATCATCGCCTGGGACTGACAAAAGAGGAATTATAGAACTAGAGTGCCGTTTTAATATTTCTCCAGTTTTCCCTTTAAAGAGACTTTCACAGCCGTAACTTCATTGTTTATATTTGTTATAATTTCCTTAATGCGTCCCATTGGATAATTACAGGGTTTAGTTAAGGGTTCCTTCAAAAGTACTATATCTCCAACTTTAAGTTCTTTATGTTGAACGGGCTTGTATCGGTCTTTTTTATTCACGGCTTGATATATCAGATTCCCAATTTCTTCATTGTATATTTTTAATGAGATTATGTCGTACATTTTGTAGTTTCAGTAATGATGAAGGAATCTGATCTGCAATGAATTCCGGATCGGGATCTGTTGGGCCTTGTAGTTGAGGGATTATATTGATGGAAACCAATTCTCTGCCATGAATCAACATCTCCGGGGCGGGTAATGATTTCTGGAATGCTATCTCCTGAAGAGTCCCTAAGAGACTCTTTAAATGAAATTGGCCTTCTGTTCACCAAATGTATAGTTTTGTGAACAATAAAATCAAAATCCCGAAGGGGAAGAACATTATTGCGTATTGCTCCAAATAATAAGCGCTTGGTTAGTTTCACACAAGACTCTACTAACGAGCAGAGTTGATTACATCCTTTGTAATATTGCTCATATTTAAAGGATTTAATTCCATGTTCCTGTAAATATGCATTTGTCTCGTAATCGCTGAGGAAACTAGAGATCTGATTTGCACCAGCACGAATTGCGATCCCAAATCAGACAGACATAGGGAGGGAATGCCAAATTCATATGTATGAAGTTGTAATGCTACTAATAAATTCCTCTGAAGTTAAATCCATACAAATTTTCAAGTTAATAGCCCGAGACAACAGACACGTAATACATAACAACCATACCTTGACAGTATTTCCTGATCATTCTTTATTTTAAATGGACCCATATGATCAATAAAATCTGCCTGTTACGGTACGTTTTCAGGATTAATCCTGAACTCTGGGTAATGACTTTGATTTAGTTTAATTACGCTCTCATTTACTCTCTTACAAGTGATGCAGTTTGACAGAACTTTCTTCACAGTCGAGTATATATGGGTATCCAAAAGTTCTTCTAAGTTCCGCCAACAAAGGATAACAACCAGCGTGTGAGAGCTTCACGTGCAATTCCCTTATAATCAGAGGAACCAATATACTGTCCTTCGATATTAGTAAAGGATAGTTGAATTTGTTAAGATGTTGGACTTCCTTCAATCTTCGGCATTTACTCTTTACCCTCACCATACCCATCCGAATCAAGAAACAAGTTCAACTGAGCAACAATGTTAGGCAGATTCTTCAATGGTCTTCTGTTAGAGTGAAAATAATCAAAGACATCTGGGAAGTGAATATGTTGATCCCTGATTATAATCTGCCTACAAGCTTCATCATAAAAGTTAAAAACCTTCATCTTCAACTTCAAAATGATCTAGAGCTGGATGTTTACTTTTAAACTTAGATTTTCAAAAAAAATGCTGCAGAACCTGAGCACCACCGCATTGCACTCTCACAGCCTTCTCAAAAACTAGAAACCCTATTAAAAGAGAAAAGATGTTCCGAGCACACATGCGGAGGTGAACAAGCACTACCACAATTTGTCTCCACTTTATGCACTCGTTTTGGTTCAAATAATCCAGGTATAATGAAAGACAATGTGCTGTCACTACAGATCACATTGCTTTCGCTCTCTGTAACGAACTTAGGACCAGTTATATAGTTTGTTTTCATCAGCTGCCTAAAGTATAATGGTCTGGTGATGCAGTCTGCTGGATTATCTTCTCCAGACACAAAAGAAAATTTCATACAAGAATCCTCACACCGCTTTATTGATATACTCTAACCTATCGAGTACAAAGGGTTGCTTTTTTGTAGTTTGTCAAGTTTCAAGGCGTAAGACTGCAGCCAGGTCAGTACCACCAAAAACTGTCAGAGTAGACTTCACATCCAACTATCTCAATAGGATCAATGCAACCAAATCCTGAAAGGTTCATTTTTCAAATCCTTTACAGTTTCAACGGTTAATGCAAGAGCTTGCAATTCCAAGCTTGGTATGGTATTTTGACTCCAATTGTTTACTCACCGCAGTTTTATTTCTTGCTAAATAAAGTAGATCTTATTTGTATTTATGTTATACAGATACACTGCAGTGCCAAACAGAACCTTACTACTATCAGCAAACCCAACCAATTTATATTTGTCAGTACGAGCACCAAAATTCCGTGGGAACTCTACAGAAGGTGCAGAATTGGCCTGCTTGCAGATATTCTTCCATTCATTGATCAAAGGAGCAGTAAGTTTTTCATCCCAATCTAGTTCTGGTCTACACTGCAATCTGTGTAGAAACAATTCTGGCTCGATTCAGTATAGGTCCGTTGAAGGTTGGGAATAAGAAGATCGAACGTGGGAAGCTATAGTAGATAAAACTTCTCTTTTTGTTGATGAATTTATATCCAGTTGTATGGGTTTTGTAGACAATGTATCACTCATTCAATCCCACTCAAGTCCCAGCAGTTTACTTTTTGTTGGAGTCTCTGTTTCTTGAATTTTGTCAATTTCTTTCTGTAATGACATGTCATTAGACAAAAACTGCTGAAGTGAAAACTTATATGGACTGAAAATATCCTCCAACATTGTATACATCCACAACAAACACTCCGACGTTTCTGCCGTAAATGCACAGTTGTCCATATAAGAACTGATAAATGGTTCTCTTGAGTTTCATCAATGGAAAGAATCATTCGTAGAATCCAGTATCAATATCTTGTATAATCCAAGCATTAATAATGCAGGTGAACATCTAAGTCCAAAGGAAGTCTACTATTCTTATAGCCAATAATTGAAAAATCTCCCTCTTCAAGATTTCAAACCACACAAAAAACAAAAGGCGATTTGGTCGACTTCCTCAAGACCTATATTGTTGAATGCCTTCTTTATATCAAAGCAACATAGTTTGCTTCCGGAACCTCCAAATTGATTAATGGAAGTTGGAGAGTTTTCTGACTTTAATGTGGACCATGCATGCATAGTTGATTGTGATTCATACTTCCTTTGTCACTCAAATTGGATAGGAACACAACCCTACATTTTGTGGTCTCACGATCAGGCTTAAAAATGCCCATAAAAGGCATGAAACTGGACTCTGGATGCTCCTTCTTTAATTGATCTAAATTTTCAATTCTCTCAATTATTCCAGCATCCGCTTGCTCCTTAAATACCATATTTATCTGTTTCAGTTTATCGTCTAAATTTCCTTGCAATTTTCTTTCCGCAGGCTTGACAGTATTTTCTCTGATATATTGAAGTTATGTCCCAAAAGGTGAGAAACTCTAGGTTTCCAGAGTAATGGCATCACCAGCCTCCCTTCACTATTCCTTGTTATTTTCTCTAAAACGTAATTGACCAACTGAGTATGGATTTCAACAGTTTTCAGAGTACATTGAAGTCTCTCTATGTAATGCTTGGTCACAAACAGAATCAAGTACATCCTTGTCAATATCAACCAACCCACAGACTTCATCATCCTCTCCTTCCAAAACAAATGATTCATTTCTATTTCGATTTTACCAAAATCTATATTAGAGGTTTGATAAAACTTAGCTTCTTCTGAGGCAGGTAGTCTGGGGTTCATATTAGTTATCGAAATGTAGGAAGATGAGGAGACTTCAGGGGCATATGGTAAAATAAGGCAGATCATGTAAAATAGTCTTAGTTGCTCCCTTTAACACTACACCATGAGGAGTTCTTGAATATATAGATTTCTCTCCGAATACAATTTCAGTCTCAGGTATGCAATAGCTGGATTTTCTTGATCCCAAAATAAGCTGGATATCAGAAATATCTTCTGAACCATCCAAAAGTCTTGTATCTGCCAATTTATATCCTTTTGACAGAAATCCATTCACAACTCTGTTCAACTTGGGAAGATTCAAAGTAATATTTATATTAGGAAGGCACAATGCATAAATGACTCTTGAATCCCTGTCAAATTTCATTTCCACCAACAATTTTGGTGTCATAACTTCTAGGGACATTGATACCATTCACAGTAAGTTTAACACACTCTCGTATTACTGGTAGATTCAATCTGCTTGCCACTCTTCAGATATAAAATTGGATTGCATCCACTGTCTTTCATACAACGCACATTGAATCCACTTATGTTACACGTGAAGGTTGGAAGAATCATATCTCCCTCACTTGAGTTATCAAAGCCTCTGTAATAGTAGTAATGTTATTCTGGATCTTTCCGCAGGAGTTTTAGCTTGTGTCTTTCTTGCCCTTGTTTTTTTTCATGGAACTTTTTCTTGTTAAGGTCCAGATTCTTTGACCAATGTCATTGGATTTGATTTCCCCCTGGACGAGTGCACAAGTAATTCCAATGAAAACCTTTGCAATTTACACACGATCTCTAAATTTGTATCTGCACTTTCAGTAGAATGTGATAGCCAGGCCACCCATCTAGTACATCCATCGATACTCTTCAATTTCTCAACTTTGGAAACCGGAGAAATAAAGTTCGTACAATCTCTGATGTTATGGCTAGCCTTTTCTTGGACTGTGCTACACAAGGAGCATGGATAACATTTTGCAGTAACTCCACTAGTTCCCTCTGGTGTGAAGTTCACATTTATTGCCATATCCACAGAATGATCTGTTACTTTCCCTTTTTCTTCTTATGGTGATGGTATCTTGTGCAGGCAGTGAAGAAGTTATCACCAATCTCTTCAATTGAAGGCCATGTATGGTTAGTAATATTTATCAGTAAATTCCTGAACTTCTCATTTAGACCTGTCCACACAAAGTATTGCAAAAATATAATCAATAGTAACATTCAACTTACGGACATTCTCTATTATACCTTTAACTTTGGATACATATTCAAATGGGTCATCACATTTGTCCAAGTTTAGCTCAGATAGCTGCTTGATGGTGCTGAATTTCTGAACGTCTGGAGAAGCAAGTGCCTTTTCTAAGAGCTCCTTTTGCTTTACTATACCCTTGGTTATGCGACTCCAAGGAATCTATCAAAACCAAGGCTCTTCCAGTTATCTGCTGCTTTAGGAGTAAAAGCTTTTCGTAGTCAGAGTATTCATACCTGTTGATAACTGCCTCAAATTGAGATAGAAATTTAGTTAGATCTTCGTTCTCTTGACCAGAGTATCGAGGTAAAGGAGCCGTTGGTCTCTTCAAAAGGGGAAGAGCTGGAGTTTGGGGTGATGGTGTAGTCGGTACAGGCGATTGGAGCTTAAATAAAGACGAACGTAGTATGTCTCGATAATTTTCACAGGCCTCCAATTCCTCCATCAGTTCACTTTCGTTTTCTTCAGAGCTCCATTTTATACCTGTATTTGTAGATCCAATTCCTTCAAACGTGCCATGTTGTCAGTCAACTTGGAGACTCAAGTGCTAGCTTATCTGAAGCTTCAAGTAAGATGAACTGATCACGTCGATCAAACGACTCCGTAAACAGACTTTCTTACAAACTTCCGAGAAGTTATTAATTTCTTCAGTTCAGTCATCTTGACTAATATATAAGTAACAATAGACCACAGTAAAACAATAAAATGCAGTACTAATATAAGCAGAAGTGTATAAACAGTAATCACAAAAGTAACTTAAAGTAAATTTTATGCAAATTATCACCATGGACCCGAAACCTACCTCCGGGAAACGCAGCCACCCACTCAACTTCCAGATCCTGTCACGGTCGCCATGTATAAAAATGAATTCTATACAGATTTTAATGATAAGGTAATTTATTAAATTTATAAGTTAATATAGGATATATTAAATAATAAAGTATAAGTTACAATGAAGTTTAATTGTAATTTATATCAATTCGAACCACAAAAATAAACTTCTGAATGACAAACACTTGACGTGAACCATAAGGATAGGAAGTGAGTACTTGGGCTGCATCATTCGGAGGCCAATGAAATGAATCCGAAAGTATACAAACACATCTGAAATAGTGAACAAGAAGAAATCTTAAGATTTCAATGTATGAACAGAATCAGACGCAACTACCCCAATGAAATAACAGCCCAAAAAGTAAACAAGGTAAAATGTAAAGTATATTTCTATCCCAGTAAACAAAAACGTCAAAATGAGTGTAAAAAAACAAACACAGAATTCAATACAATTAAATAGTAAATTGACTAATGAAATATAATTAAACAAAGTAACTAGAAGTATGAATAAGTATGTAATTCACTTATATGTAAGGTAAGTATAGGTAAGGTACGTATAATTTGGATAAGTATAGATAATAACACACTTATCACATAAGCATCAATTAAAGCTGCAGGAATAAAAGTAAAGATCTGGACAGTTTAAAAAACAAAGAAAAAATAGCTTTTCTCTCACCTTGTTTTTAGTGTGATTTAGGAGATAGGTAAGCGGTTCCCTTGGCAGGTCCGGGTCCAATGGTAACTTGATAGAATTATTCATATTGCGTAACACATGACCGTGATGCAAATGATAAGATCCATATGTCACTAAATCACTTCAAAGTTTAATCCACGGTAAGTATGACTGGAACTTCTGCTGAAGACTGCTGTTGTTAAGTTCTTGACAGGTACTGCCGGTTCTCCGTCACTCAGTAAACAAAGAAAACATTTTCCGCATTAAAATTGGTGGTTTGTTTACGGCAATAGCCATTTAAAAGGATTAGACGAGAAAAGCTATTTATAAAAATTACGTTAATTTTAAAATTGACTAATTAAGTAATTACATAGGTAAAGTACTTTAATACTGATGCCGTAGTGATAATGCATATATTTTTTTTTTTAACTAGTAAAATTGAAGGAATTAAATACATATTTTTCTACAACAATAAGTTTTCTCTCGTTTATTTCGTGAAATAGGACATAATCTTAAAAACAAATTATTTTTAACTATGTGTACAGCAATAAACTAAATGCTGTGATTTGTGGAAATTTCAGAATCGTCATAACGCAAATACGAACTATTTGTTGTAATGTCAATCAAATCATTTTTGGACGAGAAGGGTAATGTTAGATGGCATTATTAACCCCAGTATGGAAAGGACGACGAACTATCACGGAATACTTTTGAACAATGTGGAATACCAACAATGGTACGTCATTTCGAGACAGCGGTATTGGCCCCCCCAACCCACCGCCCCCCCCCCCCCGCCCCCCGCTTTATTTTTTAGACCTTCGTAGTAATGCAATTGAAACGGATATCTTATACTCAGCCTCTTTACTGGTCCGCTGTCGTGGTGGCCAGCGTCGTGGCATGCCGCTCAGATGTCGCTGGTTCACCCCCATCCCCAGGCCGATGAAAAATCGCCGCCCCGTATCATGATCAGTTACTGCTGCAGTTTGTGGTCTGCGGTGGGAGGTTGAAACCAACATTCTTTTGAAGCTTGAATTCAAGTCAATGGCACCTGTGTGCTTGTTCAATGTGAACAGGTTTCATCCACTGAAATAATAAATTAATGTTAATAAACGTGCAACAATTACTTCACGCATCCATCATTTGAGCTTCGTCCATTCTAGAGATCATACTTTATGGCATTCATAGCTTATCGACCATCTTTTTCTGCACGAGAAGAAAGGAGAAAGCTAATGACCTCCATAACTCAAGGCATTTCTAGTTAACTAGAATCGTATGGTTTGTTAATATGCGAAATACCTAAAAGCTTCTTCCACAGCCCAGTGACTTTTGTGGGTTTTTGTTTTGTTTTTTTTTTTTTTCTAAATCTGACTAGATGTTTTTCGTTAAGGTTAACTTCATCTTTACTTTTCTCTTTCCTTTATCTCAGTATATCAAGAGAATGATATGCGTTCGAATAATCTCCACTAGAAACCATAAGAGACACGAATGATTTAAACTCCTTGTCCTGACAAACGGCTTTCTAGTTTTTGTGAGGTTAAGTTTTTCGTTCAGAGTTTCGAAGGAAGTTTCTGACTGCGATCATCCCCTCTCTCTCTCTCTCCTTCTCTCGACCTCTCTCTCTCTCATCTCTCATCGTAGGATAATAGATATTATGATATTATCTCAGATAATTATTGATTGATAAACTCTGAAAAGGAAGCACTGGAATTCTAATCATAAACCGTCTTTGGGTGTAAAGTTTGTCAATAAATGTTTATGTTCCTCAGATATTTGAGAGAGAGAGAGAGAGAGAGAGAGGGGGGGGGGGGGGATATAGACCCAAAGATACGCAGATTGATAGTAGCAATCCCGTGAATTTAAATCATAGAAACATGAGTCCTTAAATGTTGTCCTGTATAGATGAAAGATAATCTACGTTTCCTGGGAAGACAATTATGCATTCTTTCTTATGTAATCGAAGTGAAGGAGAGTTAAGCGTAAATTCACTGAATATTTATGAAAAATATACGAAAATTGAACAGTAAAGATATAAACTGATACTGGCTATTACATTCTATAATTCATGTTATTAATTTCCCAGAAGGCAATGAGACGCTGAGTTCTTAAATGGCAGAAGCAGCCTTAGACAAAGCAACAGCAACAAGTAGAGAATTGAAAGAATGGAACGATAAATCTTCTCTGCAACAGCTGTGTAAGCAAGTACTTTTAAGTCGAAGACTAAACATCATTAACTACGATTTGGAAAAATGATTAATGCTGGGTCGACCGAAAATAGTTTAATACCGAAAATAGTTTAATAAGTCTCAGAGCGCTGCTTTATTTCGGCCGTTCCATAAAATTGATAAAAAGAATTTATGACAGGCATCTGATTAATAGGGTTACTTTATTAAGAAATTATCCTCTAATAAGTTAAAAAATGACAAAAGGTTATAATGAATCAAGCAATAATGCTATTTAGTAGGAAAAGAGTGGAAAGTCAGATTTGCCAGAGTTTTATTTGGGCTTTCTTAATCAGAATTAGAAATGAGGTTACCGCACTCTATCGTTACAAAGAAGTCCTTAACGCAATGAAGTTAACATTTGTAAGATTCCATGCAGTTTTGAAGATAGCTTAAGACCAGACTGAGATTCCAAGTAGGCTCGGTATGCCCACTCTACCCAAATTACCCACGAAGGAATCAAGATCAAGCTTCAAATTTGATGTGGATTGTTTTTCAATTGTCATTATGATATCTTCCAAATCAACAGGTGCAAACAATCACTATCTCCAGAGGAAAGCATTAACAGATCCCTAATACCGAAGTTCTCAAACTTTGGTGCCCGAACTTTAAGCGCTCATGGCTTCAACCAGGGTATTTGAAATTTAGGGTATGAATGCTAAGAAGTAAAATATGATGTTCAGAACTGCAGAGCATCAGTGGTAATGGGTGAAGTAAATGCTATACTTTTGCTAACACTAGGCGAAGAAGCTGTGTTTAAGTTATTGTCTTTTAATTTGGTTACTACCAAATAAAAAAAAAAAATACATAATAATAATAAAATGGAAGTCCTCGCTCTCCCAAAATAACGTCCGATTTTCGGTACCATCTACAGCAACAACAGCAATAATAATAATAATAATAATAATAATAATAATAATAATAATAATAATAATAATAATAATAATAATAATAATAATAACTGCAAATTTCTATTATTCATTTATTAAGTGATAAAAATATTATGAAACTATTGAAATCTAAAAGTACGTACAACTGTACCTAAAAAATAAAAGATAGGGGAGATTAGATTAATAAAAGAAAACACTTCAGAACGACAAACCTGATACATCATTCTCATGGGAGGTTGAAACCGAGCTTACACCAAGGAACATTTCACACATAACTAATGGCCCACAAAACAAGGCTCCGTGACAATAACGTAAAGGAGGTTGAGAGGGAATGCTCAGTCGTGTTTCTGTTTTTAACGCCTTGCAAACTGCATCCCATTTTTGCGAATCTATTCTGCTTTCTTCATCCCACTAGCAAATGATGTGCAACCAGACGTCATTCTGAAAAAGATTCACAATCGTGTCTGTTCACTTTGTTTATATGGTGTTTTTACGTGCACGTCGAGAGTGAACTAAATGTGTTTAGCAGCTCTCGAATTGCTAACATTTCATTCGACTTACCCCTTTCACCGTAAGATGTGATGGAAATAAACGCATGGAAACGTGTTTCACAGAAAAAAATTTCTGCCTCAACAAGGGACCGAACACCAGTCTCTCGAGTGAAAGTCCAAGGCATCAGCAATTCGAACGCAATCCAATTTTATATCTTGAATGGGGTCCATTAAGTCTTCAAATCTGGGATTTAACGATATCAGGTTATTGTCAGTTAAGTAGTCAGTATATAATGAAACGGGAAGCAGATTCAAGGAGGCGCCTTCTTGCTCTACGAATGTTTCGTCTCTCACTTCTGTAACTGTATTCTTATTACTTCGTTTGAACCAGTCTTTTAGGCATGTTCCATGTCTTAAGGAATTGTGATAATACTGGAAAAAACACAACTGGCATTTGTTAAAGGATTCTAAATTTTAGTTTTCTGTTAAAGAAAACTATTGAGATGCTTTGTCTGTCCATCCGCCCTTTTTCTGTCCACCCTCGGATCTTAAAAACTACTGAGGCTAGAGGGCTGCAAGCTGGTATGTTGATCATCCACTCTCCAATCATCAAATATACTGAATAGCAGCCCTCTAGCCTCGATAGTATTTGTTTTATTTAAGGTTAGAATTAGCCATGGTCGTGTGTGTGGTAATGCTATAGATGCCAACAACACAGGCCACCACCGGACCGTGGCTGAAAGTTTCAGCGGGCCGCGGCTGGGTTTAATGGGCCGTGGCAGAGAGTTTCATACAGCATAATACGTTGTACAGAAAACTCGATTGCGTCGAGGAAACTTCAGCGCAATCTTTCTCTGTTTCTACTTCAGCCTGCCCAGAGAGGCGAAGCTCCTTGCTGTTGCCTACTCTTGAAATAATGGTAACTTGAATGTCATTTCCTCTTGCCATTCAAACTTCCAAGTTCAGAGTGCGTAATCGAGAGCTGGAACGCTCAGTTTAATTTCGTCCCTTTCCACTTGCACAGTAGAAATCTCATTCCTACTTTTAGCCGACTCCGCGAGTTCTGAAATTACTTCGCCGTTTGGATGGAACTCCTCATTACCCAAGGGAGCTGTCTGTTGATGTTTGGGAATTTTTATCGGAAGGAGTCTGATTCTCTCTCTCTCTCTCTCTCTCTTACACACACACGAACACACACATATGTCAACCAACACAGTGAATTCCTGATGTGTTCTTGCTAGCATTGCTGGATATGTCTAGCATGTCTTTTTTTAATGAAATTCTGAAGTCAGGTTTTAACATGGAAAGATAATTAATATGTGAGTGGAATAATGAAAACAGAGAAATGCGGGGGATATTGAGGAGTAGGGGCGATGGTAAGGAAGTAGTGGTATAGAAGAAAGGTAGCTAAAGTAGAGATTACGTGAAAGTATAAGGAAAATTATAATAATGAAAAGTGAAGGAAAATATCGAGTTGTGCTTGAAGATTAAGGAAATGAGGCACAGGAAGGGCATACTAAAGTAAATAATGAAAATCTCACTTATCTAGAATAAGAACGTAATATTTTGGACGAAGCATTTCAAGTAATATAACGCTTGTATGATTTATAAATAATTAGAATTAGTATATGTTTTTTCAGTGCCAGTGAAATACACTGCCTGTGCATTTACACTTTTTTATGTCCTTTGAAGTTAATTTTTTTCTGACTCAAAAGTCTCTTTTTCCAAACAAGCGATAGTGACAGGGTTTCACAAAATATTTCTTTTCAATAAAACCGAGATATTTTTCTCCTCGCCACTTCATTTGAACTTCTGTACTAATGAGTCTTCTATATTTTGAGTGTTTGGAGCCGTACGAATGTTTGAATGAATTTATTTTTTGAAATTTTTTGTGTTAAAAAGCAAATAAAATTCTATGTGCACATATATACAATAAAAAAAGACGTAGAAACTCAAAACTCGCAAAGCGGTGGACCATCACAAACCTATAAATCAAAAATAGTAAAAGGAAATCTCACCTAACAGGATCTGTACTTTTGCACAGAGGGCAATATACACCAGTAAATCCATTTTAGTTGATGCAATAAAATCTTTATTTGCATCCAGTGGAATATTTCTTGCCGTCCCTTCGAAAATCTAATTCCATTATTTTCCGTGACTCTCGAATGTCCGCATTTTATCAGTTCGAATCTCTCTACGGGCTCTTGTTCACGATTCTAGATCGTTCCGTATTTCCCAGTGTGTACTTTTTGCTCTCTGAACTCTTCAGAGTGATACAGGACAAGCGCAAATATTTTTGTATATTGTGTAATTTTAGTGGTATGTCAACTATTTGGAATTTCAGCTAGTAAGATTACACTGGTCTATTTGTATATTCCGTACAATATTGTTTTTTCATCTGAAAATTATATTTTATATAGCTCTCTCTCTCTCTCTCTCTCTCTCTCTCTCTCTCTCTCTCTCTCTTTGTCAAGCAGCGGAAAACATTTCGTCAGAAAATAAATAGATTACATATTTTGAGCCCCGTCTCTCCTCTGTTCTGTAGACCTTCCCTCTTTTGGCCCCAGTGCTCTATCGCTGTCTCATTAGCGAAGGTGGTGAATTCAGCCTGGTCATTTTGCCTAAGAAGATCCACTAGACCAGAAATTCCCATGGTCAGTCTTGGGAGGTCAGTTGTCATCGGGTTGGATCCTTTTTACGATCTTAACTCGTGTTTTATCTGATTCTCCTGTTGTCAATAAGGGAATCACACGCCTTGCCTTTTGTGGTAAGACACGGCCCCTTTTTCGTTCTTATTCTGTATCTTTCCTTTCGAAGTGTCCTATGTAAAGGGTATACAGTGACCATTAAATCTGCAAAGAATAAAGAATACATGCCTACGAATCATTGAACAGGTCAAGCTCAGGTTTATATCATGGATGATGCCCATAAAGTATTTAAATCTCCTATTAATGATCAGCGCTAGGTTCACGCCTGACTCAGTTTGAACTTTGGTCATCATTTATGCGAGGAAAACATTTTCAATTCTTGTTCAGAGTTTTCTTCATGCTTACATCGATATATGTAAAAGTACGCTAAGTCATGATATAATTGCACGCATGACTTGGGTTTTTTAAACTTAAAGGAGTCTGAAGAAGGGGCAGATAATGTGTCGGAAAGATAATGAGCAATTTCTGTTATTCTATTTTTCCATGGCTAACAAGTTAATCTGTTTAAAAGCACTCATATATATCTTGCAAGGCTAAGGTTTTCTTTAATAAAACGAAATAAAAACTTGGAAATCTTGCGAAAAGAGGGAACTGAGGTCTAGTAAGTAAAAGACTGACAGATAATTAGAACTATTTTAGCATAAAGACTGGAATCTGTAAAGTATATGATCACCAGGAAGATGGAGCTGAATGGTGTGATATGTGAGAGCAGATTCGAAGGCTGATGAGGATGAGTTTGTTGGGGAATAGGTAAGAATTTACCCCAATAAATCTTGGAGAAGAAGGACTTGCTGAGAAGAGTCCATATTCTTCACCAATGAGTTGTTGCACTAGTTGGGAAGGTGGGTGGCTCTAAAAAACTTAACTAGACACCACCTATTTCCATGATAATTATTAGCTATCGAGACATTAGAGCCGATATGTAACAAATATTAATTTCATGCATAACAAAGGGCTCTTCATCAGGAAGTTGATTAAAAACATTTACTGAGAGTTTTCATCTGTGCTGCTCTCTCACTTAGATAATGAGGTCTTCATCTTTTCTAATAGGAAGGGATGTGTTATGAACACTATATATGTATAATAAACCTAAAAAGCAAAAGTATTAATGTGTTTACAAACAGGAAACATTCACAACACATTACTGGCAGACCTTACTCGCGCACCAGAGAAGAGGCCTCCCAAATGTTCCCGGTAGGTTCATCTCGAGTGATTTATTGCATTCGCATATATACAGGAGGAAAGTTCATATTGGATTCCTTGAGGTCCATCTGTGTATAATCTTTGAAGAGAAGAGGCGGTACGGATAGCAGAATGCGAGGGAGTTTGTATCCCCTAAGGCCAAATAAGTTCGGCTTAATAATATTGGGCGTTAAGGCCGTGATTATCACTAGCGGCTTCGGTAGTAAAATGCGTTTATCCGTTCCACTTAATTCATAGCGTTTATTTCGAATCTAACATGAAGAGGATTATGAGTTCTGTTACTTCAGAACTTTACGGCCTCTCTTCGTCCTTTGAGGGTAACTTATCACTTGGGAAAAGAACAGCACCGCCCTACCCTAACCTGTTTAAAATCCGTTAAGTGCCTATTGCTGCTATTACTACTTGTAAGCAGTATTATCATACTTTTTTTCGGTTATACTTTTCATCTCGGAATTCTCCTAAAAAATTAATACTGCCAATCTTCATATTGATAAGAAGAAACTTGTTACAGATAGCTGTTTATTACATGGAATTTTTATCTTAAGAACTGGATATTTAACCAATAGATTTCACAGCACGTTCGTCAGTTCATATTATTTCATTGTCTAGGATGCCCTTTAGTATTTCAAATATATATATATATATATATATATATTATATAATATATTATATAATATATATATAAGATATGTATATACTAAGATATATATATGATTATCTAATATAATATAGATAATATATAATATAGATACTATCGATATATATTATTATATCGATATATATATAATAAATCTATATATATATATATATAGAAGTATTATAATATATATATAATTATTATATAATATATATAGAGCAATATATATATTAATAATAATATAATATATACTATACATATATATATATATATATATATATAGATATATATATATATACATATATATATATATTATATTAATACTATATATATATATAATATGTATATATATCTATATATGTTTATTTCAATTCAACGCTACAAATGTCCTTTAATATCTAAATTCACTTTACCTCCCAAATGATATATTTCATATATGTACCGAAGGGGAATTTTTTAATTGATAATAATTTCGTCCCCCCATGGGTGGGATCGAACCACCGTCCAAGTGGACGGGGACGAAATCAGGACAGTCAGTGACGCTATCCATCAGCCAACAGAGCGCTATAAGTTCATATCGATTCTGACCTTACAAACACCATCGACCTGGGTGCTTCGTAATTAGAATCGATATGAAAACCCGCCTCTACCATGTTGGCCAATTCGAGCGTTTGACAGCACGTAGCCTTTTGTTATGAATAATTATCACATCGAACCGTGATCCATTTATATATCAATTCAAGCTGCAAATGTCCTTTAATATCTAAATTCACTTTACCTCCCAAATGATAATATTTTCATATATGTACCGAAGGGGAATTTTTTTAATTGATAATAAAAAAATAAAAAAATTCCCCTTCGGTACATATATGAAAATATATCATTTGGGAGGTAAAGTGAATTTAGATATTAAAGGACATTTGTAGCTTGAATTGATATATAAATGATCACGGTTCGATGTGATAATTATTCTATATATATATATATATATATATATATATATATATAGTATATATATATATATATATATATATATATATATATATATATATATATCTATCTATACACATATACATATATATATGTTTATATGTATGTATAGATATATATATATATATATATATATATATATATATATATATTATATATATATATATATATATATATATATATATATATATATATATATATATATATATATATATAATATATATATATATATATATATATATATATATATATATATATATATAGTTTATATGTATATATATATATATATATATATATATATATATATATATATATATATATATATATAAGAATTTAAGGCAGAATAAAAACCATATTAAAAAAAAAACTAAACTTTTTCCGATCCACTTCAAGCCAGATAAGCAATGTTTGTGGAAACGAGGCAACTGAAAAGGTAGTCATATGAATTATATAGGATGCGGAATAACGATTTTGTGTGGCATCTAAGTGGCAATCTACTTTTCCTCATATTTGAAATTGAATCAAGAGGCCAATTCCTATTTAGCCATCATTACCTCGCGCCTCAGTCGAATCTGGTGAGTGGGTCCTTGGTGACATGCTTGAAGAGAGACCGGGAAATGGACCCCTTCCTGTCATTAGCTTTTTAGGAGCTCCAGTAAATTCTCGTCGTTGGGTTCGTTGCTGGAGCTGATTCTGGAATCTTCTTTCTAAGCAGACTGTCGCTACTTATCGGCTACGATTCATAAATCTGTACTAAATGGATCTGCCATGTCCCTGACATCGGCAAAACTTCGATGACCTGTGGATGGATTTTGAAAAATGCTATGAAGCTTAGTGATGATTCTCTTGCAAGGACTATCTAGTCGATATGTAAAACACCCCTATTGTAACCTTGTTTCGTTTTAAAATATAACTCAATCGGGACAGATTGAAAACATGTTATCATCAATGTAAACATAATCGTGCATATCTTGAACCACCTAAAGAGCATTAATTTTACAATGTAGCATTATAGTAGTTCTGACGGTTAATGAAAAGCATTCTTCTATGCAAGTGTGAACTAGGCTATGGATTTTAAAAGTCGTGTATTTTCTGATTTTGTGAAAGATCCAATAACGAAACCTATTCTCTTAGAATAAAAACACACTCAAGGTGTGTGGTGAACGATCTCCGTGAGTATTACTTCACCGCTATGTTTAATTTTAGAGAGAGAGAGAGAGAGAGAGAGAGAGAGAGAGAGAGAGAGAGAGAGAGAGAGAGAGACCTTATTTTTATGTGACATATAATTTGGATATATGAAACAATAATAATTTGGATACGTGAAACAATATGATGAACAAATATTAGTGAAGTACCTGAAGAACTAGGCCTTTTTTTTAATATACAATTTTAAGATTATGTAAACAGATACGAAGGTGAGATCGGAGAAGTCTCTGTGCAACTATTCTGATATTTGTTACTGTTATTCAGAGCGTTTTGCTGTAGTTTAAGTAAGTTAAATTGTTTTTCCATCGAACAGGCAACAATCATTATACAATTAACAGTAAGACGTGATGTCCTTTTTTATCACTTTACTGATATTCATCATCAAGATACGTGCATGGCTGCTAAAGCAACAATTAAATCGCTTTTTTTTATATATAGCATATAAGTTTCAAGTGTTTAATATATTTTGAAAGATTAGGACAATTCATTTTTAATATCTAGCTTTAAATATTGATTTTCTAATGTTGGTGGGATATCTAATAAATTCACCACGTTTATCAAGAGTGCAAACCAGTGAATTGCCATTCTGTGCTTATAGCTTGAACATCAATGGGAGGTCACGACATCCTTTCTATTGACATCCTTTCTATTTGTTCAGACTTTTCGCCTCAAATAACACAAACCAATGGTAATCACCGTGAGTACATAATTCCTTTTTAGCCGGAATTTTGTTATTGCTTCCGTGTAAACCTCGAATGGCAGATAACGAGGAACGGGTTAAACACAGCTGGTGTTGAAAAGAATCATGGTCTGTAATTTTGTCTGTCCAGTTGATTGAGAGGCTTGTATATGTTGACAATTAAGCATTCCGCTTGTTTTATCTCTCTTTTTAATTTTTAACGAGCCAGTTATACAACAGCGTTGTATTGTTAAGGCCTCCCGTCTATGATAAATGAGGCGGTAAAAACACAATTGAAAGTGAAGTTACCTTTTGAAACATTTATCTTTTTATTATTATTATTATTTTGTTTTGAAGAATTACATTGAATGTTACTAATGATCATCCATTATAAATAAAATTCACTTGCATTTTCAATTTCTATCACAGTATGCACTAGGTTTTTAAGCTGTGTGCAGAACTTTTTTTTTTTTTTTTTTTTTTTTTTTTTTTTTGTGTCTGCCGTACCTCACTCATCTTTCTCATTATCAGTTATCCACTCCCAACCAGGGTTGCCGTTTTGAGGAATTTCGTCTATTAGTGTGGCTTTCTGGTGAACATCTGGCAAACCCTCCGTGGCTTTTCCGACCACAGGCCACGGCACTGAAGAAAAAAATTCTTAATTTGCCTTTTTATATTTTATTATGAAATAAAGCTATAAAAACACATCCTGTTTATTTATACAAATGAAGTTTTATTTAATCTTTTATTTTTCTTCGTCAAAAATACTTTATATTAACTAGTGACGTGTAGTTTTCAACATCACGGAAAATAATTGTACATCGGAAAATACGCATTCTAACCATTAAATCATAAATACAGTAAAAGAATCAGATGAACTGCATATGGTAACACTGCTAAAAGCCAATGTTGTGAAGAAAAAACGGCATCACTGCTCCCAACCCTAAACACACCCCCCCCCCCCCCCCCTCTTAACGGGAAAGAAAGAAATATGTAAAAAATTGTGCCAAGAAGAAACAATCGAGTTTTCTGTACAGCATATAATGCTTATGGAACCCTCAGCCCACGGCTCATGAAACTCTCAGCCATGCCCGGTGTTAGCCTGTGTTGTTGGCATCTATAAGCAGTGCCAGATCAACGATCATGGCTAACTTTAACTTGAATGGAATAAACACTACTAAGGCTAGAAGGCTTTTGCTATTTGCAATTTGCTATGCTTAATGATTGGAGGGTGGTAATCGATGACCTATTTGCAGCCCTGCTAGCCTCAGTAGTTTTTTAAGATCTGAAGGTGGACAGAAAACAGTGCAGACAGACAGAGAAATAGAAAACTAAAAACTAGAAATATGGGCGAACACTTTAATCAAGGAAGCAACAAAATAGGAAGATTGAAGGCAAAGGGTTAGGGGGGGGGGGGTTGGGAAAAATATTATGTTTTAGTTATTAGAGCAGCACATCAGAAAATTTGCCCTTTTCTCAGGGTTTTAACTGACATGCGCAGATTTTGGAAGGAGAAACTTGGTCGCCTTTAGGCCGTTGGTTCAAAGTGATTTAATGTCTCCCGCCGCTGTACAACTTCCCTTTTTTGCTGTTTCTCAGTTTATCACTCCTTCATAAGTAATTACGGAGAGAGAGAGAGAGAGAGAGAGAGAGAGAGAGAGAGAGAGAGAGAGAGGGTGACAGTTGAGGAAGGCAGTCTGACGTACGGCCTGTAGGGGAGACATGACTCATACACCCTCCTCCACTTCTGGTGGGAGCGGGCAAAGTAGGAGATCAGAAGGATACGCTAGACCAGAGTCAAAGTATATAGGGTCTGCTCACGTGGCGGTACTAAAACCTATCCCCGCCCCTTGTGAAACGTTATCAGTTACAAAAGGACCATTATGAAATTATACTTACGATAACATTTTCATATAACTATTTTTGCGATGGCGTTTTTTATATATTCTTCCTTTTATTGCATTTTGCCGTATACTACGTTAAAGTACAAAGAATGCTCTTTCAAATGATATATAGCACATTACAATTACGTTTACTTTCAAACCCACAAGCGCGCACAGAAAAAATTATCTACGCACACAAAAATGTACAATTACGTCATCCGTCAACCTACATACATTCACGTTTCGTACCGTATCTGACTAAGGGATGATGATAGAAGGAAACTGTAAAATGTATTAGAAAGCCGATAAAATGTACTATATAATGCATAAATAAAATTGATAGGTGTTCTCGGGAATTTTCGAGGAATTCTAAGTCAAAGTCGGACCAAATTTTAAAATTTTATGTAAATATTTACCTCATTTTTCTTACATAATTTTTAATCTTATTACCATTTTGCCATATACCTATGTAAAAGTACAAAGAATGCCCCTTTCAATTAGTATATGACTGATTACAATTACAACTTTATTTTCGAAACCCCTCAATAATCGCGCACAGTATAAATTATTTACACGCAAAAAAATTTAAAAAAAAATAAGCGTTCATGGTAGACCTGAAATCTAGCCCCGCCCCTCCCTTGTGAAACGTCATCAGATACATCCAGCCAGACTGACGAATACCTTTTTGTACTTTTTCCGAAAATATTATAATCGTTTGAGGCATGCATATTAATACCTTTATGTGTATGTAAACTTATGTGCTCGGAAGTATATTTATGTGATCTGAAGTGCTAATGAGAAAATTTGCTGGAAATGTGTTTATCTTATCATTTTCTCCTCATTTATTCTTTGATATCTAATATCGTGCATTATGTAATTCTTATACTTTTGATACTGTTTCTTTTTTGTGGTCAAGTCATGCAAATGCAACTGCCATTTTTTACACATGCCTGTATCCATATTTTCTTTGTATTTTCTTGCATAACAATAAGTATTTATGATAAGATTTGGAAAATATTAATAATCTATCATTCTAACCTTTAGCATAAAAAGGTTGCTTTTGAAAGTGAGGTATGAACACAGTGACAGAACTAAAGTGCATTTCTTCTTAAGAATTATTTAAAATCTTGATAATATTACTACCTGAAAGAGAGAGAGAGAGAGAGAGAGAGGAGAGAGAGAGAGAGAGAGAGAGAGAGAGAGAGAGAGTTGTCATGTTCTAAAAAATGGACTTGAAGAGAATACAGCAAACCAGTATATAGGTAAGTAAATGAATAAGTAAAGAATAAACGTATGAAGAAAGCTGGAGTAGCTATGTGTGTTCATACTGGTATATTTTATGTGCAATAAAACAAGGCTTGGTGACTAAATGAGAGAATTGGTATTAAAAAAAATCAAACGTGTGACCTCGCTACAGATTTTATCAAAAACACCATGCGATATGGAATTAAATGTATAAAAAAACTAAAGCTTCTTTAAGTAATTCAGTGAAGAAAGCACGGGAAGTGTTACTCTTGTGAAGCCACAGTATTAGCTCCGCCCCCAATGCCGAGTTGAGCAAACCCTATATACTTTGACTCTGTGCTAGACATGTTAAGACTAGGATACGATGCGTCATACCACAATTGTCTTACTTGAAGCTGCATGTGTACTATATATTTATGTAATGGTGGTTTGATAAGATAATAATACAGTAAATTATTTTTAATGGAAAACAAACTAGAGCTGTGATTTATTTATGAATGCTTAGATGTACATTCTTATTATAACCCTGTGTTTGATATACTACAAGCTACATAATTATTATATTTCTCCCAGCGTCTTTTTCTCAATGTAAAATCCAGTGATCTTACATGGTGCTGGTGGGTCTAAGTTAGTTCTCCCATCAACGAAGTTTCCCTTTGTAATTAAAAACTTATTAAACACTGTTCCTACTATAATGATAGGTATTTCTTTCTCTTTCTTTATATATCTTTTATTCCACTTTTCATATTTTGGCTTCTTTCACAATAACATCTCTCTGTGTAAATCCTTCACTTAATATCCTACTGCCTATTTTTTGTACAACTCTTTTCACCACAAGTCTCTCTCAGAGAACACGCTTATTGAGGAAGTGAAAGCTAGGAAGGATAATGCAACAATCAGCGAAGCTAGGGAAGGATAAGCAAAACAATCAGCGAAAGCTAGAAGGATAATGCAACAATCAGCGAAAAGCTAGGAAGGATAATGCAACAATCAGCGAAAAGCTTAGGAAGGATAATGCAACAATCGCGAAAGCTAGGAAGGATAATGCAACAATCAGCGAAAAGCTAGGAAGGTAATGCAACAATCAGCGAAAGCTAGAAGGGTAATGCAATAATACGAAAGCCAAGGAAAGGATAATGCACAATTAGCGAAAGCTAGGAAAGGATAATGCAAACAATCAGCGAAAGCTAGGAAGGATAATGCAACAATCAGCGAAAGCTAAGAAGGATAATGCAACAATCACCAAAAGCTAGGGAGAATAATGCCACCAATCAGCGAAGTAGAAAGGGTAATGCAACAATCAGCGAAAAGCTAGGAAGGGTAATGCAACCAATCAGCTAAAGCTAGGAAGGATAATGCAACAATCAGCGAAAAGCTAGGAAGGGTTAATGCAGCAATCAGCGAAAGCTTTGGAAGGATAATGCCAACAATCAGCGAAAGCTAGGAAGGGTAATGCAACAATCAGCAAAAAGCTAGGAAGGATAATGCAACAATCAGTAAAAAAAAAAAAAAAAAGGCCCTAGAAAAAAGAAGTACTATGGGAAGAAGGTACTTATGCAACAATCTGCGAAAGCTATGAAAGATAAAGAACAATCAGTGAAAGCTAGGAAGGATAATGCAAACAATCAGCAAAAAGCTAGAAAGATAATGCAAAACAATCAGGGAAAGCTAAGGAGGGATAATGAGACAATCAGCGAAAAATCCTAAGATATAATGCAACAGAGGTCAACGGCAAATTTAAATGTAATCAAAGCTTCGTACTTGGGGAAAAAACTAAGTTTCTTGAAATTTAAATCTGTTTTATTTTGTGAATAAGTTAATCACACCCGTTCCCCCCGAACCTCTCATTTTTAAATGTTGTTGACGTTTATTCCATGCTTCCACAATCTCAGTGGATTTTATTCAATAAGAGGTTTAAACTGCAGTTAAAGCTTTCATTTACTTCTGCAGTTATTTGGTCTCTCGTCTGTTTAATTGATTCTGACCTAAGGTAGAAAACTTGAACGAAAACGGATAGAGAGAGAGAGAGAGAGAGAGAGAGAGAGAGAGAGAGAGAGAGAGAGAGAGCCTTAATGCACTTACAGAGTGAGAAGATGTGATAACTTCTTATAAAGGAAACATCCATAAAATATATTGAAGTAGGAGGGTGGAAAGTTTCATAGTAAAAATTTGTATTGGTATACAATATTCCCTATTCAAAAATATTTCCCGACAGTTCAACCTGCAGCCCCCCCACTCTCTCTCTCTCTCTCTCTCTCTCTCTCTCTCTCGCTCTCTCTCTATCATCTCAGGATTATACCCTCTTGAATGCAACCGAATTTATTTCGCGTTAGTACCAGCTCTGAGTTTCTGGCGTCGCTTTATTGGAGGCGAACAGAATCCACGGTACCACTTACAAAATTCAGCGTTTGAATTTAATGTGTATGCATGACACCATTCCACTTACCTTGTGAGATGGCGTGATTTCACACTGCTATGGCGGTCTAGAAGTTAGGGATGTGGAGTGGGATGGAAGAGTTACTGAAGTTGAAAGGTTGAAACAAATAAAAGTGTTGAAAATTTGTCCGTTTCACCATACACACACACCTCTCACACACATACATATATATATATATATATATATATATATCTATATTATATATATATATATATATATATATATATCGATTATTACCTCACCAGAAGCCAGACACCTGAACCCTCATAACACATTTGAAACGACTGAATACTGTAAAGGCAACAGTGATCCCTTAACACTCACCAGTATTGCCAGAAAATCAGACTAAGTTCATCAAAACAGGTGTGAGGTAATCTTGTAAGTAATTAAATAATCATAGGCATCACTAACCACAACAACTTTAAAAGTCTAAGTATTTCCCTGATCTCAGAAGTCTAAGTACTTCCTTGGTTCTAAGTCACTTCAAGTAAATTGAAGGAAAAGCAAATCAATTACCACTCTATGTTTCTACCTATCATCAATATAAATCATAAATCATATATACTGGTATAAAAATAAAACACTTATAAAAAATTTTAAATACAAAAAAAATTTATTATCAAATTCAAAAATTTATAAGTGAAATTCACAATATCAGGGAAAATTACTGTTACTTGAAAACAAAGTAAAGTTTAATTAATTCTGAATCAAATTAAGTAAAATTAAATCAAAATTAATTTATCACAAAATTCACGAAAATTAATTCAATCAAAATTCAAAAGTGTTAGGCAATAATTGAAAATTTGAAATTAATTCACAGGTGCTAAACAACAACAAAACTTGAAAAGAATTCTAAGTAAATGCAAATTAATTCACAAATGTTAAATTTAATTAAATGTGCAATGATTAAGCAATGAAAATAACTAAGTCAATTAAATTGTGAATGCAAATGAAAATATAAAATAAAAAGGCACACTTCATAAGAAAATGACAAGTGCACAAACAATGAACAAACACAAAACACAAAAATATTCAATGTGTAAAAGTGTAAATCTTTTTCACTCAAAACATTATAAACCATCAGTTTTTACCAAACCTTCATAACCACCCTGTTATAGTTATTAGTTAACAAAAACAATCATAACCATTAAATATTAGTTTATAAGTTAATCACTGTTCCTAACAATTATTAGTTATTAGTTAACCACACTCCCTATCCATTATTAGTTGCAACTAATAAAAATATAACACTTTACCTTTTGGTATACAAACTTCTTTCTTTCTCTTGCTGCAGCTTGTATATCACACTTTCACAAAAAACCAGGCGCCGTTACGAAATAATGTTTGTTCAGATTCCACAAAAGAAACTAAATAACACTAAATAAACTCTAAGAAATATCAAATATGAAATTCTAAGTTACAAGTGACCAATTTACGTTACGTTAATATAATCTCAAGGATGTCGAGTGAGAGAGAGAGAGAGAGAGAGCAGAAGAGAGAGAGAGAGAGGGAGATCTAACCGCCTTGAGGTTCTATGATATAATGAAATCATCTTCCCTTGCAAAAACTGGACAGGGCAGATAATACAAAACGTTCTTGGCACAAAAGCTTCCAGTAGCTTTGAAATCTGACGCAATCTCACATACAAAATGTGCAATCTCCACGTGGGACTCGGCAAAGACATAGGCGTACGAGTCCAGTCTGTTTAAAAAAAAAAGCAAAACGTACTCTACTCGATCGAAAACGGAGGCTGAGCACTTAAGATTGACATGTTTTAATAAAACGCAAGAGTCGATTCTATCGCTATCACATGCGTTGACAGATTTAGGAAAGCAAACGGATCTCACAGACCCTCTAATCTTACAGTGTTGACATAAAAGTTTAAACATTCGTAGTTTTCGAACAGACAAAGAAGACTCTCTCTTTTTACATTCTACGTTAATATAATGTTCTTTTACATTATGTAATGCGAAATCTGAACACACATTTTAAAACATCCTATTCTAAGCTATCTAGGAATCTGAAAAAATGTTACACAATCTACATGACATTTCAAAGAGGGGAAATATGCATTTTGAAAGTAGCAATATATAATATATATATATATCTATATATATATATATATATATATATATATATATATATATATATATATATATATATATATATATATATATATATCATAACAGGGTGTGAATCTTGGCCCCTATTCAGACGAAAGTTGCAAGATATGAAAAATCAGCATTGCAAGGTAATTGTTGAACACTTTCGTAGTTTCATTAGTCACCTGGAAAAACATTTTTTGCTAAACATATATTACCATTCTGACTAGACTCCATGCCTTCTTTTCTAAAGATTTTCGAATAGACCTATAGCAGCAATTTGTTATGGGGAGCAATATCGAAATGAAATTGTTTTTGCGTATCAGAATTATCGAGCTGATCAATAACGAACCTTTTCATTGGAATATGAAGCTTAATTCCACAAAAATAATACGTCATAGATTATCTAACCCTCCGTCTTATTCTCGCGTGAATTCATTCCAACTGCACATAATAGAGGACGCTTGTTCTAATATTGCTTTCCTATCTGGATATCAGTCAACCCCGTTGTCGTGAACTTGAAGAGAGAATTGCAGAGGGTGGTAGATATGTGTCTAACAATTGTACTCAGTGGAAGGGGTTGTTTACGCAGCGTCCCATTCGGCCCCTAGCACCAACCCTTTTCATTCCTTTTACTGTCCATATTCTTTTTCTCCCATCTTGCTTTCCACCCTCAGCTAACAATTGTTTCACAATGCAACTGCGAGGTTTTCCTCTTGTTACACCTTCAAAACCTTTCTACTTTCAGTTTTCCTTTCAATGCTGATTTACCTCATACGTCCCAGCGCTTAAGCCTTGACTAAAAATTCTATATTCTAACAATTATAATCATTATTCATGCGTGTTCAGGAGAGATCTTGCTTCGCAGCAGCAAGGAACCTCTACAAATATATACCTCTAATGTTTGCATGTGTGTGTTTTTTTTAAACATTCTCCAAATCAATACTGTAATGTTTGAGTGATTTTCTTTTGAAGTTATCTTGTTTCTATTTTTGCACAGTGCTTAGTATTCATGTTCAGTTGTGACGTCATAATGCTACCCAGCTGAATTCTGCAGATCTTTCGTTATCTGTGAGGTAAGATAATGGAATGGTGTTAATTGAGAGTTATGATTGTCGATTTCCATAAGTTACAATGACCTTACAACAAGCTGACGGATGCTTCTCTTTTCTGCTCCGGTTTTCAAGTTATGGTTAACTTTGTGTATATTTTTTCATTCATTAATTCGCAGCTCTTCTCAGTTTACTTTTTTTCCTTTTTTTTATTTTATTTATTTTTTATTTTGACATTTTCTGTATGGAAACAATTTAATGAGGTTTTGGGTTCCTGCAAATTAATATGTCTCAAGAAATAATAATAATAATAATAATAATAATAATAATAATAATAATAATAATAATAATAATAATAATAATAATAATAATAATAACTAATAATAATAATAATAATAATAATAATATGGTAATAATAATAATAATATGGTAAGAGCATCAAGGAAATAGATACCCTAATCCAGACTGTAAGGATTGTATCTGGGGACATCAGGATGGAGTTTGGAATAAAAAAATGCGCCTTAGTCAAACATACAAAAAGGCAAAGTAACGAGAACTGAAGGATAGCTACCAGATGGGAGCAACATCAAACACATAGATGAGACAGGATACAAATACCTGGGAATAATGGAAGGAGGGGATATAAAACACCAAGAGATGAAGGACACGATCAGGAAAGAATATATGCAGAGACTCAAAGCGATACTCAAGTTCAAAACTCAACGCTGGAAATATGATAAAAGCCATAAACACATGGGCAGTGCCAGTAATCGATACAGCGCAGGAATAGTGGAATGGACGAAGGCAGAACTCCGCAGCATAGATCAGAAAACCAGGAAACATATGACAATACACAAGCACTACACCCAAGAGCAAATACGGACAGACTATACATAACACGAAAGGAAGGAGGGAGAGGACTACTAAGTATAGAGGACTGCGTCAACATCGAAACAGAGCACTGGGGCAATATCTGAAAACCAGTGAAGACGAGTGGCTAAAGAGTGCATGGGAAAGAAGGACTAATAAAAGTAGACGAAGACCCAGAAATATCAGAGACAGGAGAAAGACAGACAGAACAGAGGACTGGCACAACAAACCAATGCACGGACAATACTGAGCCAGACTAAAGAACTAGCAGCGATGACACATGGCAATGGCTACAGAGGGGAGAACTAAAGAAGGAAACTGAAGGAATGATAACAGCGGCACAAGATCAGGCCCTAAGAACCAGATATGTTCAAAGAACGATAGACGGAAATAACATCTCTCCCATATGTAGGAAGTGCAATACGAAAAATGAAAACCATAAAACCACATAGCAAGTGAATGCCCGGCACTTGCACAGAACCAGTACAAAAAGAGGCATGATTCAGTGGCAAAAGCCCTCACTGGAGCCTGTGCAAGAAACATCAGCTGCTTGCAGTATAAGTGGTACGAGCACCAACCTGAGGGAGTGATAGAAAAAACGAATCAGGCAAAGATCCTCTGGGACTATGGTATCAGAAACGGATAGGGTGATACGTGCAAACAGACCAGACGTGACTTTTGATTGACAAAGTCAAGAATAAAGTAATCACTCATTGATGTCGCAATACCATGGGACACCAGAGTTGAAGAGAAAGAGATGGAAAAAAAAATGGATAAGTATCAAGATCTGAAAATAGAAATAAGAATGGATATGGGATATGCCGGTGGAAATCGTACCCTAATCATAGGAGCACTAGGCACGATCCCAAGATCCCTGAAAAGGAATCTAGAAACTAGAGGCTGAAGTAGCTCCAGGACTCATGCAGAAGTGTGTGATCCTAGAAAAACGGCACACATAGTAAGAAAAGTGATGGACTCCTAAGGAGGCAGGATGCAACCGGAACCCCACACTATAAATACCACCCAGTCGAATTGGAGGACTGTGATAGAGCAAAAAAAAAAAATAAAAAAAAAAAATAAATAAAATAATAATAATAATAATCATTTCTTTCTTAGGTACTCAATAATATGTAAGATAATAGTCTAATTAAAAAGAAAATAGTCTAGTCATTGATTGATGAATTTTCTTTTTCTGCTGTTTGTTGACTGGAAACTTTCGGACGTTTGACAAATAGATGAGACACGAGGAAAAGTAAGGAAAAAGTTCCATATATAGCTGACATAAAATTTACGATCGACAAACCTAGTTCCTACGACGTAGGCCAGATGTCACATAGTTCAAGGAATGCCGTCAATCACTTATTTTGCTTTTATCTTCAGTGTGTTTGCTGATACCGACAATGAGCCTTTTGTATTGGGTTGAAACTGTGCTAATTATATGTTTCATTTGTGCTTTTGTGTATATGCTTACCTAGTTTGAAGAGTCTCTCTCTCACACACACACACATGAATAACTTGATCACGAAATATATAAAACGTGATGCTATGTATAAATGATGGTAATGTCACGGAGGAAAAATGAAAAGACGAGAAACGCTGAGATCTTTCGGTCTACACGACCCATTTCTCGTCTTTTCATTTTTCCTCCGTCGGATTAACTTTATTTACATACACACACACACACGCATATATATATATATATATATATATATATATATATATATATATATATATAAATATATATATATATAGATATATATATATATATATATATATAATATATATATATATATATATATATATATATATATATATACATATATTTATATGATATGAATATAATTTAACACACACACACGCGCACACACACACATACACACACACACACACACACACACACACACACGCACTATATATATATATATATATATATATATATATATATATATATATATATATATATAATATATATATATATATATATATACACATAAACTGAATCACGAAAGTTTAGGACGTGATAAACTCCTAAATAAAGGTATAAGCCACTAAGGAAAAATAAACAATCATCAATATTTGGATCATGAAGTTAAATACATAAGAAAAATAAGGAAAGATTTATGTTATCTTCACACATGTTAGATATTTGTTATAATAAACCCCACAAAAGGTTTTTATAGTGTAAGTAACACTGAGAAAGAAATTCTAAGAACCTTCTCAGTCTGCCTTATTTTACGGATTTGAAACCATTAAATCATTGTCAAAAGCCTTTAAGTTCAACCTTGTTTTTTCCTATAATAACACACTAAAAGGATTGTTAATAAAAAATAGCCCCAGGGAAAGCAACAACATAATCATATAAAATTCCATGTATGGACTGCCCTCTTTTTATCTCGGACAGTCGAGCAAGGGCTTAGAAGTAAGATTAAACCAGCATAAATATTCTGTAAAAACTTGGCAAACATCTAATGCAATATTCATTCCTTTGAGTGAAAACAACCACCGAATAAATTGGATTGGTAGTTCAGTAATTGCAAGGTCAAAAGATGTCTTATCACGAAATATTTTAGAATCTGCCATAATACAACATACTTCCCATTGTAATTTTTTAGAATCTGCCATAATACAACATGCTTCCCATTGTTTTAATTTTTAATATTAGTCGTGGCCTGTTTCATTTAGAACCTTGTATTTGTAACAAGTTTAAGAATGACCTCAAAGATATAATTACAGACTTAAATATAACTTAGTTGCCTTAGAGATATCTTCGTTGTATATGTATGTTTAATATGTTTTTGTGAATATGTATTGCAAATGAGTTTTTGTTTACCAAAAGTTCTGAATAGCTGTCGCCTATATAATCCTTTAATTGTCTTGCCCTGTGTCTGAGCAGATTGACTTAATCTTTTTGTTTTTTTTCAAAATTGTACCCATGTTTATGCTTGTTTAGAAAGGTTACTCATTCTCCAGGTGTGCCGGATTCAAGGTACTAATCTCCTTATATCCCTATCTGTCAGTTATACGACGTTTCCTGTACTGTCAATTCCTCATGTAAGTCAGTTTACTTGCTGAGTAAAGGACGTTGAGTCGAAAGATCTTGCAGAATCTCCGTTGTTTTATTTTTCCTTCGTGGCTATACCTTTATATTATATCATATATATATATATATATATATATATATATATATATATATATATACTATATCTATAGATATTTATATGCACACACATATATTGCTATCTGTGTGTGAATCGTTAAACTTACAGTCTTTTCCTGGTTAACTCCAGAATATCCCCCAAAAAAAGATATATTTTCAAGTCCGTCATTGACTGAAGAATAACAAAAACAGAAACGATTCAAAATTCAATAGAAAGTTTTTTTCACTTAAAAGTGAATATTTCATGTTTCTCTTAATATCTTTTAAATAGTAATTATGATTATCTCTCTCATTGAAACACTGATTAAGTTTTGGTATTTTTAATCATGTCAGTCATATTTGGATGAATCAGTATTTTATGTTCAAGAGTAGACCATGTTGTAATAAGGTATTGTCAAAAAGAGGTAACTGATATTCACCCAGTTCTTAATTACAATGTCAAAAATTGTTATTAAGCCGATTACTAAATCTCTCTCTCTCTCTCTTTGTGTTGTGCTTTCAGTAAGGTCACCGACGGCTAATATTCCCCTGTGAATACCAAAGCTGATCCAAGCTTATCCTTTCACACGGTCATTAAATTTCTGAAAAGAAGATACATTTTCCTCGTATTTCTCCTGCCTACAAATTTCTCAAAGCATCCTCCTCCTCCTCCTCGAGCATGAATCACAAGAGCCCTTCCTGTGGACTTCATCATCAGCTTTTTTGGAGTTGTTTCCCGAAAATCTCAAAGGAACTTATTTATGCTTTGTCACTGGCCTTCTGAAACCTGAACTGTATGAGCAAGAGTTATTTCCTAGTTGAAGGAGATGTATAATATCCTCCTCAGAAAACTTTGATATTTATGGAAGATGCGTTTGCTTCAATTACGTTTCATATCCGGGTTAGATTAGAGCGTGGGTCAAGTTAAAAAGAAGACATGCTAAAACCAGATATGGCTTTAAGGGCAGCTAAATGTGCGAAAAGGTTTCACTTAATTTTTAGATTGTTTTGCGAGTATGTATGCGATTCACAGTCAAGCGAAGAACCTAACAATTAAGAGTAAGTATTCAAAAATAAAATCAGTAGGTAGTAAGTTAGTCATGGATTGGTTTACCACTAAGGAACAAAATGGTTATAAAGAGGAGTGTAGGAATGCAAAGTAGCCTCCGGTAATTCAAACCGAATCATAAAATTCTTCCAAAGCCGTTTTATTCCCATTTGTCGGGAAAATTATGATGTTTCGTCTGTTTATAATGGAAAGGTTGTAAGGGAATATAAAATCGGCAGTGGTCTCCTTTCGGAGAAGCGTTGTAATTTTTACAAGGAGTTTTCTGTATCTATTTCAACTGAGCTTTTCCTCATTATACGTCAAGAATTCAACGGAACTTGTTAATGCGGTGGCTGTCAATTAGTGTAAATTAATGTGGACTTGGCAGTTTTCTTTGCATCTCTGCCTTTTTATATTAAAAATAAATCGTCAGGGATTCGTCTCCAGAATATCCATGGGCACATGGGACTTATGAAACCAAAACCCATTTCGTGCCCGTTTCTTTTTTAGGCTACATTCCAGATATTTTGGCTTGAAATACACACACACACACACACACACACAAACACATATATATATATATATATATATATATATATATATATATATATATATAGATATATTATGTATATATATATATATATATATATATATATATATTAGATATATATATATATATATATATATATATATATATATGAATATTCTATATATATATATATATATATATATATATATATATATATATGAATAACTTGATCACAAAGTATCTAAACGTGATTCTATGTATAAATAAACGGTTTTTTTTGCCACGAAGGAAAAAAATGAAAAAGCGAGATATTGCTCAGTAAAGGGTCCGAATAGGACCGGAAGTACTCAGCTATCTCGCTTTTTCATTTTTTTCCTTCGTGGCAAAAAACCTTTATATATTATATATATATATATATATATATATATATATATATATATATATATATATATATATATATATCATGAATCGGATTCTTATGATCCCCTAATTTCTACTATGAGTAAGCTGGCTTGAAGAAAATCATCCTAGGTTACCTCACTTGTAAATGAAATAAATGCTTACACTTTCTAAAATAAATTCCTCGGTAGTCATTAAAATATGATGAACAGTGGATGGGGTAGAAGGAAAATTATAATTAGTTAAAGGAATAAATCAACGTTCGAAGCAAATAGAGATATAAAAAAGAAGGGACGAGGAAGCCATTAAATGAGATAAACATTAAAAACGTAGCAAAAATATATTGTAAAAACTAAAGAGTAATGAAGTTCATTAGATTCCAGTAACTGTGAGTAATTGTTCGAGTTTATTATATCAGACAATTCGAGAAATTAGAGGAACGGAAAATGACTAATACTCTGAATACTAAATTACAGTAGATGCATTTTACGCAGAAGATTATACTGCTATATATATATATATATATATATATATATATATATATCTATATATATATATATATATATATATTTATATATATATATAAATATATATATAATATAATATATATATATATATATATATATATTATATATTTATATATATATCATATATATATATATATATATATATAATATATATATATATATATATATATATATATATATATATCAAAGTGGCATAATATTGTCTTGAAAAATAGTATGTTCGCAAATCGTGACATGATCCGTCATACGTGATTCATTGATAGTAGAAAGATTTAACCATACTCTCTTTTAATAACTCTGATCAATATGTGTCTGTAGAAAATACCCAGAAATCTCACACATATTTCTAGGTTTTATCAGTGCATAAACAAAATGAAATGTAAATTTTTATACAAGGGAGCGTGCTTACCTACAAATTATAAGAATTCAACTGATCACTTACGTGCATGAAATGACACTAAACATGAACACTAAAGAAAAAGGGGAGCAATAATAAAATAAAATAAAATTGTGTAAGCAATAAGGAAAAAATACAATGGTATACGAGCTTAGAGGTGCCTTGGAGTATAGAGTACCAAGTATCTTAGTCAACGGACAAATCACTAGAGCTAAAAGTAATTTCACGTTGAAAAATATCAAATAGTAGCATAGTATTGATAGTCAACAAAAAGACGTTATGAAAAGCAGTTCAAAAATATTTTCATCAGAGGACGCATGGGGTGTAAAAAAAAAAAAAAAAAAAAAAAATCATCAGAGGACGCATGGGTAAAAAAAAAAAAAAAAAAAAAAAAACAAAAAAAAAAAAAAAAAACAGAAAAAATTAGATAAATCGAATGATGGACACGTATGTTCACGACAAAAGTAAAACTCACGAAGAAATGAAACAGATAAAGCAATTAGTACAGTAAATTCTTAACAACAAGTGTACACATCTTGCTAAATCAACTTTACCTGGGTTGATGATTGCATATAAGTGCACAGAGAATGGAAAGGATCCAGCAAGTGGTCAAGGGAGTTAGATTATGATTATGAGGGTCCAAGTGAATTAAAATGCAGGATCCCTCTAATAAACAAGTACTAAACATTATGCTTATAAAAGAAGTATCACTAAACTCCTAGAGAGAGAGAGAGAGAGAGGAGAGAGAGAGAGAGAGAGAGAGAGAGAGAGAGAGAGAGATCAACGAAGTGATAATGACCGTTTCACGGTAGCGAAAGAAATGAAAGATTCAGAGAGCTAGGCAAAAAAGGTAGATTCAAGATTAAAATTTGTGATTTTACAATTTAAGTAAGAATCTTTTGGGTCTAAACATTGTAACTGCGAAGAGTGCGTTGAAACGGAGGGAAGAGAAACGTCATTCCCCCTGACATGACTGTCCAGGGGCAGACACCAATTTCCAGCTATTTTTGAATTCGCTTTCCAAATGGAAGCGAAGGGAACATGTAGCTAATGTACCAATACATCGCGATATCAGATTAATAGTAATATATTCTAGTGCAAAGAAAACTGGTAACGTTGTACAAATGTTAACAAGAACAATAATTTAATCAAAATCAAAATTCATCAAGAGAAATGGAATTAAAAATATGTCATTTATTTGACAGCACAGTTAATAAACGAGAATATTCATTCACATGGGAAACAGAGAGAGAGAGAGAGAGAGAGAGAGAGAGAGAGAGAGAGAGAAGATGGGATGTCCGGTTGATAGGTGGTCCTCTTAACAGACTAAGAGACAAATATCAGGAAAACACTGAAAATGGTTGGTGGGAGATGACCTTACATCCTGTGGCAACCATTTGCAAAGCCTTACCCTGATGGAGTTACGGGAGGGGAAGCTGGTATGGCCAAGAGGAGAGAGAGAGAGAGAGAGAGAGAGAGAGAGAGAGAGAGAGAGAGAGGAAGAGCAGCAGAAAGCAGAAACGGACGACAATTTGGCAAACGATTCCGCGACGGTTATTTGCAAACTGTGCGTCATATCAGGACAAGAGGTCTCGGGGAGTTGGGACTGCATATTCATTGGGGGAAGACTTCACGATTTCATTGTTGCGGGATTTGGCAAGTGTTTATAGATTTGGGAATAGGCTTGAAAAGGAACAAAACTAGCAATAATGTATATCCAATAAGTATTCATACACAAACTCTCACATCCTTAGGTATGAATGTGTGGAAGTCCGTACGTATATAGGCATTCGAATTGAGACAATAATTATGTTTAAAAAGGTCCTTCTCTTATAGGGATCTGGTATTACGAAAAAATTTGTATATTGTGACTTTATCTATTTTATTGTTTTTTATCATTTTTGCATTTTTATTGTTGTAGGAAAGCAGACAGAAATTGTTCCTCCTCTTAAAGCGCTCTCTATAATTCTACATAGAGGACTGTAAGTTAACTGTTGTCATTTCTTCTGATATGACGACGCACCGTTGATCATAAATGCCCTTTTGTTTCCTTAATACTAGAATCCAAATTTCTCTAGCAAAGATGGCCCTCCTCCATTGCAGTCCTCTACTTTTCTGTATTTTTATTTTTAATAAATATGGTATCAGTTCCCCTTCATTCATTATGTCAGCAGTTCTATTCATAAAAATGTTAAATCTAACTCTACCTCTTTATTTCAGAATGTTTGCCAAACCCTAATTCAAACTGTAATTCCCAAGTAGCTATTCTTCCTGCAGCTTTTGTTCCTCTGAATCTCCTGTTTAGAGAAGACTCACGTAAAGCCTCGCTGTTTCTCCTTTCTCCATTTGAGGTATGACCTTCCTTTATACGGAAATGTTCCGTACACTTTAGTAATACCACTGCTACTCTTCAATTACCTACATTGATAGAGATTACACAGTCTTTAGTACCCATCTATTCCAGGGAAAATTATCCTAATGAAACAATTCCTTGCGATGATTTCCATTTTCATTAAGATTTTTCTGTATCGTCTGCCGCATTTCATATCTGCAGCGTATGCGACACAATCGCTAACCATCCAAATCCACCTTTAATTAAATATTCTCTTGCTCTGTCTATCAGTATATTTCCACCTTGCATCCTTATCATTATATATGAAAAATAATACACTTTGTTGGTGTTGTCATCAGTTAAGTCTTCATCTTTATCTCTTCTTCATTTTCTCCAGCATACTGAACGTGACTATGCCCTTCAAGTCTTACTATTGACAGTATTTCATATTTACCCAAAATTAGGTGATAATATAATGTCTTTTTCATCTATATCTTTAAGATTTTCCATATGATAATTATATAACAAGCAACAGAAAGAAAGGATAATAGTATTCTACATGTTATTTTTTGCGTTTCTATTTCATCGGACTACATCTTTTCTAATACTTTTAATCCTCTGTTACATATTATATAACCAGGACATTGTAGATTGGAGAGTAGTGGGAGAGAGAGATTATATAGAAGCCTAATAAAGAAACGAATGAAACGTTAATCTCTTCGATGTACACACAAACATAACAGTAACTGCAAGCCTAATTATAAAGTAAAATATATAAACAATGGACTAATATGTAATTTATATTTACTTTATATCTGTAAATATACTCAAGCATTGCAATAATAACATCATTGATAAATAATGTTCGTATATCAGTTCTGTGTTATCATATAACTTGATTTGACGTATGAATAATTCTGTTATTAGTCTCAAAATAGCAGTCTAAAAAAATGGTACAGAGTTAGATTCAACTTTTTATTTTTCAATGAAAAAACTATTGGGTGACATTATGAATTAAGGGGAATTGGGGATTGGGATATACCCCTCTTTGCATGTAAAAGGTCCCCTTTCCAATTCTTTTAACATCTTTCTATAAGGCTTCAAATCATTCATTAAATCAATTAATTTTATACCCAGCAAATAAATGCATATTTCCCAAAATAAAATTGGAATTAGCCAGGCATCATAAAGCGCACAATAAATGTCGGTAACAAAACCATTTAAGTGTGAACATGAACCCTTACATATAATGAAATCAGTAAACTATTTAATACACAAATGACCCATTTCCATCAATATTTGCTACTAATTGATAAGCATGGAGATGTAATGCAATTGACCAAAGCGTAAGTGTGAAGTTAATGGTTGGCCCCACTAACCTGTACAGTCACTGCATTTAATCACGACTTTGATTGGAAAGTAATAGGTAATCAAACATCGCTTCCATTGCAGTCAATTGTGATATCCTGACTCGAATTAATGGATGATGCGATCAGTTATACTCGGATGATCATTCATTTGCATGATTAATTAAGTCATGCGAATATCAAGTAGCTGTTTCAGAGATTGATACTCGGCTTTTACCCGATGCAAAGAGAAAAGTTGTTTGATGCGTGTTTTCGATTCTTTGGATAATAATAATAATAATAATAATAATAATAATAATAATAATAATAATAATAATAATAATAATAATAATAATAATAATCTTCCAGGGCGACTCACTGTCCCCACTACTCTTCGTAGTAGCCATGATTCCCATGACAAAAGTACTACAGAAGATGGATGCCGGGGTACCAACTCAAGAAAAGAGGCAACAGAATCAACCATCTGATGTTCATGGACGACATCAAGCTGTATGGTAAGAGCATCAAGGAAATAGATACCCTAATCAGACTGTAAGGATTGTATCTGGGGGACATCAGGATGGAGTTTGGAATAGAAAAATGCGCCTTAGTCAACATACAAAAAGGCAAAGTAACGAGAACTGAAGGGATAAGCTACCAGATGGGAGCAACATCAAACACATAGATGAGACAGGATACAAATACCTGGGAATAATGGAAGGAGGGGATATAAAAACACAAGAGATGAAGGACACGATCAGGAAAGAATATATGCAGAGACTCAAGGCGATACTCAAGTCAAAACTCAATGGAGGAAATATGATAAAAGGCATAAACACATGGGCAGTGCCAGTAATCAGATACAGCACAGGAATAGTGGAATGGAACGAAGGCAGAACTCCGCAGCATAGATCAGAAAACCAGGAAAACATATGACAATCACAAAGCACTACACCCAAGAGCAAATACGGACAGACTATCATAACACGAAAGGAAGGAGGGAGAGGACTACTAAGTATAGAGGACTGCGTCAACATCGAAAACAGAGCACTGGGGCAATATCTGAAAACCAGTGAAGACGAGTGGCTAAAGAGTGCATGGGAAGAAGGACTAATAAAAGTAGACGAAGACCCAGAAATATACAGAGACAGGAGAAAGACAGACAGAACAGAGGACTGGCACAACAACCAAATGCACGGACAATACATGAGACAGACTAAAGAACTAGCCAGCGATGACAATTGGCAATGGCTACAGAGGGGAGAGCTAAAGAAGAAACTGAAGGAATGATAACAGCGGCACAAGATCAGGCCCTAAGAACCAGATATATTCAAAGAATGATAGACGGAAATAACATCTCTCCCATATGTAGGAAATGCAATACGAAAAATGAAACCATAAACCACATAGCAAGTGAATGCCCGGCACTTGCACAGAACCAGTACAAAAAGAGGCATGATTCAGTGGCAAAAGCCCTCCACTGGAGCCTGTGCAAGAAAACATCAGCTACCATGCAGTAATAAGTGGTACGAGCACCAACTGAGGGAGTGATAGAAAACGATCATGCAAAGATCCTCTGGGACTATGGTATCAGAACGGGATAGGGTGATACGTGCAAACAGACCAGACGTGACGTTGATTGACAGAGTCAGAAGAAAGTATCACTCATTGATGTCGCAATACCATGGGACTCCAGAGTTGAAGAGAAAGAGAGGGAAAAAATGGATAAGTATCAAGATCTGAAAATAGAAATAAGAAGGATATGGGATATGCCAGTGGAAATCGTACCATAATCATAGGAGCACTAGGCACGATCCCAAGATCCCTGAAAGGAATCTAGAAAAACTAGAGGCTGAAGTAGCTCCAGGACTCATGCAGAAGAGTGTGATCCTATAAACGGCACACATAGTAAGAAAAGTGATGGACTCCTAAGGAGGCAGGATGCAACCCGGAACCCCACACTATAAAATACCACCCAGTCGAATTGGAGGACTGTGATAGAGTAAAAAAAAAAAAAAAAAAAAAAAAATAAAAAAAAAAAAAAAAAAAATAATAATAATAATAATAATAATAATAATAAAAGAAAACACATCCGGATAATTATTCTTTTGCAAAAAACACAAAATTTATGAAAGCTAAATCTTTTGTCAAAGAAAAAAAAAATATACAGAAAACCGCAAATACCTTCCGTTTTTCCCTAATAAAAGCTTGAAGCTTTGGTAAACAATTGGAAGATAAAGTAGCACTACCAATCACAGTGGGACTACTATTTTATGCCGATATTCATTTAATGGAAGTGCAATTTCTTGTTACATAAATAAAACTTATGTAGTGAGACATGTCAGTGCACAGGTAAGCAAAGTTTTAAGAGCTACGAAGAGAGAGAGAGAGAGAGAGAGAGAGAGAGAGAGAGAGAGAGAGAGAGAGAGAGAGACGTGAACTACCATGAACGTCAACAATGGAGAATCATTATTTGACAATATAACATTTTTGTAAGGACAAGGCAGACAAAACACAAAATGCAGTCACCAATAGCTTACTCCGCCTCATAAGGAATTAGGGTAAAGCTAATTTCCTGCCATGATAAAAAATATTAAGTGAAAGATCAAGAACGTAATCGGCGGGGAAGTGCAGCATCTAAATTTAAGGCACTTGGGAGGAAAAAAAAAAAAAACTGTTTGTCCAGAAACAAATTTAAGGCTTAGAAACTAGGACACAAGGCCAGCAAGGGAGTTCGAACCAA